>NW_028277169.1:8309375-8675000 GCF_051122295.1 Plectrocnemia conspersa
TCATTAAATGTCGTTTAAATAACAATTGTTTAGTTTAACATAATATTAAAATTTTGCAGGACAACTAAAATTGCACAATAGCCACACATTTTTTGACACTCCTCAAACTATTTTTTTAAATGCAGCAAAATTTGTCTAAAATACAAAATGCTTTCACCACGAATAAAAATTGTTAGATATTTTTTTGTAAAAATCAGATGTTTGTCAAATTTTCACAAAAGTATGATTTTTATACAAAAATAAAGAAAAATCCCTTATGCTATTAAGGTTTACAGTAAGCAAAAATATTTATAAAAGTTTTCTATGTATAATTTAATACATAAAAAATAAAATAGTTAGGTTGTCTTAAGCAATAGTTAACCATGAAGTGGTTTTGCTTCTTAATTATCTGTTTGTCAAAAAAACAGTAAATGTCTTATATTTTAAAATATTATAAAAGATTGGCATTTTTTTGCTCTAGTATCATTTTTATTTTGTTACATGATTTAAAAAAAGTCATAAGTAAATTTAATAAAACTTTTGTATCTAAGATTGTAGCTTAGGTATATTCTATCTGACTTTTCGATTAGTGAATAAAAACAATTATGACTTTTTTTGAATATGGAAAATTCATTTCCACATTTTCATTAGATTAACCGAAAATTGGAGCGATAAAATTGAATATGGCTAAGTTCGAGGGGTGGAAAAATGAAAAGTTGTTCCGCCTCCGATTTACGTTCGATATGTTCGAGCTAAATGGGCGCACACCCTTCCATATGGATCGCATTTCGAAGGCAATCAACCCTTTCGTACGCCCTTTTTACCCACTTCATCCATATTCCACTTTATATGTTTTATTTGAAAACGTCGATGCGACTAATAATATTTTAATGCCGGCCGTAAACGGAAAATTGCGGAAAGTATACGAAGAGAAGTTTTATGCATCGATAATGCAACGTTTACTTAAATATATGAAAACGTGATATATTATATGTAATATATAGGGAGCATAAATATATAAGGAGAAATTTATCGATGGCATATATCATGCATTGATAAATTTATATGTCACATGGTAAACCACCATTGCTTAAGGTTCTTACTATCTAATAAAATTTTGGGTTGTTGCGTAGAAGATAAAATTTAGCTCTGCATTTCATTAATACTTTTATTTGCATTGTAACAATTTTATTTTTGATAACACTAGTTTGCTTGTATTTATTCGTCAGCTTATTTTTCCTTGAGAGAGGAGTTGACTTAGTTTGTATTTTGGACTTGACCTAATAAAAGTTCTAAAACTATAAATAGCTTAAAGAACTTTTATTAGGTTTGGGTTTGAACATCAAATGGACGTTTCGCAGCTGTCAAATTGAGTTTCATAGATATTTTTGATCAGCATATCATTATCAATTAAATTATATTTTCGTGATAATGGTATTTTTTTTCTTTAAATAATTTTTCTTCTTGAATGTTGAATTATTGCAAAATTTTCGCGTCTGGCATTCTTCTAGAATCAGTGGACCAGTAGATTACTTTACCAGTTAAATAAAAGTTACATTTTGATTCACTTATTCCATTTCTAAGTTCATTGCTTTTCATAGTAGTTAATCTTAATTTCCATTCATCTCTGTGTTTTGTATTAAAATCCTCTTCCACATTGTAAAACATTTCCAGACTCTTTAAAATTGCAAAATATACGCTACAACAAAACGGGCAACCGCCGAGTTAGTTACCGTATGTGGTGCTCCTATTGCTTCGGATCAGGCTGTAACGTTACGCAGTTATAATTCGACAGCGTTTTTAGCTCACCATCTAACGATTTTTTCAACAAATTGTCTTCAATATATAGCTCATGGATATTAATATTGCATTGTCAAATCCAGAAAAGAAGAGATTAGTTGATCTTAAATATTATATTTTTGAAGCAGGGTGGACATTTATAATTATATTTCTTGAATTATATGTTTATAGTGCGATAACATTATGTCTGTACTAAAATAATACAATATACGTAGTCATCAATAACTACTCCACAAGATATTTACAACTCAAACCTAAAACGGAATATTTTTGAAAAACATATTTTTTTGCAAAATTAAAAATGACCATAATTAAAGTCAGTTCAGAAGTAATTTATTTATTAATAAGAGAAATTTAATGATGAATTATTTTTGTAGCTTTATTTAAACATATAAGAGTTTCGGTAGAAGAAATAAGAACATTGTGAGTTACATCAATAGGCAATTAAATTTCAAAGTAAACGATTTCAATTTTTTTGCTCTATATTTTCAGAGATGAAATCATAAATTTAGGTCAATCAACATTTGCAATAAGTTACGAACTTCGAAGCTCAGTTCGATGAAATTTTATCATATAAAAGCAATTACATTTTTTAAATTGTTTTAGTGAGCAATGGATGAATAAAGGAATTCAAAAGTAAATTACGAATTTATATTACAACTCAACAAGTAAATATCTTTTCCGTTCGAATAATCTTATATTTAAATGATGTTTTCATTATTATTATAGGGTACGATGTCAGCGTTAGTTGTTCAGCGACGATAGACATCGGACCTTAATAACGCGATATTACAAGTTTGCGCTTTGTTGGCTCTCAAACATACAAACAGCAATATAATTGTATTTTAGAAATTCATTACTTTGACTTTGCAATAAACGCTCATTTGATTTACACGTGCCTGTGAGTTATTGCCTTCAGGTGTGCGCCATCTTTCATTATTCACGAGTTAATTACGAAAATTCGCGAGAAGGCAATCTTCGGTTTTCGCCAAGGTTTTGCAAAGGAAAAGGATTTTTCTCTTGTGTGTGTTTTTTCTTCACCCTTCACGTTGCGGAGCAAAATCGATCTCTCGTCTTGCCAGACATGTTCGAAATGTTCGAGGAAACAATTTTTCCGCTGGAATTTCCAGATTTAATATGATTCTCTTGCTTCACTGAATAAATTACGGTTTGAATATACGCTTTGTTTTTTTTATAGTGCGTCAAGGAGGCACTCTCTCTCCCGTACTGCTTAATTATGTTGAAAGTTAGTTATCTACTATATCTTTTTCGACACATTACTCTGCAAACATAATGCGATAATCATTATTTTTCATCCCGCAAAATATCCAAAACAATCTTAACATATATTTTCGTCAATCTGCCTTGACTTCAACTCAATAATTATAGTATTTTTATTTTTATTTTTATTTTTCATATGGAATTAGTCAGATAAACAGTATTTTAAAAAATGACAGTATTTTTAAGCACTTAAGTTCGATAAAGATGCAATTTTGTCGCAAATAGTAAGTTCGACTATTTTTACTACTCTCTTGTGACTACGTGGTCATTTTCAAGTTTAATTATTGCTCGAAAACTAATGCCTAACTATAAGTATTATTTTATTATGAAGTATGTTATGTTGAAAGCTTAAGAAAAACCTCAATAATGACGTTTTATAAAAATTAAAGCTATTGAAATTGAAATATATAGGCAAAAATATTTTCTTACTGAGTTGTTTGAATTGTTTGAAATAACACAAAATAGTAATTATTTACACTAAGGGTCTAAAAGTTTGCAGTAAAGTAAACGTTTCACTAGAATACCAAGACTAGTTTGACTACTAACTCGCAAGGGTCAAAACACATATGGGATTGTAAGAGCTACGTTTGTTGTTGCGTTGTGTTTTATCCTAACCCTTCAAGCTGCGAAGCAAAATCGATCTCTCTTCCCGTCAGACGTGTTCGAAACGTTGGAGGAAACAATTTTTCCGCTAGAATTTCCAGCTTTAATATAATTTTCCCGCTCTGGCGAATAAATTACGGATAATCATTTCCCGGCTCGCCTCAGTTGCCGCGAACCGTTTGAATATGCGAACGGCATTGTTTTTCTGTGGGAGAAAATCTCGAGTTTGCCCCCAGTAGTGGTACGTGTTCTGATGTAGCGATTTTTTTCAAGGCTGTAATTGCCGGAAAATGCCTCAAAAATTATTTCGCGAATGAGCTGCAAGAATATACTCGAAAGGCTACTTGAAAAAACAGCAAGAAACAACCAGACTTAATGGATAAAAATATGAGCTTCTTGAGAATATATAATATGTTATGCATAACATTGTAAATGTTTATTATATAAATAACAACTTAACAGCAATACATATTCACATAATGTAATCAATTATTTATAAAAGTAAGCTTTAAAATTACTTAAAAAAATGTAGACCTTACCAAAAAAATGCACTGAAGGATCGGTGCCAAATACAAAGAACAAGGCTGATGCATGTAGATACCAAAACTCAGATTTCACATTTCATAGAATTGCGATGACGTTTTTATCGATTTTTGAATCATATATAGGCATATACAGTCTTGTTAGACAATAGCAAATAATCTGGTTCCACCTCAAATCATCGCCATTGGTCAATCGTTCGAGACTAAAAGAAATTCCTTAATATTTTAAGTGTAGGACAGAATATTGGCATACTGTATTACTTATTTTTGAAAACATCCGTTAATCATTTTTTTTCAGAGATATCGTAAAAAAATAACACTTCGCTTCTGACTTGGAACGTAGAAAAATATAGCTGAATTCATTTAAACCAAAACTACGCCAAAAGCCTCTTTACACTTTGACCGTTAATCAATCATATAAATCCCAAGGTTCACCCCGATCTCTGGCCAAATTTATTACTGTTGCGATATAAAATTAAATTAAATTCTACTGAAAATTTCAAGGTTGTATTTGCTCTAATTAATTTATTTACTAAGAAGTAAATGGATAATTATATACAATATTTTTTTTCATAACATTTAAACATATTATTTTAACTATTTAAAACTAATTATAAATATATATTAAAATACATTTTCATGAGGTATTGTTTTTTTTATATATATTTTCGACTTTGATTTCTAAAATAATTGTTATTTTACTTTTGCTTTATTAAAAAAAATAAAAAATCATTTTTATTGTCAATATATAAGCAATTACCATTTAAAGCTAATTTTTAAGTTATTAATATTGTTGTTTCAAAGAGAACTATTTTTCTACCAAAATATTTTTTTTCTAGTTTTTTATACTTAGGTTTAATAATATGAATAATATAAATACTTTTTTTAATTATTTACAATAAACATAATGTTGATAAAATAATTTTACAAATTTTTAAATTTATTAAAAAAATATATTTTATAATTTGCAATATATTTTTTTTAATTAGTGTTGATGATCAAATATAAAAGTAAATCATATTAAATGTTAATTACTTTTAGAACATCATAGCAAAGTATATATAAATTATTATACTTTTAAAACGTTGTTCGTTTTCGCTATTCTTGTGAATTACAATAATCAATTGCTACTGGGATAAAATATGTTTCTCAAATATCAATATAAAATTACCTATTTTAATTTAAAAAAATGCATCTCGCTTGACATAATAATAAAGTGACTATTAATCTACGTGCGCAGCTGAATATTTATCTGTGACTAAAATAAGATGTGATCACCGACTTATTGATACGCCGACGTCAACGGGTGCGTCCTGGAACCGACGCTACGTCGGCGCAATTTCCGAATCAGCCAAATCAAGGGAAGCCAACTCGTTCGGCTTTAACACTTGATTACCGTTTTGAACTAGCAGCAATTTTGATCGTCATAAAAGACAATAACTAGCAACGATTGACCACTAAAAGTTGGGCAAATATAAACCTTTGCTTTTGATATGAACGCAATGTTTTCATTGTAAAGTTTTGTTTTAAAATACCACAACAGCACTTACTAATATGAAAGAGATACAATAGATTAACAGAGAAAAATACAAGCATTAATATTTCTTAGTCTAGTGGCAAATTAGAGTTTTTCTTATGAAATTTTACTTAATTTTACTTATTAATGATGTAAAGATTATTTATATAATTAATTATGTTTAATACGATTTTATGATTTTTACTTTTACGTATGATTTGCGATAAATTTATTGTATTTATATGTAAAATATTAAAGCTTTTTTGTCGACAATGCTAAAACTATGCTTTGCTAAAATTTTAAATACTTTTCTGTAATACTACAAATTATTAAAATCGGTTTTATATAGCATTTCATTACACCATTAAAATTTTTGCAGTTGTCAGACGATAAATAAAAATAGACATGGGATTTTTCCAGGAGTGTTTCACTATCAGTAATTGACTTAGCAAGTCAGATGAGGCTTTCCCTGTGGTCGGCAAGTTCAATTTATTCCTGACCACGACCTGCTATCTATTATCCGGTGTGAAATTTTTAGTTAAAAATAAAGCGGAAAAACTTTTTTCCGGAACTGGACCCTGATACGTCTAGCGAGATGTTTTTTTTTTGTTTCACATCATCCAGAATATGAAAATTCCGTGCTTCGCCATTGTACAATGGCCAATCTAAACTTATTCCCCTTTTCCATTAGGGCCTCTCGCAAAAATCCAGTTATATTTTGGAGTTATAATATGTTATTCTTAACTTTGTTTTAAACTAAGCTCATATATCTACCAAAAGTGTTCATAGAGTCTGACATTTTTTTTCGTGTTCTAATTTTTATTAATGTTGATTTGATTTATATTGTGATGTTATAGTAGTTATAAAAAAACAAATACATATAATTTCATCTCGTAATTTCCATTCAATTCGATTAATTAAAAAAACTGATAGACGTTCAATCAGAAGAAGCAAAATATTCTTTATTTTGAATAATAGTCAGTTAGAGCTTACTGTATAACTATTAAAATACATTTGCTATGTATAATTTAATTTTGTAATTTAAAACATATATTTTTCTGATTGATCGCTAAGACAAAATTTATGATTTGAGAATGCGTTTCTGAAACATGTTGAACTTAGAATTTTGGACGTCAAATTAAACCAGTGGATGTGAAGAGAGAAGCGGTGGCTTCTGCAATCTTTGCTGGTCTAAAATCGAGTCAGCATCTTTTTGGAAAGCTCTTAAATATGCCTTGAATGCCTAAGGTCGGTAAAAGTTCTTAGACAAAATGATTTTTGGTTGACTGCGTTTTCATATTTATATCCATGCCCCCAATAATCGGAGATTTTGTTAGTATGACCAATTATAATGATAAGCTTTTTTTAACAAACTGCCATAGGCAGCTAAAGCAGATTACGATCGGCAGTTTTAAAAACAATCCCCAAAACACGCGTTATTTTTTCCCAATGCGGTTGATATTTAAATCCTTTTCAATTTATGGTGTGTACTTTGCAACTTTAGCTAATAAAAGGTTTTCCACGGTTTTGTTCCATTTTAACGAAGAAGCCGATTTTTTCTTATGGTCAAAACGTTCAATCACGAGTCAAACTAGATTTAAAAGCATGATTTAATTCTTCTAATTTTAAGTGAAAGGATGGTTGAATTCATGAACTCGACACTATATGTGGATAATAAACATATATGTATATGTGTATAATGCAATTTTTTCCATTTTTATAATATAAAAACTGTAGTTAATTTAAAAACTACAGCTAAGTTATTCTACGTTGTCTTATTTTCAATGATAGATTACCGCTTTTAAGAAATAATTTAATTTGAATAACCATATTTTTGTAAAAATATGTAGCAATATATTTTTAAGGGTCATACTTTAAAATATCTTACAAATTTGTTTGGGTATGTTTTACTCTAAATAGATTTATTGTAAATATATTGATAATTTTTACTATAGTTGTTACGTTACTTTGGTTTTAGTACGTCATATGTTTTTCTACGTAGTAATAATAAATTTATTTGCATACAACTTATACTAATATTATTTAGCTGCTAAGTTGTATTATTATCACATATTGCAAAAACATATTTTTTTACAATTTTAATATTTTTTATAGTAAATTAATTAAAAAACTATCTATTTAAGAATTTCTAAGAGCGTAATTTGAATCGAGGTCAATGATCATGGAGTTAAAGTACAATTAAATGATAAAAACACAATGTTTTATTTATTAATGATTTCATTGTCTATTGTATTTCAATAAATGACATCATGATTAAGAGCATTAAATTTATATACTAAATAAGGTTAAATTTTAAAAAAGAAAAATAAATATGCTATATGTTACAGTGATTGTGTATCACCAATATAAAAAAAACTCATTTTAGAAAAATAATGTTAAAATACATTTTAACAGGTGAAATTATTTTTTTACTAGTGAAAATATAGTTTTACTGACAGATCCTAGTGAAATTATATGTTGCATTAATTGATTATGGTGAAACGCGCATCACTTAACACTTTTTTAAGTGATGGGCGTTTTACCATAATCAATAGTACTTACTTTAACTATTTACTTTTAAATTTATTGGTAATATTTTCTATAAAAATCATTTATATTAAATCATATTTTAAAAAATATTTTATAATTGCAATGTTTTTTATTTATTATTTATTCCGTTAAATATGTAAATATACTACTATCTGTGGTATCTCAAAACAGTAAAAAATCGACCGCCGTACATGTACGGCGATACCGCTCAAAGGGTTAAAACGTCTTCTATTAGCGATTTCGTTTTTTGTCAACGTTCTAGCAATGTAATTAATTAAAAATACACAATAAAAATGATTTTGTAAAATGAGTATCTTTGACTAAATTAAAATTCAAATTATTTACTCTATACATTAAAAATTAAATTACCATTATTATTTTGATATTTTTTTTATAATAATTTAAGCAATTAAAAATATAAAATATTCTTTGTTTAAACATAATTTGATTTCATTGATATTATTTAAGCAATTTGAACAAATACTTGATAAGATTTTCTATATTTAGATATATATATATAATAGGTTATAATTCTTTTTAATTGGTTGCTTTGTCTCTATTGTATTCAATCTTGTATTCTTATTTAAAATCAGCGGTTTATCATTTATTGTTTTATTTATTTTGTATTGTGTCTGGTATCTTAAATATTTGTTCAGAAAAAACGAAATTCAACCAGAAAACATATATTTTTAACATACAAGATTTAAAAAATTTACTTCACTAGCATTTGCTTCGGGATTTTTGAAACCGTAATTAAAACTATGTAACCCTTTGTTAAGTACTTTAAATAATATTAAAAATAATATTACTCGTATTCTTTGTCATCAGTGGTAAGTAATCACAATGGTTTCGTTTATAAAGGGTCACTCGGGTTACTTTTTTTATTAGATGTAGTATAGTTTCGGGTTAGTGAGCCGAGTGGTGTGAATTTCGAACCAAAAAAAGGCTAGTAACAGTTTGTTTATACGAATATATATAATTTACAACATATATAGTAAAAATAATTTGTCGGTATCAAGCGGCATATCTCTCTCTTATCATTTGGATGTTATCATAAGTCACATCTTTCATATCAATCATTGGAATTTGATAAAAATATTTAAGAAGCAATCACATCATATTTGGAGCACACTGTTCGTTAACGCTCATCCGAAAAAGATACAGCAGCCCGGATCAATAACCAATGGGTTTAAATAATGGTAATTACTGCAAGGTAAAACATCTTAGGCGTGTACTCATGCAAAGGGGTGAGTTTATATAGCTGTGGTAATTTGTAAAAGTTTGCGGTCATTGTGCAATACTAGGTGTCTTGCAGAATTTATTATTAACCGTTTAGTCATATAGTTAATTTCTCTTTATTGTTGAAAACTACATATCATTTGTATGACATTGTCTATTTTTTATTTTTAAAAGTCATTTATCGTTTTGACGAACCCTAAATTATTGATTGAAGCCCTTATAGATCAACAGTATAGCCATTTATATATATAAGCTGTTTTTTAATTCAGTTAAGCTTTTCAAAAAATGAACATGCATAAGGATTGACACTTGTTTACATAAAGAAAAGTAAAAAGAGTAATAAACAAAATTAGAGATAAGACCAACGCCACGATCAGATTAGAAACCAGAGAGAGATATTCTATAAAATTACCACTGCAACACTTTACAACAATTCCTACTGTCCGATTTCTTTTGCGCCAATCTGGACTATTTCCTATATAATCTGAATTTCTTCTGTATATTGCTATCAGTCATATTTATAATGCACATCCGTTTTACTCTGCGCATAATACAAGTTATTTTACCCTTTGGTTATCGATCACTGAAGTGACTATCAGGACTGTTTCTTTTTAAGCCATAAAAAAAGTCATATGTGTGTCTAAGAACCGATGCAATTCACCCGCAAATATCTTTATATGAGATTCAACAAAGCCGTCTTGAAGCAACATTTGAAAAAGAGATGCTGTGGTAGACGTATCAGGAGAGACGTCGCGGAGCCACAGCAGCAAAGATGAGCCAGAACATGTCATGGACACAAGACATAGCTGCTCTACTAAAACACAGCCGACAATAATACAACTCGATACTCCAGCAAAGACCTGTCATTTTACCTTTAGTGTCTGATAGTAGTATCTACATCAGGTATTTCATATATGTTTTTAAAATTTACTGTTACTATCTTTTCGGTATATATTTAATTGAAAAGTCACACGCCTTCGGGCTTAAAACCCGAAAATGCTTATTATTTTTTAATTGATTTTAAAATACACAATGATTTAACAAATATTGAAACAAAACCAATAATATTTGTGTTATGATTATTATTAATTAGTAAATCAGAAAAAATAAAAAATGTAAGTTATAAACAAAAAAAATATAGGTTAAACTCTTACGGGAGTTAAAGGATTAGGGTCGCGTTACCAAGTGATTTATTGGGTTAATTTTAATAGACATTGGATTTAATACCCGCGAGGGCTACTTATGCATAAAAAGAAATTAAAATATTCTACTTTAGAAACAAAAATATAGTCGGTCGGTTAATTGATTCCAGTTATTTAAAATTATTCAAAAAACAGCTGTCAAAAAATCGATTGTTAAAAATACTCCCCCGTCAGAGTTAGGAAACTTTCGTCGGCGTTAATTATTTCGGACGCAACCTGACGGGCCGGATATTTTGAATAATTAAAAGGGCCACGGCGGACCTTAAAAAATTCCATTAGGGTGACATCTGGCGCGGCCCTGTCTTCCGGCCGCAAAACGATCATCTCGAAACTCGACGTCAATGTAAATTTACGCATTATAATATCTTAATTTTAATGCTAAACTTCACTGTGAACTTATCGTAAATTGAGTATTTACATAACCTTTCTTGTTTTTGAGAAGAGCTAGCAAAGAGAGAGAGAGAGAGAAAATGTCATTTTAGGCTCTAAGAACACTGACATTTTGATCAAAAATAAGTTATAATTTTGTTTGAATCGCCATAGAATGGTTGGAGTATATAAAACCAGTAACTAAAGCATATTCCTGAAAGTCAATTTATAAAATGTTAGTTAAAAAATTTTCAACACGTATCTAAAAACAGTTATAATGTGATTTTATCGCCCCAGTGACAGCGCTTAACATTTTTTTATGCTTTGAACGAAACTTTATTTAAATAAAAACAGATTTTCAGATTTGTTAAGAAAAGCATTTCATAATAGTAAAATTATCTATATAAGATCTTAGATATTATTTTAAGAAATAGCTATCTTACAAATAAATTTACATGACCAAACTTTTTTGCTCCCGAGTCAAAGCTAGATTTTTTATAGAATAACTTTTTTGCTCTTGGGTCAGACCGGTCAACAAATATCAACATTTTCTGAGTTTGACCTATTTTAATTTTAATTAACATGTACCAGAAAAGTTAGCAATCCTAACTCGGTAATTAAAATATATTTTGTGTGTCTTTTATTTATTTTTGTAGTCAAATATATTTTCAAACGTTAATATTTATTTACTTATTATAAATCTAATACTAACAGTTTAAATCATAAAATATATACTTGTTAAAAGCGTATATGCAAATTACGAAACAAGTTTAATTGTCACGTCGATGCATATGAATTATTAAAAGAAGAGTCAGTGTCTTTATAAATACAAAGACATGTTATAATTGCTGACAAGTCGATAAAATGTGCTACAAAAATAAAACGTTGTGTTCCATGACAACATTTCTAAATATTTATCTGTGCAAATTGCAAACGTTTCACAAATGCAACAAACAATAATAATTTATTTCCACCCCTAAATTTTTGCATTAGCCAAAAACACCTCCCACAGACCAGAAACTTTTATCAAAAACTTTTACTACATAATCTGACTTGAGAATCGGTCACATGAAAAATTCATTTAAACTCACACTAAGCGGAGCTACGCCAAACATCAGCCGAGACTCGGAATACCGCGGAAGTAGCCGCTTGTCATTTTACTAAATCCACAGCTTAAAAATATATTTGGAAACGATTGGAATTATTATGAGACAATATTGTACGTGATTCAAAATTAAATATTAATTTTTAATGTCGCTATTTTTGTTTTAAATACAAATAAGTCTTAAACAGTAACTTAAAAAAATATATGTTGTAATGATTAAAGCGCGTAATTTCGAGCGCTATTCGGAAAATTAGGAACACGTATCGCGCAACAGCTGACAAATGCCCCAGATGTTTTTGTTTTTAATGTTTTATAGTGTTTTATATTTTTATTAAATTAATATACTCAAATGATGGTTTTGAGTCTTGTATATTAATATTTTGTATTAAAATATTCTAAAAACTTCGTCTGGCAATTTATTAAAAATATTTTGGTTAATATTTCAACGTGTATAATATTAAATTAAGGTGAAATATAATATATTATTAATTATGAATTCTAGAGGTTCAAAATTTTGATTGCTTTAACTAAAACACGTGAAAAATCAGATATAAATATGGATTATTATCACAATTTACCAAGAATTTAATTTTTGTATGATCATGATATAAATTACAAGATAGTTATTGCGATATTTACTAATTGTTTATTTTGTATCGATTTAAATTTTGATTTTAAATAAAAGATCATATATAATTTATGGATTTTAAAACAACAATAACTTATTATTGATATACAATAGAATCACAATAAAACAATACTTAGTATTTTGCAGTTATTTTAGTAATGTAAAAATATCATTGCTATAATATTTTTTTGTAAGACATGTAAAGCTTTATTTGTAATAAATATTTATATAAAAATTCGAGCATAAATATTTATTATATAATATATAATATCATATGCAAAACCGCTTCTAAGCAATTTTTAAAAGCAAATATATTCTTAATCAATAATAGAACATACTTATAATCAATACTAAAATTTTAGGCATAATTATTAAAATAAAATAGGTTACACCTATAATGAATTAATAATTTTTGCAAAATGAAAGAAATAAAATATATCAAAAATTGTGATTTTATAAGAATAATTAAATATATAAACGAAGTAAAATTAAAAAATCTTAGTCATATTCACTCCTTATTATTAACTTTTAAAAATAATAGGTAATATAAATGTTAAAATAACGTAACCTGTAAGATGCTGAATAAATAATTTATAGCCACGGGTTCGATTCTTGCAGAATTTAAATTTAATTTAATTAAAAAACAGATTTTTTTAGTTTAGTGTTATCACAATACATTAATTTAGCTGTTGATACTGTAACGCTCTAGGTGATATCGCTTGTCAGTTATAATAGAAAATGTCACCATATTTTTTTTGATTAAATAAATGGTATTAGATTGCTGATAAGATGATAAGATTACAAATTCATTTTATTAATTAACCTTATACAATATTTTTTAACTTATAAAAAAATATATAATTGATTAGCAAGTATAATAAAAAAATATTAAGGTAATCATAAAATAGGGACTACTATAATATACATTGCTTGTCTTATAAATATACTATTTTAGATATAGTAGTAAATATTATTTTGACGACTCACAAAATCATGTTTATAATTTAGTTTTCACGTAGCGCAGACAATTAGCGCAGTTTTAAAATAAATTGTAATACAGTATAACAGTTTGTTAAGTACTTTTACTCTTCGTTATTTAAAGATTTAAAAAGTGTATAATTATACTCTAGAAGCAGTAATGGGACAGACAGGTATAGTACGAATACAAATTCATCAAATATTTGAATGAATAAAGATGATTAATAGAAAAAAATATTAGAAATGATTTTGCTTACTTAATAATATCAAAAAAAAATCATAAAAAATATATTTTAATAGTATAAGTATATTTTTTAAGAGTAAATATATTTTAAAAATATAAATAAATTTTAGTTTAATAATTAATTTGTATTACCAATATGTTACTTCTATAATATTTATAATTTAATATACAATGCAATAAACATGAATGTAAAGTTATTGTATAATTATTATTTATTATGCTTATAATAACATGACATTGATTTTTTTATTATTAAATAAATTAATACATCAATGGTAAATTATCAAAACTATAAAACAAACAAACAATAGTTTGGAAAGTCAATTCAAACTATTGCAAACTCGTTAAGCGTTTGAACCGTTAGAGTTGAATTTATCAATTCGTAACCCTTTAAATACCCCTTTGCCTCTCTGTCTGTTCTATGTTTGCAATACAACTTATAAATCAAAATATATATTTTATAAGTTTATTTGTTTATTTGCTATGGTTGTGATGTGTATATAGATATATTCCATGTATTTCTGTCTCGACAAATACGGATTTCGAGGACATCCCATTGTGCGTGTTTGTGATTCGATTTAATCTCACACAGGATGAATGGCTTCGAATCTTTAGCGAGAATGTGCAATCACACGAGTCACGTCCAGATATTTTCCTGATGATATACGATCCGTTTTTTTATGTTTTATCATTTCCGGGGTATGAATCTCTTATCAAAAATAGGAAATCGGAAACTTGCGCCGGGATCGCTTTCCAATTGGTTTATCCCAGAGCTGGCTGGTGGGCAGCACGCACCGAACGACGTTAGAAAAGAAATAACCGAGTTTGTAGTATATCTGCATAGATGGGGAAAATTTTGCGAGGGTAAAAAGGCAGCCTAGGGTTCTTTATATGTACGATGTTTGAGTGAGAATGTTTTCGGGCCACGTCATCGTGCATCGTAGAAAATATTTTGAAAATGGAATGGTATTGATGAGATATATCGCAATGTACATGCGAAAAAGTCTACTGTTGAATAAGATTAAATGATTTAAAAAAAAATATTTAATACTAAAATTGAATATTTTAAACTTTGCTGTACATATTTTATTTCTAAAAAATAAATTAGATTAAATTAACAAGTTTAATTATAAGTTATGGATGACTTGAGTACTAAATGTGACGTTGAAGAATCCGTCCCCGCACATGTTAATGCATCAACTAGTTAAAAAATAAAAAAATGTATTCCGTTGATTCAATAATTTTTTATTGTATTTTAAAAAAAGCTTATAATAAAAACTATTTCTGTTGTATGGTAAATTCCGTTAATTTAAAACTAAGTAGTAATACAAAATGTAACTGATATGAAGTGTTGATTGTAGTCGCATTGTAACGCTTTGGGCAAACAATTGTCATGCAATAAAAGATTTATAACAAATAAATTATTGTGTTCTTTTAATTGTGATGAACTTCATCGTAACAAATATGTCGCATGTTAATATAAAAGTTGGACTCAAATTTTTTAGAATTTTTTCGTACACATTTAACAACAGACACTAGGAAATATATTGAAGTTAAATAAAAATAAAATTCTACAAAATTACATTTAAAATAAATTTGTCTAAAGAATAGAAAAAATCATTATAATTTTTTTATGCACGCAATACGCTAAAAGCGTAATAAAACTAATTTACAAAAGTATTTGCGACTTACAGAGCAAGTTTATTTGTTACGCCGACGGTATACAAGTGCACGCAATAATTATATATTTCAACGGATTAGGACCACTTAAAAATCAGATTTAATTTTTTATATTTAGCAATTATGCAAATAAAAAAATATTTTTTTATATATAAAAAAATTAATTGAACATAAATTACAAACATTATTATTTTATTTATATATTTTTTATTATGAATTTGATTTGATAGGTTTTTTAAATGCGTCTTAATGACTAATATTATCCATTGTGATGCATTGAAAAAACAGATTTTTAATAATAAAATTATAAAAATAAAATATTAAGAGTTGTATTATATGTTCCATTTATTTTTAAGTATTAAAAAAAAACAATAATTATAAACATAATTATTGTTTTAAAAAAAATATAATATTATGCACACACAACCCACATATATTGCCCCTGCTCATATTTGGCGAGCTCATTGAAAATCTGGATGGCTCGTGAAAGCGGAGCGTTTTTAAGCGCTAACGTCATGGCCACTACGGTGAAGAATAAAGGACGCAATCAGCACTAGTTACACATAAAACTCGCAATTAAAAGTCGCCGGGAATTGACGAATTGTCAACACCACCCCATAGCAACTTGAAAATGCAATGAATTATATCGCTACGCTTCTAACAAAAAAAGGTTTTCTCTCTTGTAAAGGTATGAACCTCAACAAAGACTTACTAAAACAAAGAGACCAATTCAAGTACTGACTACTCGGTCGCATATATTTAATTGATATCTAATTTATATGTGCCTAGTTTAGACAACGTTGCTGAATTTCTGACTTTAAATTTACGTTAAGCAAAAAAATCATTCTTATGAAAATATTTAGTAACAGACAACAACATAATTTATTTTTGCTCCCAAATCGTTACATTGACATGAAGTTCAAGAATGAAAAAAAGAAAAATCATTAAGGCGAAAATTTATACTTACGACACATCCTTTCAGAATACTATATATTTTCTTTGTGTGTATTTATCATACTAAGTTGGCCTGATTAGATTAGATTTTACTAACTGACAAAAATATTATACACCAGAAATCAATCTTAATCTCTAGTCATCGCAAGTTAATAAAAAATGATGAGTTGCATTTAGATATTAATTTATAAGCATATTTTTTATATTATAGATTAAAAATAAGCTTGATAAGATAAAATATAATAATATTTATTAATTATTACTCATAGAATTGACTAATGCGATTACACAAAAATATATAAATAATATTAAATGTATAATACAGATTAAAAGGATTAGTTCAGAGGTCGACAATCGATGGCCTGCGGGCTAAACCCATCTCGCTTATCAAAATAATACGGTCCTTAGTGTCGTATCAAAATAGTGTATTATAAACACAATATATGTTTATGTACGTACTAGATACACTTTAAAATATTTAAGCTTGCAATGTTATTCTCCTAGATAATAATGAAAAATATTTCACATATATTAGTAACCTTTTAAAAGAATTCACTACGCAGCAAAAAATCATACTTTCTTAAGGTATTGATGTTTAGTTACATTTTATTTATACAACAGATAATTAATAATATTAAGAAAAAACTTTTTTGAAATTTTGTAAATGTAGTGAGAATTTTATTTACTATTTTCGAAAAATTGGAAATTAAAAATTTATTTGGAATATAAATAGTACAATATTTTTTTGGAATATTTTAATCTTATTACTAAAACAATACGACTCTAAATTTTTATATTTTTATAAATAGTTTTCAAATACAGATGAAAAATAATATTTACAAAAATATATCACTAATCACGATTAATAACAAGAAAAAATATTTATTTTGTAGAATAACGAATGACAAATTTAATGAAGAATTTATTCTTTAAGAAAATAGCTTTTTAAAAAATCTAAGGCAATTTATTGATTTATCTGATTAACTGTTTTTTACTATAGTAAATTTTTAGAGATTAAAAAGTTTTCTGTTGACGTTGGCTTATTGTTTAACACTCTGAAGGATAGAGTGTTGTAATTGTTCTTTAAATGTCAAATTTACTTCGTGCTGATTTTTTTTCAATCTCGATGTTTGATTGGCTTAGTTTTATTTTTATTTAATTTTATAATTGTAGTCTATTAAGAAGTCAATGAAAATAAATTTTGTGATTCGTCCAAATGAAAACAAATATTAAAACCTGTACCTGAGATGAACTAAAAGCACCACCAATTTTCGTAGCAGAGGTTAAAGATAATATACTCGATAGCTATTAAATAAACAATCAAGTCAACAAATAACGAAGAGGTTCAAATTCAACAAAAAAATGGCAATAAATACACCACAACCATTAATGCCCTAAAAAAAGTAAAAAAAAAATAATTTCATCGGTACCAAATAAAACAGAAGAGAAATTATAGAGTAGTATTAAGAAAAATCAACATTTATCGTCCGACCATGAATCCCTAACGGAAGAACTTCCCTTACATATTGTAGGAAATATTTTCAGTATTTTAAAAAAATAATAAAAACACCACTGTCACCGTTCTTAACGATCTGGAACCAAAATAAAATAGTAAATTTATGTATATGCTTTACTTGTAAAATAGTTATCTAATTTTGGGTTTTCTGAAGATCTCATAAATCTATTCTCAAATTACTTGACCAATAGATATCAATTCGTCAAGTATAATAACTCTTTTTCAGAACGATATAAGACCCCTACTGGAGTACCTCAAGGATCCAATTTGGGTCCATTGTTGTTTTTATTGTTCATTAATGACAAAGAAACAGCAATAGAGCATTCAGATTTTTTATTATATGCAGATGACTTGAAAATTTACAAGAAAATGCATTCGATTTCTGATTCCCTCGACCTACAGGAGGATCTCAACTCTATATGGAAATGGGCTTGCTATAACCAATTGCCTTTCAGTGTAAAGAAATGTCACACAATTTCATTTTCAAGGTCGTTAACGCAGGCAAAATATTCATACCATCTAGGTGGATATTTTCTGGAAAGGTTTTCTTCAACTAAGGATTTAGGAGTGACTTTCGAAGAACGTTGGAAATTTAGCCAGCACACTCATAGCAAATCCTTAAAAATGCTCGGTTTTATCTTGAGAAATGCGCGTTACTCTAGGAATACTTTAGTATTGCGCACTCTTTATGATACTCTAGTCCGCAGCATACTAGAAACTAGCTCCATCATTTGGATCCCAGGTGTAATGAGTCAATGTAATGAATTGAAGCTGGAAAAAGTACAACGTAAATTTCTTCGATATTTATACTTGAAGGAATACGGGTATTATCCGTTCTTGTTTCCCAGTGCTTTTATTTTGGGAGCCCTGGGATACGTTTCTTTGTCGACTCGCAGAAGTGTTTATGTAATTAAACACTTCTGGAAATTACTGAAGGGCATCGTAGACAATCCTTCAGTGCTCGAGCAGCTTCAAATGTGGGCTCCTGAAGGTGGATATAGTTCTCGGTCGCGTCCACTATTCTTGCCTGTTAAGTGTAGAACTGGAGCACTTGCCAACTCTTCTCTGGCCAAGGCCATTTATCTGCTCAATTCTGTCCATAGTAATATTGACATTTTCTCTTGCACTTATGGAGTTTTGGTTCAATTCGTATGGGACAATGCACACCTGTTGAGGTGATTTGTGTCTGTTGTTTTGTCTTGTTTATATTTGTATGTATTATGATGTATTAGTACTTTTGACTATCGTGACGCATTAGGTTTGCCTGTCAGGTCACGATGGTTATAATTTTAATAAATAAGTAAATAAATAAAATTATCAATAAATACAGTTTATATAATTTTAAAATCCACACGGAAGAATATAAATACCGTAATGTATGAAATGCCTAATATATCTTAAAAATTACTGTATTAAAGCATCAAGGTGTGTCAAGTTAATTAAATACAGGGATGCATTTAATTAGCGAATGTCAAAGGTAAGAAAAAAAAAATAATTATGTAAAATGTATAAATTGCATTGTAAACCATCTAGCAAATACTATTTGCTATATACTATTTGCTGGGTGGTTTACTAACATTAGATTTTATAAAATTGCAAATTGATCGTCTAACTAGATATTGTCATATGGAACGCCAACGGTCTATCGCAACACATACAAGAAATAATTTTTGTCTCGAAAAACACAAAATATACGTTTTGCTGGTCTCCAAAACACATTTTAATAAAAAATACAAAAACCCAGTCAACCGAGAAAAAACAAACGTATGCACAAAAATTTAGAAATAACACTACGCGACTAATAAAAATATTAGAAGAAAGCAACGACTTTTCCAAAATAAAATGAAAAATAATAAAAGAGCTATTGCAAAAAACTATGCTTAACCTACTAATATTAGTTTTTCTAAAATTGCAAAATGATCGTCTTACTGCATTTTTCCATATGGAACGCCAACGGTCTATCGCAACACACACAAGAAATATTTTTTTCTCGAACAGACGTTTTGCTGGTCTCCAAAACACATTTTAATAAATAAAACCTACTCTATAATACCTAAATAATGCGGTTCTTTTACGAGAAACCTACACAAATCTACAAATGGAGGAACAGCACAATATTCAATATTACAAAAAAATATCTTCAAGCGACTAACATTAAAATTCAAGATCGTCACTCATCATCAACGCTTTCCGCCGTGTAATGTCCCCCAAAATACATTATTTAAAAATAAAAATAGCTCTTATTGCTGAAAGGGATTATATTTCCAAAAACCCTTTATGGGACTAAAAAACAAAAATAACTTGAGGTGGATCTCCACATGATAACCATCATACTGATCAACTGATTAGAAAAGGCTACCTGACTGGATTGACGTTTGCATTGTCAAAGAATTCTAGCTGAATCATATTTCAAGCTGTTATCAGATTTTTTGCCGATACATACCAGAGAGACATGACAAATAATAAATCATTATAAAGAAAAAAAATAATATTATATTTTTTTTAATTCAAATAATAAATATGGAGAGGCATCCTATGAGATGTTTTATGCATTTATCAAAATCATAATTAAAAATATTTATGGTTCATGTACAAACATATTGTAAATAAATAATAAAAAAATAACTGAAATTGAAACGAGCGACAAGAAGTGGAACCTGTACAACAACAGAAAGCTGCACTATAGTTGGACAAAATAGAGTGCTAAAGAACATCACAAAACCGAAATTACAAAAAAAAAGTCAGAATGGAATTCGGCCCATAATAGTCTTTTAAGGTCTTCTGCCTTGTACGTGGCTTACTGTATATTACATGCATATATTGTTACCGTCAGTTAACCAGTTAGCCTCTCATAGACGTGACCTTCGTGCAGCAATCTCAAAAATTCAACGCAACCTTTCGGACATACTAACATCCGCATTCAGAATTTAGAGTTTTATTAAAAAACGAGCGCGTAATTGTTATAACTAGAGGCAGCTTTCGACGAAACGGCTTATTAAAACGGAACGTAAAACGCGAAAATTATACAAAAGCCCGTAAGCGGTGAGCTTATAAAGCGCGCGAGGCATTACTGAAAACGGATTACGAAACGACAACACATGCCGCGAGACTCGCCAGTGAATAACCGAAAAAAAACATACACACACACAACATTATAACAGAACAACAATATATACAAACACAATGGCGAACGTGACAAACGAGGGGAAAAAACAAGGCGCCCCGGGGAAAGCTCGGTAATGTGTTTTTCCGGCGGGAAACGCTTTTCCGTGCGGCTGGATCGAACCGGTAACAATGGATCTGTGCGATTTTGTGTTTTCAACGTCGAAATCCGAAGAAGAAGAAGTTAAAAAGAGGAAAGTTTCTAAAAATACGCGGAAGGCTTTTAAGGAGGATCTTGTAAAGCAGGTGTGTCTGTATTGGACTCAACCGTACGCGAAAGAAGCATACTAATCTAATTAATTATTATATATCTGGATGTAATATTCGATATACTTATAATACATATAAAACAAATAACTTTGTACAAGTAACATGAACCTGTAATTAATGTTTTAACTATTATAAGTAAATTCAAATAATTGTTTTGAAACTAGAAAGGGAAAAAAATATTGGTTTATTATAGCCGAATTCGTATCAACCAGGTAAACACAATCAACAACTACTAAGTATGTAGTGGGGCACGAGACTGAAATCAAAGTTTCTTGACTAGTGACATGTATTATTTTAAATATAGTAAAGCTATCATTATAGCTTAGAAAAAATATTTTTAATAGGCACAAATAATTTTTTTAATTATTTGTCCCGAGTTTGGAAAAATTTAAGAAAACATGAATTGTGATGATAATAACCAACACAACACTAGTTTACCATTAAAAGCGTAACAAATTTTATTTCACCATAATAAAATTATTAAATAAAGTCGAACACTTTTCGTTCTTTAACTATCAAATAAAGGCATTCTTAGTAATAAAAAAATAAAGCCTCTTCAACAATGTTCCGCTTTTTTACATATTATTTATTGCTTTACGGTTCGTATTTTTTTGTAGGGCAATTTACTGGTAAAAACGCATATATTTGAGAACTATATAAATTACGGATTTCGTAAAAAAAAATTAAGAAATATTTTAAGCAGTATAAACTGAAGAAAATACTAAGCAAATTGGAAAAATCAAATAAAAAGTAATATCAACTGTAAACGCTTAAGAAAAAGGTTCCGGCAAAAAATAAATATTATATCTATATATTTACTTATAAGCACATATATGGTTATTAAAATTGAGGTGGTTTTTTATTACATCCAAAAAGCAATCTTGCAATATATTATTTACATATTTATTCATAAAAATTTTCAAAATATTGTATATAAATGTATGAGAAATATATTTTTATATACATATACGAATTTTTGCAATAAAATATACATATATATATATGTTTGCGATGTACTTATTTGATATATTTACGTGTATAAATTAACTGAATATATATCACACATATGTAAAAAATATTATTTATTTATTATTAATATTCTAATTAAAAAAATACAAATATTATCCTAACTGCATTTTGAGTAGTGATATACCTGAAAGCAAGTTGATTATAAATATTTTTTCATTATTATTTTATATTGAATTTATAGTAAATTATAGAAAAATATCAGTGATTCTTAACGTTTAATTGCTTTGATTTATTTTACTACTTTTTTGTATCAGTATGTCTAAATAATTTATTTTAATACTTTTTTATAATTAAATTTCGTTAATATATATTAATATAATTCGGCTATTGTCGATTTTTTTTATATCAATTCAGAAACTTATAATTTTAGTATAAAATATATTTTGGTATGTACTCTTTAATTTATTGATATTATTTTCTATTAAATTCATTTACATTGAATCAAATTAAAAAAAAAAGTTATATAAATATTTTTTTTTTGTTTTATGACAATATTTAACTATCTGGGTACCTTAAAATAGTGAAAGATCGACCACCGTACATGTACGGCGATACCGCTTCAAGGGTTAAATATATACAATAGCAAAATTAAAGAACATTTTAAATATATCTGGTACGGAACGTATCCGTATATGTGTCCTAGTGCCTTTTTTATATGAGCGTTAGGATAGAATTCATTAAATTTTCGGTATAGCGTTCTCTCAATAAAGCACATTTTTAAGTTGCTAAGGGTCGGTGTCAAAAATCTGCAACGCTTTGCGGCTTTTAGATGCTATATATAGTGCCTTAGAAAGTCGCGATCGCGTTCCTTATTCTTGCCTGTTGCGGCAAAGATAAAGGCGCTTGGAAACGCTGCCATCCAGCTTCTCAATGAGCTTACCAAACACAATGATGTTTTGGGTGATAGCTATGATGAGCTAAGTGGTGCTTATCTATTTTTAGGTGTGTACTATATTTGTTTTTTTTTTTTTAGGTATGTAATAATATAATGGGGAAATTTAAATGGCTTTAAAAATAGAATTCTGTATTCGCAAATTTTGCAATATTATTATAATTTTAATACAAAACTGGAATAATATTATGTTTTCACACGTGTCATAGCACATAAGCTAAAAGATCACGTTTCATATTTGTTATTATAATATATTATTTATATCTCACCACATGATATCATATATTCGATTAACTTTACATTTCGTTCGCTCTGTATGGCCGGAAAATTGCCTCTTACGAAGAGGAAATTATCTACTCTGCAACAGATCGTAACGCAAATAGTTTATTTTTATTACAAAAAAGGCATGCTCCTATATTAAATTTTAATATAGAAAAAGAGCTTACCTTGCTCCTAAATATTAAAATAAAATAAGCGCAGCAAACTGAGTTTTTTCTATCTTGAAACAAGAAGCTTTTGTGTTTTTAAAAAAATACATTTTTCACCCTCAAAGGTAAAAACAAATTTATTTATGCAAAAATACATAGAGTTGGAAACACAATACCTGTTTTAATAAACGAGTTTTTGATCGGCCAACCATATTGCATGTGAACTCCATAATGGTTAGATGATACAAAATGTAACATTTCAACACAAAAGTAGAAATTTATAATATTATAATTCCCGTTAAAAACCTATATAAATTACGATCGCTTATTCATGCATAACTAAAAAGGTCTTTTCGTTTATGGAATACGCAATTAGTTTTGGTTGTGAGTCATTTCACGGTGAAATATTACATTATAATATAAATCATACATAACGACGCTGCTTTAGAACGTGTACATCGTTAAATTTTGTTATTCGCTGAACAATACATTGCGAATTTATATCTTATAAATATTTAATATTCCCCGAACAATACTCGTAAATATTAAATTGACCATATTCTATGTAATGTTAAATATTTTATGATTCGGAAAAACAGAAACAAATTATTTTAGACAATTTTATAACATGATTATGACAGGTTGTCAAAAAAAAAACACGAAAGCATTTTCAAATATATAAGTCGCATAAACCACAAATGCTAATAAACAATTTTAATTAAATTAAATTTAAACTCAAAACTCTTTTTATCAATGTATTTTGTAACCATATTGAGCAAAGCATCGTATCGTATCGTATCATAGATATTTGCCATTGAAATATTTTTGGGGGTGGTCATAATTTAGAGATCATTCACACGACCATTTGAACAAACGAAATGGAAGGCCTCGAAAGTAAGGACACAATATTGTATGGACCACCTAATAGCACATCTTAACGAGACGGTAATCGTGCATATGTAACGCTGAAAAAACTACTATTTGTTTGGAAAGGACGCGCGCTAGACAAATTTCTATTCTTTTAGTTCTTTTACTTTTTAACTACTGATTATCAAAATAAACAATTTTTAAGTCATGAACATATTTCGTTAATGTGTCCAAAAAGCGATGAAAATGCCTCGCAAATATCCTAATCTGCAATTTACCAAAGCTGTCCTGAACCAGCATTAAAAAAATACGTAACACTTGGTCACAAAGTGAGAAACATCAGCGAATCGTCCAGAGAGCTCTTTGATCTCTTTGATCCCTCTAGACTAAAACATTCGAATGAAATATATAATATATATTATTTAAGAAAATAATATGTTACTTAATAATACACGTTTTTAATAAATATTTAATGAGAAATAAAAATGTATATGGATTTAATACTAGAAACAGAGATAATTTAAGGATGAATGTGTATAGAAAAATAAGTACGGCCAGGGGAATATAATACGGATATTTGAATTTGTATTATAATATCCACAAAAATATAAATGCAGCGGGTATTTTTTGTGAAATAAAAAAAACACATTCGTGCATTAATTAACAAATAAATTATAATAATAAAGATTTTTTTATTATATTTATGTTTATATAAAATTTTTGTGTATGTTTAAATTCATTTTGTTAAGTGTATATACAATTATCTATATTAGCTTAATTAATTATCAAAATAAATAATATAATATTTACCAGCACGATTGTATAAGACGAGTGAATGAGACATGAAAGATTTGGGTTCGAATCTCATACGGACCTTAGTGTTTTTAAACTTCTATTGTGTCTGGAAGATCTAAATTACTGATTATTATATAATAGTAATTTCGATCGATTAGCACAGATAAATTTTATGTAGATATTCCATATCTCACGAATGAATATCGTGATGATTAATTATAATTGAGCATACATGGTTTTGAAAATCATCTAATAATGAGCCACTTTTGAGAAATAAAAAAATAATCACGTGTGTCTAAAATTCTGAGAACGGTGCCTGCGGACCTAGCAGGCGTTGAGAAGTACGTCTTACGATCGCCTCCAATGTACATGGTGGAGATACACTGAGTCGCATGACAGTACGAAACCAGAATAAACACACTCGACTACACTACGCCTCAACGCTCAGACTACTACTTCGCTACAATGACTACTTTGCTCCACATATGCTTAGACTACTAACTCACGCTTGAGAATGTGTATCGAATACTTCAAGAAGAACCTACTGACGCAACCAATGATTTATTATCAAAGCGAAAACGTAAAGTTGTATGCTTCAGTTTAAATATGGCGTATCTAGAATAAACCTTAATTTAATATATTATGTGATTGCATTGATATTGTATTTTATTATGTGTTATCATATAATACAATTGTATGTTTCATATAACATTTTATGGTTTGTCAGGTTATCAAGTAAACTATAATACTTATTAAAGGGATTAAATCAGCAGGTCTAACAATGATCACATAGCTTTTAACCAAAATCATAGACCTGAGAATCCAAATATAATGGTATTTAATTAAAACAACGGTTAAAAAATCAGTTTGAGCGTGTAATATAAAAAGAGTTGGTTTAAGACAAAAAACGGACTATACTGTGAAAAATTTTTTATGCATATTAAGGCAAAGTACGCATCATGAATCAGAAAAACTGAAAGTATATACTAAAAAATATGGGTATATGGTAACCAACGATCACGTTCCTGACATTCGCAATTGTATATTTACAATAAAAAGCTCTAACGTGGACCCACTAAGTACGCAAGAATCTCAATCCTACTCCAGACTATCAAAAATCGCAGAAGCCGCAGCTTCTCTCTTCACGTTTATTGGTCTAGCTTGACGTCGGGAATCCGGAGTTAAATCCGCTTTGGAGATGCCTGGAGTTTACAGACACATTCACATAAAACTAAATGTGTTACTAACGTATTTAAACTGTACGTAATAATATCAATTGTTGCTAAGAAAAATTAAGAATTAAATCAGAAGCAATACCTTTGTCATTAAAAATTAATCACAAAAATGAAAACAGCGCTTTTTATATTATTAATAATTTAAAAAATCAATGTTGCAACATTATATCCTATACGTATTGAAGGGTATCTCAAAGGCGAGCTTTCAGACTTGGTCCATTATCATTTTCGCAGAAATCGCGTGTTGAACGCTATTTTTGCTTCAATTTTCTCTTCTCGAAACACATCAAGCTCAAGTCTGACGTTCTTATTATTATTTAACGCGAATCTCGACCCTAATAGGGTGAAATATTCCCGCGAAAGTTTTCCTTAGAAAATTTCCAATCCGTATTTGCGTTTGATCCTCGTTGGCCTGTGTTTGCTTAGGACACGTGTTTTGCCAGACCCTTACTTTGCAATAATTCGAAACGGCCCAAGGAGATCGTGATTATCTCACACATTCGAATGGCGTAGTGCATGGTACCGAATTAATTACGATCTCACTATCCGTCTCTGTCTATTTCTCGATTTTCATGCTTTTGGGTTTGCGTTGTATTAATCAAATTTTAATTATTGCGTCACGTCCAGTTTAAGGTCTAAATATATATTGGGGATTGACTAACTGCTGGATGGAGCAGTTAAGGCGTACGAGTAATCGCGTCTGGTTCAAAGTTAATTAAACGGGTTGGACCGGGGACCGAGGCAAAAATTAGATAAGGCAAATTTGATCGTTTAGACTGTGTATCAATTCAATTTCAGTTTAATTAAAGTCTAATATTATTTTTAAATAAATCTTTATAATACCATAAAACCGATTTTGTCTTTGTAGAAGTACTATTGTAGTATCTTACCTGAAAATAAAGAAAAAAAAACATATTAGTTTGCTTGTAATTTTTTTAATGAAATATTTTTTTATTTATTTTGTGTTATAATAAATTAAAATTTAATCTAAGTTTGTCTGTAGTTTGGTACCATTGAATTTGGTTAATCTAAAGTTTTGCTTAAGATTGCGTTATCGAGTTAAAAATGGAAAGTAAGCAATAAATATTTAAACCAAACAATGTGTCTGTATTTACTATTAAGGAACAAATCGTACAATAGTACATAATTTCTGAGAAGCTGTATTGGGGATGAGAGCCTTGAGGATAAAGAAGATATTTAGCATCAATTTTCAGATTTTTTTATATGTATATTTTTATTATAATATTAATATAAGAAAAAAATCATACATAAAAATTAAGTACATATTGCTTATTATTATTTTTTTTTAGTTTACAAGAGTAAACCAAAAAAATATAAAATAAGACTTATATTTACTAATTAAAATATAATATGAATAAAAAAATACATACAAAAACCTATTTTTATAAAAAAAATTATGCTTCTAAAGTAAGATGTTTCTAGGCATTTTATGTTTACACTTAAATATAATTTTAATTTTGTATGCACTGATTCTGAAGACTTATAGGTTAATTTAATCTCGCGTTATAGTTATAGGTATTTTTATATCCTTATTATTTATTTGTTGGTATCAGAAATCTCCTATGAATTATTTTAGTTTTATTATTTGTATCGCTTTATTTCGAATGACTTTGTGCTTTAAAGCATAATTTACTAGTGTTTTTTCATACTAGGCAAGCGTTTGTTCTTTGCAATATACTTAAATAGTCATTTATATTCTAAAAACAATATTTATTAATTTTAGTTAAATATCGGTTTTAGCAGAAAGCACTCTGGACCTGAATTCGCAATACGTTCAGTGAATTTGGAGTACAGTTTATGTACAGAAAAATGTAGTTTCCTTGTAAATTTTTGTGTTGTAAAAAAAATTATGAATTTAAATTTTACATTTAATAATAAAATATTTAGGTTATGTAAGGATTGGTTTATAAACATAATAACTACTTGTGACGATTTTGTACATAAACGAGACAGTATTTTTTAAGATAAAAATATCATTAGTATTTAAAATGAAGACGAACGGCCCGAGCAAATTACCCTGTGGTACTCTAAATGTAATCGAAATTTTTGTTGCTACAAGACTGTCAACTCAAAAAATGCGTAATTGTACATAATAGTAATAAATAAATATTTGTCAAATAAAATAGTGCACGTAAAGCATTTCTTCAGCCATTTGCACAAAGTAATTTGAAACAATTTTTAGGCCTTTTTAATTCATAAACGTTATAGCTCAAAAATATGAATATTGTCATATATATTTCTAGTAATAATAATTTCTTTATAGTGCAACTGTTTAATAAAGTCTTAAGGTATTTTATTGTTTCTTGTGTAAAGAAAAGTTAAAGAGTTAATTATTTATCGAAACAAAATAGTTTCGATCTTACAGCTATGAGCGTATTGATATTTAGATAATTTATATGTCAAATGCTTTTTCTATATCTAGCAATAATAAATCTGCTTTTTTCATTATAAAATAAGTTATCCTATTAAATTTGTGTGTTAAATTAAATTCTTTTTTAATTTTAGAACCTAAGCATTCTTTTAGGTTTATTAAAATATTTTTTTACAAGACTAATGGGACAATAATAAATTAGTTAAATTAAGGCGTTAGTTAAATTAGAAACACGTTTATAAATTCTAAAGCTGGCACCGAAATTATGCGTTAGTAATTTTACTGATTTAGACTTTAAATAAACTGAAAATATTAGACAAATTTACAGACTAAAACGATTCTAAAAAAAAGCAGCCGCTTCCCACTTCACGCCAAATCCAAAGTCCAGCCATAAAGTCTGAAATTAATAAATTTTTCTGCCATTTGAGAAGACGCACGAATCATTTTTAACTTTAAAACTATCTTAAAAATAATATTTTTTTAATATATTATTTAATTAACAGGCGGAAAAAAGTAGATATTTATTGACAGCAAAATTTATCTCTAAAGCATATCGTAAAATATACATTTTCAAAATCAAACAAGAACTTTAAGATTTGATTTTCGTACTGTTCAATTAGAAAGGTCTAATTTTTTTGCACAAAAATGTGCATCCATACGTTGATTAAGATTGCTCTGAATTGGGCTTTTAAATATTCCTAAATTATCAATACTCAATAGAGATTCTAACAGATTAATTTTTGCTTAAGAATTTAAAAAGCATTTTATGTTAAATATTTGTCGCTACAAGACATTTATGTCAACTTTAAAAGTGCGTAATTTTACACAATAGTAATTAATAAATATTTGTCGAAAAAATAATTCGAAACATTTTTTCAATTCATAAACGTTATAGCTCAAAAATATAAATATTATAATAGTAATAATCATATCTTTGTAGTGCAACAGTTTATAAAGTTTTAAGGTATTTTATTGTCCTCAAATCATTTAAAAAAATTAGTGCTATCTACAAAAAAATAATATTATACACGTTAAATATATGTAATAAAAACTGTTTTTTATTTAATATATTTATTACAGATAAAAGCAATTCTTAAAAGTAAGAGTTATATCATTGTCAATATACATTTTGAAAATTACTAAGCTGCCTTCAAATCTAATAATGAGCACATTTCTTGTTGTATAGGATCGCATTCTGCGCAAGGAGTGTGAGTACACCATGCACATGAATAAAACCAATTTAGACATATACAAATATTTTTAATAATAAAGTTAAATGATGAACCGAAACGTTTACCAAATGCAAGTACTCGAATGAGAATAAATCAATACTATGCTACAGATGGTTAAAATGTCAAATAACATGCAATGCTTAAAACAATATTTGGGTACATAAATGACACGCAAAAACACGCAGCTTGAATAAGTTATTTTATTTCAGATTCAGGTGAATCAGATCTTATGCAATAACGGTTGCTGTTTAACGGAGAATATCAGTGTTTTTTTACATTCGATTCTTTTGAACGCAAGGTTATTGAAGCAAAGGGATTATAGCAGCGCTCGCGCACTTAGCGGGGGCGTGAGTTAAAAATAAAATATATAAATATGTTACTTAAAGTTTGTTTATATATATATATATATATATATATATATATATATATATATATATATATATATATATATATATATATATATATATATATATATATATATATATATATATATATATATATATATATATGTATTTACCTATATAATACCCTCTATGAGATAAAGTAGCTTTTTATTATATATTTTTAGCACCTAATATATATTACCTATTTTGATTTAAATTATTCGTTTTACTATTATTACAAGACACAAATAAAGGTCAGTTTTTGCCAACCCAAAAGTGATTTAATTTATATGAAGTAAAACAGTCAAAATTACACACAACTATTATAATTACAAAATTATTTTAAACCCTATGAAATATTCTATTAGTTGGGCAGATGGTTAGATAATGTCGATCACGATATTGATTTGTATGATTATGAAAATATCGTGAAACTAAATTTGTAATGATTGATCGAAATAAGAACTATTTATTAATCATTAATTCCGATCTCCAAGATATATATATAAAACACAAAAGTTTATATGGGATTTGAACCTAGGTGTTTTGTGTTTAAGTCAACGAATAAATTATTTGTCTCTCGTGATTAAATCACAACATGTTTGTTGTATTTTGATGTTAAGTAATTACACGAATGTCTTGGTTTTGTCATTAGAAAAAATGATTGAAGTTGCAATTTGGGTATTTAATGGCTATATATACTGCGATAAGAATTCATAATTTTTAATATTTAAATAATAATTTTAAATGTAATCTTTTGTACAAACAGTTAGTTTCCAATTTTGAGTTTAAATCAAACGAACCAAGATTATTCAACTTGTAAAAGCTAATTAAAGTAATTTATCGATTCCGCTATCAGCGTCGTTATAATACGTACTCTTACTCAAACCGATAATAAAACCATAGTTAAAATCTCGGTAACCTTTAGATATGAAGTACCTGACTACTTTGTTAGAGAAATTTTATAGGGTCAATTTGTACATTGTTTTAGACACGTCGGATTTAACTAGAACGTCACTTTTGACTAATTGGGCGACACAAAGTGGTTGCAAAGTCTTTGTGGTTCTCTCTCTATGTCTCACGACAGTGCTATTATTTTAATATAATATTATGTTATAATGTAATAAAAGGACGTTTGCTAGTTATGCTACTAGCATAATATATTGTTGTACAAGAGCGGCGTAAACAAGTTGTTTGTATAAAATAATTGTTTTTCTCTCGCGTATCACGCAACTCTTGATGAGTATTATATTAAGTATAAGAGCATGAAATATTATTTTTGTCACTAAAATGACGGTTACGTGTATTCATCAATTATTTTGTTATTTTTATGATTAATGCGCGTCCTTGGATATGTCTGTATAAAAGACTAACTAAGGTTTATTTTCCGAATTATGTGCCATTGTGTGCTTTATTAGAGCAAACGAAAAGCTCATTGTTTTATCTTTGAGTTTCATCTCTTAATTGAGTTAGGCATACTAGTGGTTACAAAAGTCGAAATAAAATATAGATAAATTTAATTAATAGCTAGTTTTTTGTAATATAATAAAAAAAAATGTGTCAAAAGACAATATAAATTATAAAAAAAACTACAAAGTCAAATGTAATTGATTTGTGTTATTTTATCTTTTTGTTGTTATAATAAAAATATTTAAGCTACGCTTTAATAAACAATTCTTAAAAAAATACTCATATAAGAGAATGGTATAAACGATGAAACAATTACTGAGCTTTATTGTTTTTTTTATTAATATTATATTTTCATGTCGTACATTTTCTCAGCCGTGAAACACTTTTAAATTAGTTAAATTTGGCACGATCAAAAAGGCTTAGAAACTTCTCGGAACGCGCTAATAATTTTTAATGAAACTTTTAATTAAAAACACCTTTATTTATATTTAAAAAATGATATCATTTACTCTGTATATAATTATAATATATTACATATAAGAATAAATTATAAAGAATAAAGAATAGTTAACCATTATTCATTTAAAGCTCACAATAAATTATAAATTAGTTTGCATTATTGATGCCTAATGAAACATATCGTTTCATTTATAATTTATGCTAAATTATTAATGCATATAAATTTTTTTAAAAATGATAAAATTTTAAGTAAACTTTGGCGGCATTTAGTGGAGGGAAGGAGTTTCTTGAAACCAAAACTTCTTGGATTTTTAAGACTCACTGAAGTTACTTTATGTTATGATATGGTAAATGGACACTACAGTTTTAATTATATTGCTAGGAAAATCCATGATTTTTTAACTTTCAATAGTATTATAAGTTGTTAAAAAGCACTTGACCATATTACCACGTATATTATTTAATTTATTTCAATCCAGGATATAAATCATTCTGTTTACAGTTAAATTCTGCATTGAATAATAAACTGAATAGATACTATTTGCTTGTTAATCAATTTAATGCAGAGCCCATCAAGTAATGGGTTGTTATATTGCATATATTTTATATGAAACTAGAGAGAGATGTAGTAGCTTATATAAAAATATGCCTAACTTTTTAATAACTGATTTTATTATAATTATTAATATGGCTTAAGGTCCAAAATAAAAATATAAATTAAATTAGATTGTTTTTGTGTCTATATAAATTCACATTAGTGTATGCACTCTTTAAAATTGTTTCTAGGACTTTTGTCATATTCTCTTTTTTATCGCTTTTGGCAAGTAAAATTTAGTATATTATACTTTGTAAGCACTAAAAAAAAATTGCGCTTAAATTCTAGTCCTATGAAAAATCAGTCGCGCTGGGGAAACACTCGCGCTTACGAGCATCGCGTCAAAAAGGTTAACTGTAGGATATGCAATAAAGGTTACGTGTTATTGCATAATTTTAAACCAAATAAACGTATATGAAGGGTGAAGTAAATTAAATTACACTACTAAATATTTTTTAACATTAAAATTATTAATATAACGCAAAATAATTAGATGATTATCTTTTTACTGACATTAAAGCAATGATCGGTTTTACATGTAGAAATATCTATGGTACTTAAGAATAATAATTGTTCTTTTTATTAAGTCAATAAAAACTGTTTTTCCAAATACAAATATATAGCTATTACTTAATTTAAAAAAAAAATTTTTCTGTGAATCACGATTATGTTTTTTAAGCTCGAACCCACAACCTCAGAGTTATCAGTCTGAAACGTTACGGACTACGCTATTCCGTACTTAATATTTTTATATGTGTATAGATACATTAAATTTACTTAAATAGGTGAAATGTAGAAAAGGTATCTGGATATTTATAATTGACAGCTTTTTTAAAATTGCAAATATGCAAACTAAATTATTATTTAATACTTAATACAATATTTATAATCTGAATATTGAGTGTAAGAAGAGCAATAGAATAAATATAACTATAGAATAATATATAAGCTTGAATCATGGCTTACTAAACTCATTTCAGAGCAAAAACTTTAATTAAAAAAATCTACTCAGCAAAACTTGATAATTTTACCACTTTTCTAACAACTTGAGGCATATGAGAGTTTATCTGAATCAAATAGAGGTATAACGATCAGCAATAAAGACTTAATAGATCAAGAAAGCAGCCGCTTCCCTCTTCACGGCAGCACTTACATGACGTAAATAATGTTATAAAAACAATCACGCGTGCTAAAAGAATATTTGAGCAGTTCAGAATGAAATTTAAGACTGCTATTTATACACTTACAATTACTTGTTCATAGTATTGAATTTTTTTAATTAAAGCTATTTTCTAAAATTAATGATTTATTATTATAATAAATTTAGTTATGTATTATTTATTACAAAAAATATTCTAGTTTCACCTCAAATCGTCGTATTTGCTGGAAGATCAAAAATATGAATAGCAAATGAGCGCATATAACATTAAAACACGGATTACTTAACTCATTTCTGATCAAAAACTTTCGTTACGAAATTTTATTTGGCACAACTTGATTGTTCTACAAATACATGAGACTTTAACCAAACTTAGAAAAAGTAGAGCTACGCCGAAGATCAACCAAGACCCCTAAAAAGAAGCAGCCGCATTTTACTTAATCATTATCATGTTTTAATTGTCAAGGGAAACAATAAAAAACATATTTAATTTGTATATGTGCGATACATAAAATACCCAGAAACCCATAAAGCTTTGTATTTTTTACAAAGGTCTATATATACTCATTAATCCTTAGAGCTTTAGTGGAATTATTATTATATTTGATCAGTGGAATCGAACGAGAAAGTGCTTGCGTCGCATTCCCTTAATGGCCAATGCATTATCGTAAAAACAAGTCAAGTGTGAGAGAGGGTGTTATCTCTATACAGAACACATACACATATACACACAGCGTTAGGGTATATCGTAAAACTGAGTACAGTTTTGGTAACGTCGACGATTCTGATATTTGCTAACCCAATTAATATTCGGTCGATTGTTTGCCGGTTCGATTGACGCATCGAACGTTATTGAGACATTGTTTGACTGGGGGAAGACATTTATTTGAGAGACAATCTTATTGAAAACGTAATTTGAACTTTGAGATGAAAGCTTTTGTGTCTTGCGGTAAAAAAATCGAGAATTTAATGAGGCGTTTGATTAAAATTGGCGATAGCGACGTCGTGATACTGCTTTTGACAGTTTGCTTAATTAATTTTTCTTGAATTAAATTATACTGTCTTAAAGTGTGAGGACTGAGATATTGCAATCATAAAATAATTATGTTTTCGTCAATGTATTATCTTTGACACTGTTTGCTAAAAGTTTTTTCTGAAAACAGTCTGAAAATCAATTTTTAAAAAGATGTATACCTTTGAAGATTTGGTAATATAATGAAAATATCGCTTTAAAGATAAAATAATGTAGAATTTGTCGTTCAATTTTGCAAGTAATTGAAAATAAAATTGAAAAGAGATAAAATATTAACTTTTAATCGTTAAAACAACGGAAAGAAAATTTACTGTAATATATTAATTAATATATTTTAATTGATAAAAATGTACAATTAGACATAGCATATAAAAGTAACAGAAAACTGATTTATTTCATATCCTCAATATTCTATTTATTAACTTTTTTCATAACATTTCATAATTTAATGTAATATACTGTAATAAATAACCTATATAGCTAGTGTTTAACTAATAATTATCTAAGGTGTTAAACTCTACATTTATTGTTATTTTATTTCATGAAAAAGTTTAAGCAATCGTATCAAAATTATTAGAATAATTTACCAAGATTTTTTATTAAATATATACTCCTGCATTACTTATAAAAGCTAAAAATATACAACGAGCATCCTTATATTGGACCACATTGTATATTTTTAGCTTGTATACTAATCATATTATATATACACTGTTCACAAATTCATGACGTAAATGTTTTTTCGTTGTCACACAAGAAAATTGCCAGATTTATTTTCCTTCTAGGAAAACACTGTTGTCTATCTTGACACCTTTGAAATATAGTATGAGATTCAGGCTCACTGTCATTTTTATATAAAATATTATATTTTTTTAATTAATATATGCATAAATATATCCATATATAATACTTCCAGTAAGTAGTTTGTTTTCCACACATCTAATCCGTAATCCTTGGCATAAATCGCAACCATACATTTGCGTAATAGCGTAATTACATAAGCAAATAATTGGGTATTGTATAATTACAACCAATAACTATAGCACACATGTTGGAATTAATTATTATTGTGTAAGCACCTGAAAATTGATATGGATCAATCTATGTATTAAAATAGCTAGTGGGTAATCTTACACAAATAACATATACATATTTATAGGATTAAATTCGTAAACAATGGTATTTATTTCACGGTTAATTTATATTACTAATAATAAAATCGACTAAAAATATATTGAGTATAAACTTTTCAGTAATATTGCATTTAAAGGTCCATTATTATCATAAAATAAATATTATTATTATTATATAAAATTATAGGAAACTGAAAAAGGAAAATAAAGTGACCCAAATCGACTCCATAGGGAATTGTACCCATGACCAATTTTCCACGAATTAAATTTACTTATGCATATAAATAATGTAAACGTGCTATTATTTTAGTCGTTTATAAGTAATAAATATAGATTTATTTTCTAAAGTAAGATGTAATAGAAGATTCCTAATTAATATTTATTTATATAATATACTAGAAATTTATGTCTAGACTAAATCAAATATTAAGTTGAACTTAATAATAGTAATCTAATTTCTCTTACATGTTAATATTAATGTTTGATTAATTAAATTGCAAAGATGTTATTTATTTATTAATGTATTGTTTGGCATTTCATAAGTAATTTAAAAAATACAGCAAAATTTCTAAATTGTTTTCACATATTATTTTTATTTATTATACATATGTATGTGATATGTATAATATATTTTTTTTTGTATTATTCGGAAATAATATTTTTTATGAATAATGAATTAAGCATTTATTAAACATTGGTTTTATCTAAAATAAATATTTTAACTGAAACATTATTTATCGCGACGCTTAAAGCTTTGCAAGTTTGTCATTGGATTGAAAAGGTACTGTTTAAAGATTTCTTTAAACAGTACCTTGTTTTATAATGAATAAATATCATCCTATAAATTATTTGAATAACGCATTAATTCGTCATTATGGCAATTGTTTGAGTAAATGCTGCAGATACATCACTATTATGTGATGTGTGTCACACACATTGTTTCTAAGACAAAATGAGATGCATTAAAAAATGGTCTGACTTAGGCCGAAATTATAAAATAGATTTCATATTTAAAATAATGTGGGAAAAATGGTTTTTATATTGTTTTAATATATATATTTTTTACACTAAAATTTTTTAAACAAAAAAATTTAAAACAATAGTTTTTTTAAATCAGATACAATTTTTTTTTAAAATGAAGGTTTTTCGTAGTGCCTCGAGTCGATCATAAAACTTAAGCTTTTTTTATCCTTAGCATATTTTTTTTGTTTCGTTCTCAATACACTGATTTTATTACCTGCTATTTTTTTTAAAAACGCACATTTATTATAATCTATTGAAAATAAATCGTATAAATTGAGTGTAAAAATTAAAAAGATGTTACATGAATTCTAGAAAAACCTATAAATTTATCGAGAAATAAAATGAAAGTCGTTTCGCATTTTTTTAAGAAATAATATCGAGAAGAAATACTATATGTGCTTTATTGAGTCATCATCTAATTATATAGGTATATTTTATATAAAAAAAGGCTGAAAGAGCACGAACATTGGGTAAAAAGTCAGTCTGAACGATATTATCTAACACAATTATTCATCAGAAAAGTATTTAAAAAAATAATTAAAGATGGTACTAGTAAAGCAAATACAATATATTATGCTTATAATTATTTTAATTCCATAATTATTTTGTTGGATTAGCTTTTAGTAAACAGCAAAAAAGTGAAATAAACATAAAAAATAATATATAATAATGTTTTATCTGTTTTTTTAAAAAAAAGTATGTTTCATGATATTCTACAACTAAAAAGTTGGTAGTATTTTTATGTTTGATTAAATTTCCTTAAAAATGATACTACATTCTGTCTTTTTTACAGTTTTACCAATAGGAACAAGCTATTTCAAAAGATTTTTAAATAAATTATGTGGAGCTCTGTCTATCTGCTTATAATTCAATAGTTTTTCTTGTAAATGAGAAAAAAATCAGTACTGCTGTTTTTTCATTTATTTATCTATATAAATAAGATCTGATGAAACTTGCAAGCCAAAAAATACTAGCCATTATTAAAAAAAGTTTAAATATTTTATATAGAAATGTTGAGATGTGCGATATTCTACCCATAATATTTTAAATTATTGTAGAAATCACCAAACATATCTTTGTGTCCGGCATGTTATAATAAATAGTTCAAATTACAAAAAGCTCTCGAGCGCAAACGTCCTAACTTCAACGGTTAAGCATAAAGGATGCAATCGCGACTATATCACTACAGCCCACAGCTGAAATCATCAAGCAACAATGGATTGTTGACATCGCCTATTTTTCATAAAAAATGCAAAATTACCGTTTCTTTTTTGATTTTTCGAGAATTCTTATAAATTATTTTTGTTGGTAAAAATTAAATGTATATGGTTATTTTTGAAATGGTTAAAAACTGCTAAAAAATTTGTAAGTATTGGTTTTATTTTGCCAAATTCACAGCTGTATTTAAAACAGGTATTACAGAAAAGCACAGAAATTTGCGACTGACACTTTAAAAATATTTTTTGGTAATAAAAGTTTTATGAACAACTCTAGGAATAACGATAAGAACACATTAAAAATTTGCCAAAAAAAAGGAATGCAAAAATAGATTATTTAGTCAACATTTGCCGGCTGGGTAAATAAAACAAGAGACAAAATTGATCTTAAAATTATATAAAGCATAAAATAAGACTTTTAAATAATTTGAAAAAAAAAATCAAGTTTTTCAAGTAACTGTTAATTAATCAGAATTATAATAACATATCATATAATACGCTCAAATAAATTAATTTGTATGGTAAAATAAATAATTTATCACTTTTAACTCTAATATAATTTACAATAAAATATTTTTTATATATAAATATATATCCTATATTTAATATATATTTTTTTATGTGTTAAATTTACCGAGAATTTCCGAAAATTTAGGTAAATTTCTCATTTCTAGAAAAATGGAAAATATTTGTTTGATACACCCGCACGTGACAAGTGCAGGTGTATTTAGGATTGATCGTAACAAAAAATAATTTTTACTAGTCTCTGGATTTAAGTATCGTAAAGTGTAATTTTAAACTTTTTTTAAATAGTGCCAATATTATTGCTATATCATTTTTTTAAAGATCATCCGAAATATCAAACGTCTGTTATCTATCAAACACTATTATTTTTATCTGTTTTAGCTACTGCTTTACCCATTTTAATCAGTTTTAAATCAATCAATTGAACAGAATACTTTATTATTAGATTAAGCAGTCTGAAAACGTAGAATGTTTGTCAGATCTTGATATTCCTTTTACATACGAATAAATTTATTGCTCTTTGTAAAATTACTGCGCCTTAAAAAGTATTACAAACGACTAAATGTCACAACTTGTTTGCACGAGCATTAGTTCTGCCTGTATTTGCCGATTGAAAAGCGGGAAAGGATCTTTATTATCTGGAATGCAAAGGAAGCGAAGTACTCCTTATTGTTAGAGATGATTTAAAAGAGAGTAGAAATCGTATCGGAATTTTTATTCTAGTATATTTTTGAGATAAAATACAATTTATTGCAATAGCAACGTAGCATGTTTAAAGCAAAAGTCATTTTCAAGATACAACGCGGTACGATTGCGTCCTTTATTCTTTACCGTTGCGGCCAAAACGTCTCAACAAGCTTGCCAGTCACAAAGATGTTTTTAGTGAGGAGCTGAAACAATTCGTGTTAGATGAAACAACAACGCAATTTAGATATGTGGAAGTATTATTCAATACGAATACGTGTATTTAAGTGTGTTTATATAAAATGGTCGCCCAATTTTATTGTATTGTAATACGAGCAATGAGTTAATTAATATTTTGTAAGCACCTGAAAATGGATTTGGAACATTTATTAATACGTGCTATTAAATTAGTTTGCGTTAATCTGAGTCAATGGTGCTACTGATATGCTATACAGGTATGTATATGGATTATGCAGAACAAAAATATAACACTTTAACAAATTCACAATGTACGTTATACGCTATTATGTATAATATATGAGGGTTGTATTAGAAATACGTGTTCGCGGTATATAATATGTACGTTGCATATTCGTCGTATAAAGCGAATTGCTATTTCGTTCACGACTTTGTTTCGAGTCCCTCTTGATTTAGTTGTCATCCCTGTGTCATTCATCATTTATCCTCCAGGATGTTTGGGAAAGTGTACGTCATGTGCGAGACGTGAAAAACGTGGGTCAAAACAACCAAGGTTTAGGTATATACGCACGTTTGTGCCAGATATTATAGTTGTACATCCATCACGTGAACGTAACATGTCACGGTTCACTAATATTATTATTTAATGGATAAATAAATATATCTGTATGTCTAAAAGTTTCATACATAAGTACGATAGGGGTGTGATACAATAAAAAATATTTTAATATAAAAATATATTTTTTATTTTATGAAATCCTACAATAGGATGTGGTTTGTTTAACTTTTTTTTCTGAACATACAAAAAATTTTATATAAGACTCTCAATAAGAGGATGGATTACTTTTTATTCAAATTTAAATGTATTAATATAAATTAAAGATTGATCTGACTTTCCAATCAAAGGCTCGTTGATTAAACCGAAGGTCAATACCACAAAGTAAGTCAATGTATAATTTAAATTAAAACTCAAATACTTTCCATTGCGAATATCTAAAAAAAAAAATTAATGGATTAACTTTTCGATACGTGAAAAGCTTTTGTATAATCAAAAACCGAAACCCTTGAACAACTTTTAAGTTGCTAATTTACCTCAAGGTTGTCTGTATGTGTGTATTAAAATATTTAGGCTCATATGAGATTCCCAATTATAAGTCGCTTCAGAGAATATTTGAAATTAATATATGCTAGTTAAATTTCAATTCATGTTTATGATGTTTCTTTTGAATCATTATTCTATCATCAAATTAATGTTTAGATAAATTAAATAATAAAATACTAAAAGGAAAATTGCCTTGAGGGTTCGTTATCGTAGATTATTAAATATAAACAACCCTATTAAATATTTTAGGTTTAAAAAAATACACTCGTTATATCCCAAAATAAATTTTGTTGTTTGGGCCTTTGAAATTAACCTTATATTTCATTTATAATATAATCATATCGGTATATTATCAAGTAAACAATATCAGGGGTAAAATGTATTATAAATATTTTTATCCTATATTTAATAAATATTTTTAAAACTATTTTTAATATAATAAAAAACGCAAAGCAAGGAATTTAATTTTTTTCCATAAATCTTGATAAAGCAATCTATTTTTTCTTTGGAACTACATTTTTACTTAACAAAAATGTAAAACAGAGCGAGAAATTTTATAATTATTTTTAAGCTTATTTCTAAGAAACACAAACAATACAATATAATAGATTTTTTACGTTCAAGCTTAAGATTTTAAATAAAAACTGTAACAGTTGCAATGGTTTATTGACATTTTAACTATAAAAAACGTTTCAATTATAATTTAATATATCATGATAAGGTTTATGCGGTTATTATTGTATTGAAGTTAAAAATAGTTTCTTAAATATATTAAATAAACAAATAAAATATGCGTATAAACTATTTCTACATTTTAGTAAATTTTAACATGATTTTTATAGCTCGTAATGTATAGTTTAATATTATAATAATATTTTTTATTTTTGATCTTAAATTAAAAAACTTATGCGTTTCAAGTATACCAACAAATATTACTACGCATATTTGAGTTAATTATTAAAATTTAAAAGAACTTCGACTAGCAATAACAAGATAATATGATATTTTACTTAGACTATTTTAATAAAAAATTATAATTTATTTATTTTTATTATTGGCATATCACTTGTACTCACTTACGGATAAAAAAGTCGAAATAAATATTTATTTATTTTTATTAACCTGACAAGCGTAAGCCCAATGCGTTACAAGCAAGTATTAACAATTATAAATTATTATGTGCTATACAATTTATAATCAATAGATGTCACTGCAGCTAGGGCCGATTTTTTTAATAATACCGCATTTTTTAAAGATTTTAATAAGAGTCTGGCAATGACAAAAAATTGTTTACAAATTTTTACACACGAATTCGTGTAATAAAGTCATTCAGATAAGTGCCAGATGTTTGAAAATATGCATACTTTATCGCAAGATCAATAGTATTTAAATGATTCAATTTTTTGCAATGGTCTATTACTCTAACCGGCCGGCGGTTTTATCCTTGCTTTGGTAATCTAAGAATCTGCCTTGATAAGAAAAAAATACGCATGGGAATCGGCAGAATGCAAAATGATTTATGGCTATTTTCATCTTTGATAACAACAGCTGTTATTGACAGTTGTCTTACAATTTTTATTAATAGCTAAAAGGGCCTTAAATTTTTTATACATATTATATATTAATTTTAAAATAATTGGAAAATATCAATTCTGAGCTAAGTTCGAAATTTTAATTAGTGATTAAAGATAAATTATACAATCGAAGAAATCAGGCAATAACGTCATTAATTAAATATTTGCAAAATCCAGAATATTTCACCAGTCTAAAAAATAACGACTTCTTCAATTATTCTTCAAAAGCACATATGTAAAATGGGGAAAGAAAATATTTGCAGATTATTTATTGACTCGACAAATTCTAAGGACCCTCGCGACTCCATTAAATAATTATAATTTATTGAAGAAATTTAAAATTTATCATTGGCGCAACAATGAAAGAAAGAAATTTCTTTCAGACTTACAGAGAGTAGTGTGAGAAAAGCAAAATTTTACAGATGGATTAAGAGAGAATTCAAAATTTTTCAATCGAAGGGCAAAAGAACAAATAATTTACAGTACCTATTTGAAGTCTTATTGTCGATTAAACCAGCATCAACACAAAATGAGAGAAATTTCCACGGCTGATTTTATTTTTAGCAAAAAAAAGAACCTCTCCAAAAATGAAATGTTATGTACCTTACATATATATGTAGTATATCAAAAGCTGTTCTTTAACGATTTTTCGTTGAAATTTAATGATGTCACTGCTTTTTACAAATCCAACACTTTCTCCACACTACGTATACGAAAGGTAAACTTCCTTTATTTGTGTTACCTTCTATTTATAATCGCAACGTAGGTTGAGCCGCTCAAGATGAGTAAACATGATTTATATGTAGCTTCATTAGGCGTGTAATATATTATAAAATAATAATAACAATAATAATAATAATTAATTCGATCCAAAAGGGCATTTTCAGCGCCCCCGTAATTGCATAGCAATTCCGGGCAAATTAATAATTTATTCGGCCATATTTCGAAGCCGAGCGGAGGAGTTTGAGTGAGTGAGGGGGTATGGGGGCCTCACGGTATGTAAAGGGCCAAAACGAGATTATTCGTGCCGTTAAACCCACTTAAGGCGGGCGACGACTAATTATATCGGAACTGCGAGACCGGAACTTTCGCCGCCGTGATGGGCGACCTCCGACAAAAGGGCGCCCGGGGACGTTGCACAAAGGCTGATCCGGCCCCGGCCGCGCGTCGGCGAGCCCGATAAGCCAGCAACGATACGTCGAACGTGAGTCCCCAAACTATCGTAACACCATGACCCTTTGCCCCAAAACTGACAGAATCGATCAACCCAACCAATAGACGATATGGACATACATACGAGGGATATTTGGAGAGTAGATACTACAAGACCAGTGAAAATAGAAGCGATTTTTCCGTTTCTGATAGAGTTCGCCTAACGTTCTTCTTTTAGTAATGCGTTTCCGAGAAATTGTTGTTGATAGGTCACTGCCCTTTTATAAAACTGGTGGCAAAACATCCAACGCTTATGAAAGTTCGTTTAGAAGGGCGTTAAACGAACGATTATTTTTTTTAATAATAAGATTGCATTATCGACACAATGCGCGCGTTGGGTGCTGAAAAAGAGAGCAGTCGTGAGTTCCTAGGCGTATAAAATGCATAAAAGAATATAGGGAATAAGCTTAAATATTATTAAACTAGTGTTTTAAAGCCAATCATAAAATATGCAATTTTTATGTACATAGATGTTTCTTAAATTAAAAATCAGAAACATCATTTCAGATTTCGCAAAAGAAATTTCAATAAAATTTAAAGTATTTCATTCATTAAATCATATCATTTCATCCACTCAATGGCATATAATTTTTTAGCCAAATTTAATAAAGGAGGCAAAAGTTCATATCTGCCCCTTTTTTCAAATGCCGTTCTTGTTTAAAATTTACGTTAAAATCAATAAAATTGTACCGTCGTAGTGACTACGTTTGGTTATCCAGAGTTCATACTAAGACTTAAAATAAGTGAGAATCAAATAAAGCATATCTAAATCGAATTTTGACCAATAGAAGAGCCAAAAAACAAAAATTATCCCTTCTCAGAAGTAAAAAATCTACGACAAAAGCAATAAAAACGTTCCGTCGCCGTCGCAGTGGGTACGCTCGGTAGTCAGGCGTTCACATTACGACTTTTGAAATAATATTACAAATTAAATGAGGAACATATATGCTACATATGTGAAAAATATGTGATACCATAACATAACTGCTGTGCTCTGTGTTCTAGCACAACCTAACTCAGCTGCCGTAAAATATGTGCTATGACAACTTTGCCACCTTTATACCTGTTAACCTATAAAAGTGGAGTTGATCGAGTTCAAACAGTTGTAAAATATCTATTAGCACAATCTAACATTACTGTCATATTTTGTGTTTTAGCCTAACCTAACTCAACTGTAATAAAATATGTGCTAAGACAATTTTGACAACTTTATTACTATTACCTATTGAGCTCCTAACAAATAAAAAAATATAACTTCTTCACATAAAATAATATAATTCAATTAAAAAATGAAAAATTTTATATAAAAAAATCCATTTTTTGCCATAGCTTAACTGCCATAAAATATGTGCTAGCACAACCTAATATTACTAACGTAATCTGCGATCTAACATAACCTAACTCACGCACCGTAAAAAATTTGCTAGGACAACTTTGGAAATTTTATAACTGTTAGCTGATAAAAGTGAAGTTGATCGAGTTTCTAACTAACAGGTAATAAAACCTTGTCAAATAAAAAAAATACCCTTTAAATATAAAATAAAAATCAAAAATATACTTTTAAAACATATAGTTTTTTTGACAACCGTAAAATATGTGTTAGAACAACATAACATAACTGCCGTGCTCTGTGTTCTAGCACAACTTAACTCATTTGCCGTAAAATATGTGCTATGACAACTTTGCCACCTTTATAACTGTTAATCTATAAAAGTGGAGTTAATAGAGTTCCTAACAAGTAGATAATAAAACTTCATAAAAAAATTAATTATAAAATTAAAATCAAAAATAAATTTTTAATACATATATTTTTTTTCATGCATAACTCCTGCAAAATATGTATTAGCACAATCTAACATTACTGCCATATTTTGTGTTTTAATCTAACCTAACTCAACTGTCATCAAATATGTGCTAAGACAACTTTGACAACTTTATTACCTATTGAGTTCCTAACAAATAAGTAATAAAACTTCTTCACATAAACTAATATAATTCTTGAAAAAAAAATTAAAAATATTATATTATAAAATTCATTTTCTTGCCATAGCATAACTATCATAAAATATGTGCTAGCACAACCTAATAATACTCACGTAATCTGCAATTTAGCATAACCTAACTCACGCGCCGTAAAAATTCTCTAGGACAACTTTGGCAACTTTATAACTGTTAACTGATAAAAGTGAAGTTGATCGAGTTCCTAACAGGTAATAAAACCTTGTCAAATAAAAAAATACACTTCAAATATAAAATAAAAATCAAAAATATACTTTTAAAATATGTCTTTTTTTTGACAACTGTAAAATATGTGTTAAAACAACATAACATGAATGCTGTAATCTGTGTTCTAGCACAACCTAACTCATGCGCTAAGACAACTTTGACAACTTTGTTAACCCTCCGTTAGTCGCAATAGTATCAGATAGATACATATGTTATTTTGTCATTACCACTTTTGTATCGTTTCAATAATAACCTTGCATTAATTATAAAACCGACTTCGGCGAGTTAACACGTATAGAACATTTGAGGTCAATGTATCTGTTTGATACATTGCGAAAATTCGTACTAAGTTTGTAAATTTCGTTTCTTTAATTATAAACATCAAATATATTTTTATTTTCAGTTAGTAATATTATTTTCTATGTTTTTAGAGATTCATATGTAAAATTATTCTAGAATGACCCATTAAAATTTATTTTACATGAACAAAACAGTGCTTCGATTTCTGAGTGAATATGAAATAGTTAGCCAATGGTAATTTTCTATTCATTGTAAAATATTAGTACGATAAACACAAAAATTTTTTGTTGTTGTTACCAATCAGATTATAAAAAAATGAAAGATATTTTTAGGAAGCTCTTTAATGAGTTGTCATATGACTAATTAAAACGAAAAAGCCTAATAAATAGAGGAATTCTATTAAACCTTCAATAAAAATTAGACAAATTTAATGCAACTACATCAAAAAGTAAATTTACTGATAATGTAGATGATCAAAATGTATTTGCCAATAAAAAAACGTTGTTGTCTTGCACAAAACATTAAATATCACGATTGACATAAAATCGATGCGAAAAATGTATGTGTGCGTGGAGTACTATATGCTTTAATGATTATAAATTGAAAGATAAAACATTTTCTAAATATAAATTTAAAATATATAAATATAAGCATTGCTTATGTTTCTGAAATATTATTGTGTAGTACATGAAAAAGGGTAAAAATATTATACTAATTATTTTTATAAAAAAAATAATTAATTTTATTATGGAAAGCGAATATCTTATTAAATAATGAATTACAGTTGAACCGATTTGCTTATTATTTATTTATTTTTGAGTAAATAATTAAAATAAAAGGTGAATCTATCTGATGGTTAAGTGCCAAATTTTGTAAAAGTTCATGTACCACATCATCAGCACAGTAAATAAATAATGTTTCAATGATATATACTAGTGAAATAATAAATCAATTGTTCGATATGTTTTAACTGACCTTATTAGTAAAATTATATTTTTTATATACAATACAATATATACAATAAAAGGCCCCAAGAAAAACATGTATCTATATTTTTGCATAAATCATGTGATTTTGGAACTGTTATGAAAATAATAATATTATATAAATAAAAAACTTTGTATTCTTAAAAAATAAACGCACCAAACGAAAGGTACGTACAATATTAAACTTTTTTATAGGTAAATAAAAATTGATTTACCTTAACATTTATTTTGTAAAAAAAGAGTTCAAAAGTAATTATTTTTTTAATAGAAATATTTTTCATTCAAATGTAACTATACTATTAAAAGAATATTTTCAAGATATACAATTAAATTTGAGATGAAGTGGCAAAAAAATGCCAGGGGCAAGAAGGCAACGGCAAAAACATCTGCTCCAATTTGGGCCTATTTAATGGGTTGACAAGGTAAAAGATTTTCCAAAAATACGGTTTCAGAAACAAAATACGATTTTATTATATATTATAATTAGTTATGTTAACCTGTGTACAGAAAGATTTATATATTAATAGTTTTTTACTATTAAAAAAATATCCTTTATTATAACATCCGTTTTTAGTAATTGTTCAGCAAAGCGCGCGTCGCTGACACAAAGGCCCGTTATTTTTTTCGTTTTCTCATAAAAAATAACGATAAAAATAAACTTTTATGCGGCTATTGTGAAATTTTACACTATTGTATACATTTTATTATATTATTATTACACACAAACAGCTCGCGTGCCTCTCACAATAAACAGTTTGAGATTAAGCTACTGTACAATAAAACTCGTTCCCGGTACAGTTTCAGCAGCGATAATATTTTCGAAAGACTTCATATCTGCGATAAACTTTTGCAGATTTATTTTTTTAGTATAATAAAAGTTTTTTTTTATTAATTTTGACCGTTTGCCCCTAGTAAAAATTAAGCGACGCGACTTGATTTGAGCCACAGATTTATAATGCGAAAATATTCTCTCCCGTATTTTTTTGACACTTTTACGCACGTTTTCACTTTGGATTTTGCAAGATTGGGACTAATTAATTGGTTTAGTAGTATTACACAAAATATTTTATGGAATAATATAATATATCGATATAAGATATATTAAATTATTTTATGCGGAAATTAGCTTCGAACGTTGTAGATAAATTCACTGCTAATAAATTTGTACCACCATTATAACAGTTCATTCAGACGTAATGCTATTATATAAAACATTAAATATTACATAAAGAAATATTTAATAATGAAATAAAACTCAATGATGATTGTTTTATTCATTTAGAATTTTATGAATTTATAACACGAAACGTGTACTATATTGGTTTGATTTGATATTATATTTTATGTTTTACTTTGCCAGAACAAAAATACCGTTCTATTGACTTTATACAATACATAAAATTCGTGCATGATATTGTACAATTAATTAATTTTTTTTGGCTGAAACATAAACTAACAGTATAAATTTATTTTAATAAAGTAATAAAATTAAACTTATATAGTATTCATCTTTGCATTACATTAGTTCGCATTTTAACTAAACGTTCAACCGTGAATTTAATCCTATCTCTGCTCATATTGTTCAATGAAAATAATGAAGCTGAATGCAATCGACTAGATAATTTTGAAAACTTTAGTCATTTAATCATATTTGCTCGAATTATCTTTCATTCTTTAAATATAAAAGTTAGTATTATATACATATTATTTTCCACCAAATATATAACTTTATTTATCACAATAAAATCCATAAGTTCTTCTTAATTTGGGTGTGATTTAGTATTCAGAAAGTTTTTTATGTTTTACTCATGAAAAATGTAATTTATTCATTTTACATAATACCCTTTAAAAAGTTGTGATCAAAATATAAATATTTATGAACTGCTCGAATATTGTTTGTTTGTTTTATAAAAACAGATTGTTTAAAATCCACTCAATCGATTATGACGCACGATATTAATATTCTATAAAATCAGATAATTTTTATTATATGCTATATAATATAATTTATATTTTTATAAAATAATAAATTAACTATTATTAGATATCTGAAACTACTTCACATAATTAGATTTGTAAATATTACATTATATAATATGTTTGTCTTAATATAGCTTAAAAAAGTATGTAAATCTAATTAATTACATTCTTTTTTAATTTTGTTTTATATTTAAAAATATTTTTTGCCAAAAGCTTAAGGTTTTAGTGCCCTAAATCTTTATTGATTTATCTGTAGATAGGATTATTTTGTCTGGGAAAAGAGATTGGGACTTCGCTATAAGAAAACTACGTTATAGGGGACTAGGTAACCATACGAAATTTGTGATTAGGTTATTTGAATTTTATTTTTAAAATTTTTTGAATTCAAAGACGTTTAAAAAAACAAGGTGTATGGATTCCACACGCACTAAGCGACGAGAACAAGGCGACGCGCCTGCATCATATTGCGGGAATCATGCGAGAAAAAAATGATGCTCTTGAATGAAAAACTGTATCTCACCCTCCATATTCTCATGATATAACACTATTAGATTACCATTTATTTAAGACTCGATAACATAATTAAAATGGTAAAAAAATAAATAGTGTTAGTAAAGCTAAAACATTTCTTTCTGAATATTTTAACTCATAGCCAGTCAGTTTTTACAAACGAGGGATTCAAAACTTGCCTCATCGATGAAATAAGGTTGTATCTGTCGATGAAAATTATTTTGTAGAATAGTATTGTAAAACAAGTTTATTTAAAAAATACTTTTCATTGAAAAACACGTCCTTTTTTCTGGGCACTCACAAATTCTGGAATTTAAATATGTATAAATAAGTATTAATTAGGGCAACATGAATAAATTGCATATTACTTTTGTTAAGATATTGTATTAAATTGAATCTTTAAATAAAAATAAAAATCATTTGAAATATATTATCATTAACCCTCTAATCAAAAGTAGCTATACCCAATTTTATAGTTATTTTTATACAAATTCTGTTTTTATTCTTTTTCACCTAATTGACACCGCGCGATATTGTCGGCGCGCAATTGTTAGGTGCACATATGACACTGTGTGATTATGACAGCGCGTTTATTTCAAGACGTTTATCCCGGCGCACAAAGTCATGGTATTATACCACTGTTTTTTATTTATTAGAGTTATTAAGCAGATATCAATGCTTCAACTATGTGCTATGCTTTCTGGGTAAACATGTTTAAGTATATAAATTAGAAACTCTACATGTGACGCAACCCTGAGAAGATGATAAGATTCCGTAATGATTCAACAAATCTCCTGCTACATTAATCATGCGAAAAAAACCTCACTCGGTGTCAGTAATGTTTCCATGTTCAGATAATTCAGCTTACATTCAGATGCAATTTAGAACGTATACACACACAATATCCCCGGAATCGTGTTCTACGTGGTAGCAAATTAACGTGGCGCGACTGTACCCTCGGTCACGCGCTCGAACGTGAAACAAACGAGCGTCTTCCGTCTTTGGCGACGTTTCACACGTAACACGTAGTAGCTAAATCCGTGAAATATTCGCAAATTTCCACCGCTAGATGATATGACGTGTCTCATAATACGTTCGTGCATAGGTTGTTCGAAAAGTTCAAGAACTTTTAAAAAAAAATAAAAAATAATTGCGATAAAAAAGTACACGGTAATTTTTTCAGATTTACTACTCATAGAAAAAGATGGGGGGTTCTTTAGTTATTTTTAAAACATATTTATAAGAAAGAATGGTAATGTTCATGAAGCTATCTAAATTAATTTAGAAGAAGTCACATGTGCAGTATTAAAATAACCTTTATTTAAGCACATAAATTCTATAACACGCTTCTTTTTCTATGTTCAACTTCAACAACATGTCAATTGCACTGAAGTTCTAAAAACGTTATTTTTAATAATGTTTGAAGCTGCAAAATATATTTTTTTAAATAAAATATTTAGATAGATTTAAAATTTTTTTTTTATTATCAGCATAGCAAAGGGTTTAACAATATTTGTTTTGCTCCTCTTATAATAGATTGACTAAATAATAGTTTCATGAATACCAAATATTTTACTCCCTCTACCTCGTCGCTCTTTATGCACATTTTGGTTAGCTACTATTATATTCTTTGTTCTGTGGTTACCATTCAGTGGTTTTCGCTGTTGTTTTTCAGCGTTTTATATATTATTTTTGAAGTCTAAAATGCGTAAATACATGAAATAATTTCAATATAATAAACAACCACTATGTAGTTATTTTGATTAAAAATTTAAAAATACTTTTAGTTAATTTGAATTAATATAAATTTCCAAATTATTAGCTAAAGATAATTGATGGGGATGTAGTATTGGTATATTATATTTTAATGTGTATCAGCTCATGTTTTAAATGTAATGTGTTAGTAATATGAGAGAAACTTATTTTTTGCTTGGGGCACTAAATAAGCTAGAGCCGGCCCTGTACTGGTAAAAGGGAGGGGGATTTTTTTGAAAAATACTGATGCATGGTAGGCCTGGGTAATATTTGTGTCGTACCTAATTATGTCAAAGAAAGCAAAAAAATAATGCAAAACGCAAAAAATATCATTTTAATGGGTAAAAAACAATCCGAAGTCCAGCTGTCCACTAAAATAATGCTTAGGTATTTTTTGTGTCTATTTTTAAAATCTGGTTGAAATCTAATGTAATATTTTTAAGATTTACCTCGTAAAAATATAAATTAATTGATGCCTAATATTATTTTGTAAATATTTAAAACTTTTAATTTATTTACTCCATTCTTTATGTATTTATACATTACATGTTTACTAATTTTTTAACCTGAAAAACATATTATTTTAATATTAGTAAACTGATAAATGACAGAGAAAATTTTTTGCTAAAATGCTGTTACTATTTCGCAGTCAAATTTTAGTTTTCCTGAGTTTGTAGCTACATATTTATTGTAAATATTGCGTAAGAACATAAAAAGCTAAAGCTTAATTCGCTACAACCATGTAAACACAATCAATGTCTATAAGTGAGTAGTAAAACATTAGTCTAAAAGAAAATTCTGGTAATCAGCGAAGTCAAATGACCTAGCTTTTTTTCTTTTGATTATCAATCAGTAAGTTAATAAAAATCTAGAATATCTCAACTATGATAATCTACTGGGAATATAATTATATAATAATCATTGATTATGATATTCTAGCTATAAAATACACTAAAGGTACATATGTGATATAACCCAATACTTTCCGGTATTCATCATCGACTTACACTGTTTAGAAAATAATTGTTTGCATTAATTTAATTGCGTTTCTGTATCTTTAAATAAGGTGCAGCATGATAAACGTAGACTTATTTATTTAATTATTTAAATAAAATTGGGACAGGTTACCCCAATGCGTCACGATGGTCGAAAACAAATTAATATGCAACGAATAACTTTATAACGGTAAATAATTCAGTGCATGTATTATAAATATCACACAAGCTTTAGAATTGAAAAAAGTCACATCTGTTTGTTTGAACATATGTGACTTTTTTCTTTGCATATGCGTATCAAAAGGCGTAAATTTTTCTCTGGATTATTTGGGCAAAATAAACCCGTTCACAATTAGTCAAATCTAGCGTACACATTAATGTATCTTTATTTGGAACGTTGCCCATTAAATCATTATTTATTCAGCACTCTACTTAAAATTTTAAAATAATATCAGAGCCGTAACTGCTACGGTGGAACTAAATCTTAAAGTTAATCTTAGTATATGCTCAGAAAGCGACAAGACAAAACATAAAATAAAAGTTCAGAAACTTTCCGAACGTCCCACGTATAAGGTATATTATACATGTATACTTGGGTACAAAACGCGATAATTGAATTTCTCAGACGGATACAATAACCGAAACAATACACCCGGGGGCCGTTGAGCTTCAGGGCTCTGCGACTCTATCTCTCGCGACTCGGAATTAACATTTCGATTGTGTATTTATTAGGCGCGACAATCGGAACGCTTGCGGTGTAAGGGCGCGGAGCAATCTAATTTATCAGGGGAGAATATTTTTAGGCACTACGTGATAACGTAAACGTGTTTTGATGGCGTGAGGTTGACGGTTGAGCTGCTTTTGTGATTGGATGGAAAACTGACTAAAACGTCAATAGCTTTTAAATAATATGATCGAGATAAATTTTTAGATTGCGCATTTAAAATAGTCTTAGTGTTAAAAGCTTTCACCTTTATTATAGCAATCTCACTATATGAACAAAACGTCGTTCATTGGGGTTGTTTATCTTTTCTTGATATTGCTTTTATTACGACTCTTTAGACGCTTTTAGCTTGCTCTTATTGCGTGGCTTAGATTTGTATCTTTTGCTTACGTATTATTTAAGACAAAAATAACAAGTAATAAAGTCTGATAATATTGATAAAAAAAGATAAATGGTTTTCAGTAATATTATCTAATTAATCTCAAATGTGTTACTCATCTGTCAATATCCAAACTTCAAATCTATGTGATTGAGACCTTATCACTATCAGAATGTATGACGTATATATTATACTTAAGTCCTGATTTATACACTACGTCTGACAAAATATGGCTATACAAGGATATTGTAATAATATATTTAAAAATGGATTGCGTTGCAATGGCTTAATAATGTGCATTTGCAACGCAATTGAACAAATCCCATTAGCATCCTCGTTAAGCACTCGTAATAATCAGAAAAACTACCCTTTTGTGCATTAAGAATACAATGGACAATGCGTCTATTTGTCATAAAAATCGCCATTGTGATATATCCATGTGAAATAGTGCTAATTCGTTTGTATAAAATTAATATTTTTAGCTGAATAAGCTGTTACGAGCTTAACGGCGTCTATTTTGGCCACAAAGTCACACCCCATTCGGCCTTAAGACCCAAAAAAACTGAACGTGTAATTGTCATTATTGCATTATGATACTGAAATTTCTTCGTACATAAAACGCGTTTTTATTATATGCAGTTGCATTACATAGTTTGATGTTTAAATTGCGTAGTCTATAGCAAAATATTTTTTTATTGCTAACTAAAATTTAATTTTATATTCAGCTGTGTTTTAGAAATGTGGTCTAATTAAATGTGACACTTATCATATTGTTTGATTATAATGCAGGGGTTCTTAAGCTAGGCTAACCGAAGTCAGCAGAATATAATCACACAAAAGTTCACTAAAAAATGTTTTTAAGTGGTAGTTAAAACTAACGTAAGGAGTTTTAATTTTTTTAAATAAATAACGAAATAAAACTATCGAAAAATTTTAACAGAAAGAATTTAACTAAATAAATATTTTAATTGACAGATATTTTTCACTATATAAATAAGATAAATAATATTATTTAAAAGAGTAAAATCACAATTGCAGATTCAGCTGAAATAATACATCACATCTGGAAGACAAAAAACTTGGCCAACAACATTGCAAGCTTTCCAATGTTAAAGAAAATGCTTGACCAAGAATAGGTCTAAATATTTAATTTGAGTTATTTTTTTAAATATAAATATCTGTAACTACGTTCAAAATAAAACTGTATGAAAAATGTGGACCAAACCATGGATTATCTAAGTGATCTTAAACCAGAAACTTAATTCAATTTGAGTTCAACTTGAAAACTGATGTAAAGATCATGCAAACCAAAATGATTTATTTTTTAACAATGTTTAAAAACAAGCCTTATAAATAAAAATTGATTAGCGTCAAAAATAAATATATAAATAGTGCAGGACACCGAGTATTGCACAATAACCATAAACTTTCAAAAGCTATTTATAATAAATAATTAATAACTGCAGCATAAAGACCCAACTTTTGTTATTTTGAGAATTACAGTACTTATGTTTTTTATGATTTAAAGATCATGCAAACGAAAATGATTAATTTTTCAATGATTTAGAAATCACGCAAGCGATAATAGTTTGCCTTTAAACAATGAAGTAGAAATCTTTTAAATAAAAAAGGCTAAGCGTCAATAATGAAAATGTAAATCGCACAATAACCATAAACTTTCTAAAGCCATTTATAATAACTAATAACCGCAACATAAAAACTCAACCCTTATTAGTTTGAGAACACGCGCCTAAAGACAGTGATTCAAAGACCATGCAAACGTAATTTATTCATTTTTCAACAATGATTTAAAAAACATGCAAGCGATAGTAGTTTGCCTTTAAACAATGACGTAGAAATCTTTAAATTAATAAGGATTAGCGTCAACAATGAATATATAAATCGTGCAGGACACCCAGTACTGCACAATAACCATAAACTAACTAATAACAGCAGCATAAAATCTCAACCCTTGTTAGTTTAAGAACACATGCCTAGAGACAATACTTTTGATTTTATTTGATGATTCAAAGATCATGCAAACGGAAATGCTTCATTTTTCAACAATGATTTATAAATAAAGCAAGCGATAATGGTTTGGCTTTAAACAATGAATTAGGGTTTTTATAAACAAAAAAGCCTTAGTGTCAGTAATAAATATAAAAATCGTGTATGACACCCAGTATTGCACAATGACCATTATCTTTCGAAATATTTACTAATAACCGCAAAATAAAAAATCAAGCCTTGTATGTTTGAGAACACAAGCATAGAAACAATACTTTTGATTTTTTTTGAGGCGTTCTATACGAGTTAACAAATACTTTCTAAGCTCCTTTTTAAAGTTTTATTAAAAAAATAAAGCCTTTGGTTGATGATACACTTTCACCAATACCTTACTTTATAACATATGGAATTATTATAAATATTGTAGTAATTAACTTGGCTTAGGTTAAAACATATGTGATATAGTAAATTATTGGTTAGTTGATGTATTGATAGAATATAACGATTTATTGTTCAATCCTATTTAATAATAAAACATAACATATCCAAATAAACTAATCACAATACTTTGTATATTTTTAGTATATCAAAGTAAAATTTTTTGTTCAGAAAAGTTAATATTTCTTTGCTTTGTTTCAGTGATTTAGTTTAAAAGATCTTTTTCGAATCAATTTATACACAAACCAGTCTCATGAATAATACATCATGTTTGTATATTAAAGCATGATATATGCATGCACTTCAATATTCCACCTTAACACCCCAAGACTCGCACCTGCACTACATTATTAAGAAGTGTACCTACAATACCGGAAATACTAAACTCCCTGAACCAGGAAATTGAAATTGTGCACAGCAGTTCTAATAATATTACAAATTGAATGCAATTGCATTTCGCTCTCAAACCAGTATATATATATGATATACAGTATGTTTCATATCTTAATATATACCCAAAAATTCAATAGATAATATTAGATTCAATGGTTACATTTGCGTCGGAGAGTAATCAGCTCAAATTCAATACACGATCAAATTACATATTCATACACACAGCGTATCAGATTTATTCACGCTTTGAATTCACCATCCCACCTAGCTACAACGAATCAATATAACTCAATCCCTCTTAGGAATCAAATTAACAGTTCACATGAAAAACGATCTACCTCATCTCAAAATAACCACTTTGAAATTTCAATCGATACACATAGACAGTTAGTTTATACTGATATTATTTTATGTTTATAAAACCGAAAAATACTAAGAAAACAACTACGTTATAAATATCATCCTTATTAACAAAACAATGAATTTTATTAAGACCTCGTGATATTATTTTACCATTAAAAAAGTTATTAAATAATGTGTATTATTTTAAATAAATTTTATTAACATGAACATTCGTAAATTTAAATACCAAACGTTCAATAAATATATATATTTTTTGGCAAATACTCTTAAATTTAATCTCAACTATAAATTAATTTGTTGTAGCAGTATATATAATATATTACACATATAAATAAATAGGTAAAAATATAAAAACGTATGTTACAAAAAACTATTTCATCAAAAATATACTATGATAACATAATTTCGAAGAAAAAATAATAATAATATCATTATATATAATTTATATGCAAATATAAGTAATATTTGAATTTTTGTCAAAAAAGATAAGAACAGAAAAAAATTAGTGTGAAATTTTTTATATAATTTAATAATAACATATTTGTAAGGGAAAATAATAGAAAAATATGGTATAGCGAAAATCACCTTTATAAAACACACATCTAAAAAAAATCGTTCCAAGCCTTACAATATTTTATTAAAAATTTCGTGTCAATGAGAATTTTCATAAATTACCCATATAATGAGCACAATAGATTAGTGATGTAAGTTGATGACTAACACCTTGTTTTTTTATTACTTATATTGTACCTAGAAAACTGTGATATATGTATTTAAATAATTATATCTCCGATCCATCATCTTTGATTAGATTATTTTACAGATTGCTATAGTGATGATCAATTAAAATTAAGCTATTTCGTAATATTATTGACTGAAATAAAAAGTAAAAGCGAGAGAAAAAATGACACCGGAAGTATTCAAACAACCAGATTTGTGATGAAGATCGATGACTGAATTCCAAAAATTCAAGGTTAAAGTGTTATATAATTTCACTTTCTCTATTTATTTTTAAAATAAACACATTTTTAACAAGAATAAATATAATAAATTTAATTGTGGCGGCCAACATGTGTCACACAGGTATAGAAAAATCGTATTTTAATGATCAAGGTATTTTAATGATCAATCATTGATAATTTTGATAAATTACCTAAATAACGAGAACGATACATTGGTAATGTAAGTTAATGAATAATACATTAAGCACATATGTTTAGTACAAAAATATTTAATATATAAAATATTAAGTATGTTTACGACCAACTAGAAAAAATGACTCAGTTCGAACTTTTTATCAGACCTTGCTCAATTGAATTGCCGTTTGCGTAGATTATTATTACAATTTTTAAGATATCAAAAACATTTAATTAGTAGTGCAGATAAAAATGTTTCGATATTGTTCAATTCTAGATGTTCTAAAACGACTTTTACTAATGTTTTGTTAAGCTAAACCACTGTAAATTTGTTGATTTATAATGTAAAAAAACGGTCGGTAAAGATGCATTATTTAAAATATTTAGACATATTGCTTAAATATTGGGCTAATAAAAAACATTAAAACATAAGTTTGTAACCATAAAAATGTGTTGCAAAAATGCATTTAAAAAATAATTGCTTTAAAAAAAATTAAAAATCGCCACGGATGTAAATTAAAATAAAAAGCTCACAGTTTTTAAAGCTGATTCGAATTGTTAAAATACTTGAAATTAAATTATAAATTAGTTTAAAATTAATAAAACAAATGTCTCTAATTGCTAGTCGTTAATTACTTTTTTGACGTTTATACAGTGATAGATTTGCATCAACAATAAGAGTAGCAATTAATAATAAATACGACAAATTGAAATTTTACGCTCGACTTGAAAGAGTTACTCCAAAATGAAAGGCAATTATCGTTCTTTCTCTCAGAATCACATTTCCTTGTGTATTTCTTTCAATTTTGAATCACCAATTATGAAACTCGTTAATCGAGCACGGTTTGTTTTATTAAAAAAACACACCCCATTCCAAAGTAAAAGAGATTGACGTTTTAATAGAGACGGATCCTTGTCCTTGAACATCTCAATTAATCGCCCGAATAAACAATGCCACCCTTTCACAACCTTTACCCTACGCCAGATGATTAATCGGATGTGTAAATTGCCCTTGGCCAATATAAATAAAGCGTTGTATGATGTAAACAGTATATGTACTTATAAATATAAACAATATATATATATTATTTATTTAATTAGTTTTTGAAATATATCATTATTAATATAAAAATATTTTGTAAGATTTTATATGTATCTAGACAGTCTTTACAAAAGTATTGTGAAACTGTAACTTTAATATATATATATAATAAATAATAATATAAAAAGTTGGGAACAGATATAACCAAGCGATAATATTTACTTATTATGACTCCCAATAGACTCCTAAATTCTCAAAGGGAAATAAATTTTCTTTGTCGGTGAAAGTGTATTTCAGAATTTCATAAGAGAATTATTGATTTTACCCTTTTATTTCACTATTTATATTGCTTTATCAATTGTCAATAAATTCTCAACAAATTTTAATCTAAATATTATATGTATATACATAATATAATACGTCGCATTTGCATATTTATTATATATAATTAAAGATTAAATTGTAGAAAAAAATAAAACATGACATGCGAATATTATAATCTGTTTTGCATATAAACCGATTAAAAAAAATCGTGATGGTAGTTAAATCTTTTTAAACATATTTAAGAGTGTTTATGATAGAAATATCAGCAGAAAATTTCAATATAGTATATTTAAAAACATATATAAGCATTTGCATAATTAATAGAGTTCACAAATTGCAATATTCATTAAACTTTTTAAATGGTATAATGACCAGTGTTTAATGTATTAGATGCAAGATAATTGCTAAAATGGTAAGCTGCTGCTGACATATTAATTAAATGTCTTTGTTATGTAAAACATTGCATATTTAAATCTAATTAAAAATAAAATATTTGCTTTTGTCCGGACCACTCGTGATTGTTGCAACGAGATTTGTCACAAGAACTTGCTTAAAGATTGAATTAAAAATAATTTTTTTGCACTATTTTTATTTATTTAATAAATGGTTTAAAAACCATTTTAAAATAACCTAATAAATGTAACATTTTAAACTAACATATAATATGGTTTCGCCCCGTATTAGCAAAAAGTAAAAAGAACGTAGCCCTTTTCTAAAATTATAATTCTTAAGAAAAACATAAGCTCGAATATGACTGAATTAAATTCACATATATCAGAGATTTTTGTCAAAACTTTCATAAGAATTATACCTATTTCTAACTTTAAAATCTGCTCAAGTGCTTCTGACTTAAAAATAAAAATTGTTAACAAAAATTTACAGGGTAAAAACCTAGAATTTAGTCAAAGAACCTCTAAGCAAAGCTACATTATTACTAGCGAATTTCTATTTTTTGGCAATGATAATATTATTGATGTAAATGCTTTTTAAGACGATCGTGCATATACTGATCTATCTTGACTAAATAAATTAATAAAATAAAGGATTGTGTTGTTTTTTTTACCACCAAGTCAAATTTAGGTACTAGATAAATTTTCATATCTGCCAAATAAGATCCATTGTGACGATCAGTATTTGACTTTGCGAATCAGTAACTAATATTATTTAAGAACATCATATATTTATTTATTAAAATACCTTTAGCACTCATAAATAAATAATACATTAACATAGTAGCAATTTGAGCGTAGAGCGTTTTAATTTTGAAGCGACGTCTTAGAACAATTATATGTATGATATTCCAAATGCATTTTATTTGATAAAAGATATCGGTGTACAATAATCTAAAAACAAATCTAGAACAAATTTCTACTTAACAACAGTCATCAATGATCTATATATAAATAAAAGTAATGGAATTGTTTGATAAGATTACCTCATATCTACCAAATCCACAGATCGTAAAATTGAGATAAAATACTATCATTGCTTACTATATCTTATTCGAGTCAAGTCGTTTTGCAAATCAAATTATGGTTAAAATATTTGAAATCATCGGTTATTACCTAAACAAGTTATTCAACTTGGACCAACCGAAGCTGAAGGATGCCGAAAGAAGGGAATCGAATCGCTCATCAGTTAGTGAATTTTCTGAAGCAATTATGAGTAACTGGAGTATTTTAAAATTTGACGCTCAGTATTACTGTGTTTCGGGATTACCATGTATGGATTTTATACACTGATTAAATAAATGTTGTGATACGTCCTTATTTTTTATTTTATCAATCCTAATCATACTTTAATTATAGATATATTTAGGCACCATGCTGTCTACATAAATATATAACATATCAATTTTCTCGCAAAACAATGAAAAAATAATACAAATAAAATACTTTTACATTGTATATAAGATATATATCTAGATAAACATTGTTATCTATAGAAATTAAACGTCACGCGGTTTGCAATTTTTATATAGAAAAATAATAATAATTATGAAGTTTAATGTCGAAATGATAATCTGATATATAGTTTAATGATATAAATCTATGATTATGTCAAATATATATATATATATATATATATATATATATATATATATATATATATATATATATATATATATATATATATATATATATATATATATATATATATTTCTTATAACTGCAAATGTATATAGATGCATGATAATTTTTGTATTTTTAATTTAACATTATGTAATTGAAAGTAATGATTCATTAAGCGATCAATAAAATTTTAGTATCATTATCTATAGCTGAAAACAAATACGCAATAATCAATTAATAGTATCTCAGATGATAAGATATCTTAAAATACAATATCTCTAAACCACAAAAAATTGCTAATTAAGAAAACTTTAAGCTTATAAAATATAGTTTATGTTTAAATTAAAGAGCAAATTAAAATAAAAATTAAAAATTAAATTTAGTGTTGTTTTTATCGTTACTGATACACGAGTTTAGTGGGTTAAAATTTTCTGGTATGAAAATGACAGTGTTCTCTAATTGTTTGTATTTTAAAGCTAATTGTATTTTTTTAAATAAGTATAAAAAGTATTATTTTATAACTTTGATTTGAATGACTTATAATTAAAAAAAAAATATTACTGAGTTACTCCACACCAGACAGATCTAATTAATTGTTAATAGATTGAAATTTTATTTTTTATAATTAGCGCGCTTTTTATATTAAATATCAATCTAAGGGCCGCAATAGCGGCAAGCCCTTTAAAGCGAAGTTTGAAAATCCGGTTACATACATTATTGTCCTCTTTATTTAGGAAAAGTAATGAGAAAAAATAATTGATTTTGTTTTGATTCAGTAGATTTTATTCTCTTAACTCTCAAAATATTTATTAGGGATTTTAAAAGATTTGGTTAAGATCGTAAGCAATAGTTAAAAAAGCTGTATCGTCAGTGTGCATTGCTAAACGCGTATTTTTTATTTTATGGATATCGTTCGTATACACGATAAAGAGGAACGGCCCGAGCAAACTTCCCTGAGGAACTTAAGCTGCAATTGTACGCGAGATCGAGTGTTCATTATTTAGTGAAGTAACATAGCTTCTTATTTTCAGATATGAGCATATTAAGCATTGCAGATAATCTGGGGGTTTGTTTTTGTATAATTTATGAATTAAATCCGTCATGCCATACTGTGTCCAAAGCTTTTTATATATCAAACTTTAAAAGACCCGTACTTTTTTCATATTAAACTATTAAGTTAATGGGTTGTCAAGTGATTTTAGTGAAAACTAAACTGTTCGTTAATAATTTTATTCCCCAAAGATTCCTTTAAACGCATAAGGATTATTATTTATTAAATTTAACTTAATGACGGTAATAAACAGATGGAGCAATAACTAATCATATTTGTTTATCAAATAAAATTTAGCGGTTTTCCATATTGTTTAGAAATATCGAAAAGATACAGGTGTTAAAGATATTTGTAACCCTTTAAACGCCAGCGAAATTTAGTGAGTCATCACTTATTTCTCTTCACGCGTCTGCATCTCTTTCTTTAAATAAAAATAAAATACTTAGTTTACTGAATAATAAAGCTAGTACAATCATATTTAATAAATAATAAAAAATATTTTTTTTATTGTTTTGAAAAATATTTAAAAAAAAAAATAGTCATTAAAAGACGCACCGGTGAGTGTCTGGCGTTTAAGTGCTTAAGTAATAAATAAAAATTTCAGGAAGGTGTAATCTGTCAAAATTGTAGTATTAAAGTATAATATATTTTGTTGCTAATAATAATTTATTTAAAATATTCATATTATGAAGCCCTGATTAAAATGGAGGATTAGAGTAATAGTGGGAAATTTTCGTAAAATCCGATCTCATTAAAACCCAAAAAGAACGTCTTTTAAGAGGAGGCAAAAGCAATATTTGTAAAAAAAACACAATAAAATACGTGAGCATTAACATTAACACAAAAAACCTATCACTGTAACAAGTTAAATTAAACATGAAAATAAAATAAAATATTTATCCCGGATTATATTTTATCTAAAGACGAGCTGATCTTTTATGCTTGCACTACACTCTCTGGAAGCTGGACAAGGTTGGCCAAGGATGGAGAATATAGTGCGTTACTTCAATCGAGTTCAATTCTGCCGCTCTAAAATCTCTCTGAAGTTGTCCGAGGTTACCGAGAACGGGAGGTAAGGTGGGGGTAATTCAAACGCTTCCGAACATTGTCGGCAAACGGATCGAAGTCAAAGGAACCGAAATCAGAGCTGCTCTTTTGAGCGCGAGCGGTGAGATACTTCCCCTTTCGCTATCTCGCGTGTTAAGTGATGACAGTGGGAGAGATAATGATATGGTTTTTTGCAAACTGAAATAGAACGAGTAGCATGGTTCAATTTCAGTATGCGCGTAGGTGTCCTATGGTTAACACGCATGTCAAGCGCTGCATCGTGGCCACATAGTCAAGTTATATTACCACATGCTTATCGGGGACTTCAACAGACTCTTACTGACATCTTTGAATATTTTAGGGCACCAAAAAGGGATTAATTATATTTTTGATATAGTATATTCTTGTAACAGATATCGTTATAATATTTTTTTTCATATAAAATTAAATAATTAAAAAATAATTAGTGGTACTTCATTTTGTTAAAAAAATTGTTTCAAACATCTTTGGTTTATATAAATGGCACACCATAACGAATTCTTATTTAGAATCGATGGCGACAAATTCTAGGATAGTCACAGATGTGGTGTTCGTATTCTGAAGTATCATTTTTATGCCTTAAATTATGATTATTTGGCACATTTTTCGATCGCGCGCAAATATGCCGGCTGTACGTGACAGAAGCAGCCGTCAGGACGGCATATGAAATTTGCGACAGTGTGGTCGCTTACTCGAAGTCGTAGGTTTCGGCCGACTTCAGTTCGGACAACTTCCAGAGAATGTAGTGGAGGCATTACGATTTTGATGCTTACACTTGGAAATTTTATATTTTTATTTGGAGCTTTTAATAGTAAGCACATGCAATACAACAATTCCGGCGCATATTGATTATTAAAACTAATCGGATATGAAGGATTATAGTATTTTTATCGGTTTTCCAAACGGTTGGAAAATACCCAAAAATAAAGGCAGGTGTTAAATATGTTTGTTAGATAATGAATGCAAATTTCTGAAAGGTGTTTAATCAACGTGTTATATAAAGATTAATTCCAGGACTTTTTTATTTTTTATTTAATTTTTTTTTAAATAATAATAAAATACCGCGGATGCTTCTAATTTTCTTATTGGTCTGTTTAATTCTAGTTTGTTAGTCTGTTTATGTCTGTGTTATTTGAAAATGTTGTTTGCTATATTCTATAGTATGTTGTATTTTTATATAAGTGTATAACTTTCATAAAATTACATATTACTTGTAACATATATAACACATACACATGTCACAATTGCTTACTATTTATTATTTTCTAAATAAAATATTCTTATCATCACTTATACTCTCTTAGGTACGCTTAATTAAATTTATGATACCAAACGCACCATGTAAAATTTATTGTTTAAAGCACACATAGCAATGTTTTTCACATTTTTGTTTTATAAAATAGCCAGGATCATTCACCTACGCGTTTGCACGTCCGACTAAATAAATAATTGTTTTTTTTTCGCAACACCTTAAATGCCCCGCAGTTTTTAACACGCAGGGCCGGTTTTTTTAATTCGGCTTAATTTCGCGAATAATTCAACATCAAATGAAAATTTTCGAGCAGCGTTATATTTATGGAATTGTTGTACACAAAGCACCTTTGTGCATAGGAATACGCGCGTAAATTTAGTCGAAATTTTAAATAACTTATACATAAAGGCTATGAGGGACCGCCTTCACGAAACGAGGGCCTCAAGGGTGTCTGATGAACAAACAATAAATTTTATTATTTATCCTCGAGGCCCTAGGAATCTTTGAGGAGAATTCTCGTCAAACGCCTGTCCGACCGAGAGAAACTAATCTACATAATAAATATTATTTTTTGCGTGCAAATTTACAACGCTGGAAATGAACATAATAGGTGCGCGAATGCTAATGTGTGAGTATGTTTAATTTCGGGTTTTTTCAGTCTAAATTAAAAGAAAAAAGGTAACTTTTGTAATAACATTTCATCTCTCTTACATGTTGAGCTTTTATATTTCCATATTAATGCTTATACCGTGTATATTCCGTCTGGAATATTCAAATTTTATTTTATAATACGGTTCGTGATTTATTCATTCGTGCAATATACTGAGTACAAGATTATATTTCACGTTTATAATATACACGTTATTCTTTATGTAACATTAATGGAAATGGAAAATTATATTTACCAGTTCAATTTCTTTGTAAACTTAAATATCAAAGTAGTGGGACCCAAACCGAGGACGTGTGCTTAAAACGAACATTGTTCAATGCAAAACAGCTTATACATCTAAGCGGATTTAGACATAAAAAAATGGTTAAAATTATTGTGCTACAAACCAATAAAAACTGTAATACTAGTCTAAGGTTTTGTGAAATTTACTTCACAACAAAAAATAATAATTTATTGTACAAGTTAAATTTTTATAAGCCTGTAAAAAACATATTGATAGAATAATGGTTTAAAATACATTACTCTGAATATTAAAAATGTATTATAAAGATTAATATAAATTTATAAGACATAATTGATAATATTATAAATATAATATATTGTATTATTGATAACTAATATCGTACAAAAACGATGTAAGAAATAGTCGACATAATTTATTTTAAAAGTATTAATTTAATAATAAAAGTTGTATGGAATTATTTAGAATATACAACTATCTAGCCCCTCGATAGCTTCAAGGAACGTGGCTGAAAGGATTTAACTCATCCAGCTTATTCTCTACTTGACTAGCATTTATTAATGCAACATAAATAAAATGCTGACGAAAAGGTAGCTATCAAAATATTTTGAATCAAAGCCCTAAAAAATTTACTGAAAAGTGAAAAAAATTTTATAGCTGAAAAAGTAAACTATATTTTAAATTATTAAAATATAGTTAAAGACATCCAAAAGTTTGATTAAAAAACGACGTTCATTTTAGTGTCCTAATATAATACATACCTCCATGATATTTGTATTTATATATGCTTTGAAATTTTCTTTGCCAGCTGCATAAAGGGATGGATAATAATCTAATATAAAAAACACATCAAGGTATAGTATTTCCATTTTATTTTATAGGCAATGTATATATTTTATGTTATATAATGCCTTTCGAATAATTGACCCATAAGATAGGGAGAGACGAGTGCCAGTATTTTATCATTTTTATAGCACCATCGACTGGACATGCCCATTCACTCTAGGATCCTTATAAATAAGATTTCGAAATCAGTTACTGAATCAGAGCAGTGAAGTAAATACATTGCCACCCATATCTTAGTGGAAGTTTATGAGGGTACTAGGCCTCGAATACGACACGAAGTGGTCTTTTTTTTAGAATTTTCGCCAACGCCACACCCAAATGCGAATCAAATATAAAATCTTGTGACAAAACAAAGTTACCACTGATATATATATATAAGTATAAAATAACACTGTTTAAAATAAGAACAGTTCTTAAGATGTATTTACGACTATCTTATTTTTAATAATATGTTTCAAATATATTATGTTTATAATTTTCTTGTTAACTACAATATTCAATAATAAAAATTATAATGTAATTTAAAAAAATATAATACAATAGATTAAGTGGTAATTGAAGTAAATAAAGCAATACATTTTGTGCTTATATTAAAAAAATTATATAGTCTGTAATACACTGGATTATTGGGTTAGTATGGATATGCCTAATATTTTTTGTAATATTTCTGGTATAAAAATAACAATGCTCTTTGATTTTTGCTATTTAAAGGCTTTTAAAGATTGTTAAAAATAATTATTAAATATTATTTCACAGCTTTAATTTAAAAAATATGCAATTTAAAAAAAGGTGTAACTAATGTTACTCCACCCCAAGCAAGCATGTGTTAAAATGAGTTGAATTTTTGTTTGAAACTATCTCTTTTTAATTATATTACTCAAAGGTTATTTTAAACACATGAGTATTATTTTTTTAGATATTCTACTAGATAACGGTAATGAACTAATAAGGCGTTAAACTATTAATTTTACTACTCAAAGGTTATTTTAAACATATAAGGATTATTTTTTTTAGATATTTTACTAGATGACGGTAATGAACTAATAGCGCGATAGGTAATCGAATTTGTAGGATCCTTTTCGGATAAATTTTAGCAGTATATAATTGATTAAGAAATATAACAAATATAAACAAGCATTGAAGATGTTTATTGAGTAATGAATTTAAATTGTAATAAATTTTTTTAATAGCATATAATATTACCATTAGCTAATTTTGTTATCTATTATCGTAGTCATTTTTATTTGACTAGTAAATTTGTTATTAGTTCAAAAATGTATATATGATGTAGAAACAGTGCTAGCTAACGTTTCTCCTTTTTCATGGTTTGTATTGGCTATTGAATTTTCACAATTTTTAACAGTGAAAATGATGTATATTTTTTATTAAGAAATTAAGTTATATTTTTGATTAATTATCTGCTGATTTTAGTTGGCAAACTAACGCAAAAACGAGTCTTTTCTGATGATATGAATTTAATCGCAAATATCAACAACTTTTTTATCAAAGTTTTTAATTACTAAAAATCTAGTTTACTTCCAATTTTTAATAATTGATGGAGTAATATATTGAATGTAGCAAGCTCAATAACGATGATTAAATCATAATTATTATTAGATAAATAGTTTAAACATCGAAATTACCGCAGTTATTTATTTAAAAATATTATATCTATTTCCTCATGTAAAAGCATTTTAATAATCTTGCATGTTACTGCAAGTATATTATTCGGTTGTCAAATAAACAGCAACATTGCTATTGTTTTTCTCTGTCTTTGAAAATGCCATATACACTACTTTTATTTACTATACTACACACGACTGAATTCTTAATTTTATTTTATTTTTGCCCGCAAACTGCATCGTAACGTTGAATATTTATGTTACGTGAATGCTCCTCTTTGTTAATTCAGTAACAAAAGTGTGGTTTTGCATTAGCAAATGCCCACAGGAAGCGTTCCAGAAAATATTTTATGACCTTTCAGTTGATTTTTTGCACCATTGATCACGCGGAATAATCGCGCTTTTATTGCCCGTTCAAATAAACCATTGTTCGGTCTGAATAACCATTCGGTTAAACTGTCGTAATGAACGTGAAATGCATTTATTCCAAAGCCGCAATTTATGACAAATAGTCGTCCGTTCGCTCAGAATGGAAGCAGTGATGCACTAAAGTTTTCAATTTTGAGTAACTACCTAACGACATCGTGCGATTTTCCTGAATGCTTAGCACAGTTGTTCATTAATGAACTGCTAAAAAGCTGACGAAAAATAAATTATTAATAAAGTTAAAAAAAAATTTAACAATATTATTTTTAAGGTATTGACCTGAAGGGCTGCTAAAAGTAAAGTATAATTGTATTTTTTATATGACATCTAGATATCGGTGCGAGCGACAGCGAGATTTTGCTCAATACGCTCGAAACCTTGCTGTTTCGTTAGTGTAAGCCCCAAATAATTATATTTATTTATATATTATCAATGAGTTTGTTAACGCTTTATATGCAGAAGACGAAAATCTCTACTGCATACAAAGTGTTAAGATAGATCCGTTAAAAAGAGGAAACGAAAATTATCAAGCACAAGCAAAAAATGTTTTTAGTGGTCGTGAAAGACAGCTGTTAACTAATTAATAAAATAATTAACGTTGTAAAAATTTTGTTATCATAAATTGTTAGGAACAATTTTTTATTTTTTTCACAACCAATACAGATTTAACCAAAAATGTAAAAAAAATTCAAAAAACGACATTTATTTCAGGATGACTTGAAACATATAATATAAATATAGAAAGTACCATTTAAAATTTGAATACCCTAAAGCTTCGTTTATATTATTTTAGAATAATAAAACATACAATTTCCAACCTAGTTTCAAAAGTTCGTAAATTATCTCTGGCTGTGCAATTTTTGTTAATAAAATATATAAAAGTAAACTAGAAAATTCTGAGAAGCAAAAAAAATTGTTTGCCATTTGGAATTCACGGATTCTATGTCTGATATTTCAAGTTCTCACAACATCCATTTTCAATCCAGATTCCATTTTTAGTCATTTTTTGGGTTGCTTTTTCTATACAAAAAGTTTAACGGTTGGGGTCAAAAAAATCAAACTTGTCTTGTCTACTCTCAATTGTAGGTTAAAAGGATCGAATTATGACCCTTTAACTGAAAAATTTCAGCTTTATAATATGAAAATACTGTTAAAATAAATCTTTTTCATCGGATAAGATCAGTGGCTTCTCATTGCTTGATTTGTTTTTACAAACATTTAAAAGATTCGCGGTGTTTGTATACACCTTGGTTTGAATTCGTGGAACAAAAAGTTTGTCGGTGCGGCAACACGATACGTCCTTTATTATCCCGTCCCTTTGCCCCAAATCTGATTTACCTTTGCTGGGGTGTACGAAGAATCCTTTTTTTTCGTCGACAAATAAAGGACCCGCCACTGTCCAAAGCGGGCAGGGAGAACGACAACGGATTTATAAAACGTGCCTTAGTCGCACCCTCCACCACCATCCCCTAGGCACAATCAACACAAATTCAACAAGATACCCCGTTTCGATCCCGGACGAATCCAAACACACTTGTCGTGGTTGTGAAATATTTGCCGAGCGAATTCTTTATGGCTCCCCTCTCGTCCTGACAAAAGACGATGAAAAAATGGTACAAAAGTGCACGTTCGATAAATGTAAAAAAGTCTAGTGTATTCCTTTTTTGCACTCAATCTCGTTTATAAAAGGCGGTGAAACCTTTTGAATTTTAAGGTTCAACATTTTTTAATATTTAAAATAATATTTTAACTGAATTTATTGCTTTAAATGTACAACTTAAACGTCAGCAATGCTATTTTTTGGAGCAAGATAAAGAAGTGCCTCACAAAATATTGTAAAAAAAATTATGATTAAAAAAAATATATAAGTAGGGCTTGCCGCCGGGGCTTTTTCCTTGGCTTTTCGGGCTAACATAGAAAGGCTCGCCACCATAGCTTGGCTCTTAATTGTTGAGTGGGCTCACACAAAAAATATTTTTCATTGGTATCCAAAGAGAGTGCAACCCAAGGATGCATTCACAAAATGAGGCCAACTAAGATCTTGAAAAACATTCGTCAATATACAGGCTTTAATGCTAGCTGTCATATTTTTAAGTCAACGGTAACTCTAAATAATAATTTTTATTTATTAATAACAAACAATATTTAAGATATTTAATTTCATAATAATGCTATTTACAATTTAAGTAGAAACATTTCATTGAAAGTAAAAATGATCTTTATAGAAATGTTTTATATAATAACCTGCTTAATTTTAAAGAGAATTTTCTTCACATTATCAATTGATTTAATACGCTTTCTTTAGAAGGGCGGTAAAATTATATGGATTTGTACAATCAGATGATCACATTTTAAAGCAGATGATAATTTAAATTATATAGATGTTTCAACCACAGATTAGTTTATTAACTTGGATTTTCAGGTAAAAATCCTAGATTAGTATATTACATTTATTGAATTTATTTATATAATAATTTGTTATATATAAGCAAATATAGTAGTTAAAAAATATTAACTTTTTTCTATAATAACAAGTCGAAAACTAAATATCTATATATTTTAATAATCATAAACTAAGATTTTATGTTAATATTAAAAAACTACATATAAAATAAAGAGATTGTGATTTTTTACTTTTAAAGTAAATATTGAAACAGACTAGAAATAATGAAAGTAAAATAATTTAACTCCTTATTATCTTAATTTGGAAAATTAGAAGAGGATCTTTAAGATAAATCATTAACATAATTTTTTGATAAAAAAGTAACCAATAATAATGAATTTATTAAATATGGAAATAATAAGACTACAATTTTATTAATTGCAAATTAAATACTCTCCTTAGAAGTAATATCTGAAAATTTAAAGGTTGCTTTTATTAAGCCTACACACAAAATAAAAAATACAAAAAAGTTAATAATATGTTTTTATTATATATAAAAAAAATATTTATCTGATTTATGTTTACTTTAAAATATTATAATTAATATTATTTTATTTACATCATAAGTCTGTAGATGTAATAACGAACATAATATAAAATTACCAAAAATTTGTATATATATATGTTATTTTGCTCATAAAAGCAACACAAGCGAGCCTACCTCAGTTTAGGGCAATTTGCGAATGATCCCTTTTATTTCATATTTCAAAAGGCAATTTTCTGCGAACTCGCGTCGTTCGCACGTAGCAAAAATTAAACGCCGCTTTAACAATCGCATCAGAATCGCTTTCATCTTTCGTTCGGAAATCGGGAGAAAAGCGAACAAACAAACGGCAAATGTTAATTAATTTCGTATGGGCCGCAAAGAATTAACAACGCCGAGGGCCGCTGCCCTGCGATTGAAAAGTGGTCTCTGCGGTTTCGGCTGTGCGGGATCAAAACCCGGCCCACGCTCAAAAAACATACAAATATTCGCGTACAAAATTTTCAACCCCTCCTTTTTGACCTCATCCTACTTTCCCCATTTACATTTCAGTCGAAATTTGCATTTTAACCACATTTTTACAAGTGAGTCGGGGATAAGTTTATTAGCGGTCTTGTACAAAGTAACTCGCTGCGAAGGCGTTGAAAAAGCAACGGAGGGCGCATCTAACCGATTTTGTGAAATACATACATATGCCTGCAATATATAAGTATCTGAATAACCAATTTATTTTTTAATGTATTTAATATGCTAGGCTGCATTTTATATTTAATAATTTGTTAAACTTATTCGTTGCTTTGTCATACAAATTATACTGTATTATCATTGACAAAAAAAATCAAATATGCTCCTAAATCAAAGTGTGATCTGGTAGAAAGAAAGTAATGATCAAATACAAATGAAAATAATAATGGCAGAAATACACTATAACGTTTACAACTGATCGGTCGGCAAGTGATTAATCTCCTGCCGGCCGACCCCTAAAAATCAGCTGAGACTGAAATAATTATTTTTTCTCGAGACTATTACGACACAAAAAACCTAAATTGCATTCGCCGTAGTCCTCCTTGACATCCACAAGAAACATCTTTGACCTTTAAACGTTAACGTTTGAAGGTCAAAGACGCTTCTTGTACACATCGAAGAAGACTGCGGCGTCTTTGTTTTTTTGCCATTTTTTATTGTTTTTCTTAAGAAAAAATGCATTTATTATTTTTAACTTTCTTTATTTTTAACGTCGTACATATTTTAGATCTAATAATTTTATTAAGAACAGTTTTGCCAATTTTTAATCAAGTTATCTGTTCTTTAATGTCATAAAGTTAATATAAGTTTATCTGTGCGAAAAAAAATACCTTACTTATTTTTACTTAATATTCAAGATACTATTTTACTGCTTGTCATATTAAATCAAAGTATAAAATCTAAAAAAAAAACATTTTAAACCCTTATATCAAATACAACATCGTATAGATTTATTCCTGGCTTATCATTGATTGAAAATAAATTTGCTTATATTTTTATTAGTTTTGGTTACTACTAAATTAAATCAACACTACTAAATTAAGTTCTTGCTGATTATCGGGCGCATTTGTATTTTTTAAAATACTAACAACTATTTTATTTATCTAGCATTCCATAACACTGTATTTTTACAATTGTTCTGATTAATCAAACTATTTTTTGAGTAATGCTTAATAATTTTTACTAATATTGAGCTATAACTTAAATCTGCAACGGAAACAATTTTTTAACGTCAGACGTTTTGTGATTATACTTTTACAAATAAAATAAATATATAATACACAGTGATTATTCCAATTTAGACAGTTTTATGTAAAAAAATATTAAAAATAAAAACAGCATTAGTATTTTTACATTTCGTTGTAACCTAACATGCGTAAGACCAATGCGTTACAACGGGGTAAATTTAAACTAACATACTAAACGTCTAGGAATTTTTAAAAGGGAAGGAGACTTTTAAAAATTAAAAATTTATTTTTACATCAGAATTAAGATCAGTTGCGATTAAATTACATTAGCAAGATTGATTTTATCGAATTTGCTGTATATAAAATAGCTAATAATATTTGGAACGAATTTGATATAGAACATTTACATAAAGATCGAATCCGTATCGGCGTTTGTTTTGTGCGAATTTGCATATAAATCAATTAACCGCGATCGAATTTTCGAACTGGTTATATTTTAATATTTATGACCTGAAACAACAAATGCAAAAACTTAGCACCCCAATAATTTGTGACGCATATCTGTTCCTGAGATAAGCGTTAAACGATAATAAAAGTAGGCCTCTCCAACATTTTTTTTCGTTCAAATAATAATTTCTGCAAATTTCGGTCAAAGTATACATCGCCAATTAACATATTATTTACAAATGCTTTCCAAAGGCGTATACTCATTTTTTTTGTTAAGAAAAAGCGTATCATTGTCTCTCATTTTGAAACAAAATAAAAGCGCATAAAGGACCATGGATTTTGGAGTGGCACTAGTCACGAATAATAGATCAATTATTCGAATATGGAATATTTGTTTGAAAACACTAGTTACTAGACTAGATCTCACTGCCGTTATTTCAACATTAAAATATGAATTAATAGCGTGTTTTTATTTAACAATTAAAAAAAAACACTAAATTTTTTTACTAAATGATTTTTCAATTTAAGATAATTATATCAAAATTATTAAAATTGAATAAAGCTTAAATACTTAAAATATAAATTATTTCCGCCCTATACCCTACATCAAACTGTAATATAATAAATAAAAAATAGTACTCTATATAAATAAAAATGTATTCTTTGTACCGCGCGGTTAAAAAAATGGCAAAGAATAATAATTCAACTAAAAAACACAAACACAAAGATTTTTCACCGCCTTCAGAATTGAGGAAAAAGGGGACACAAAAATTACATTATTTATTATTTACGCGCTGCTGACCGCTAATAAACATATCCTTTTGTGCGAGCTTGTAAAAATGCGGTTAAAATTTACATGTCGGGTTAAATGTAAATGAGGACAAGGGCGTGGATACGAAGTGCAAATTTTGTACTCTGGGTGGAAATGAAAGATGTTTTTTCCATGAAATTATATTGAAAGTCACTAAAAATCAGTGATAATTTAAAAATACATTCTCAATGACCCTTCATCCACGTGCGCACCTGCAAATTTTTGTTGTGTTGATTTAAATTATTTAAACTAGCCATTAACAAAAAATAGTATGAACCGAGATTCTTACGCCAAAATAAAAATGAAATCCCATTACTATAAAATTCAAGATAATTAATTTCAGATCTGCAGGAGAGACAAAATCGTGAAAACGAGGAACACTGATTTAATGGGTTTAATGTTCAGTACTTAATCAGATTACTCTTGCTGTTGATACAGAGGCAAACAACTTTGTCGAAGTTTGTACTGCGAAATCAAAGACTTTTAAAGCGTCTTCCTGAAAATTTCGACAACGTTAGAGAACTCTTTGATGTCTACAAGAATTATATGGCACAACAATAAACAGCATAAATTTTCACTGAGCAAAGACCAACCTTTAACGCAAATCGATAAAACAAGCACTGCATTGAGTTACTACAAGCAGCTTTCAACCTAATAATTTTATCATAAATTAAAACAGTAGACGAATTATTTTAGTTGGGTTAAGTAAACATAGCTTCTAACATTGCAATGGTGAAAACAAGTCACGTGTATTATTTTTTTATATTAAGAGCAAAAATATGTACAACAAGAATTTGCATAAAAGTTACTTGTTAGTAATCCAACTCAAATAAAAATAAATAAAATCGTCGTTTTGTGTTTTTTTGTGCTTCTTTTACACAACTGAAATGGTTTATTTACAATTGGTATATTATCGAGCCACAAAAGTGTAAGACAACAAAAAACGATCTGCACAACTTTGAGGCAAAAAATAAACCATAAAGCAGATAAATTCACGCAAAACAATTCTAGAGCTTACACAATGTCAAGGTGTTAAATATCCAATATTTAAAACTTCATCAAAATTTACAAACAATTGACAATTTTTGCAAAAGCTAAATGAAAAGAAAAAAATCACCAATACGAAGGTCTGTTTTAAATTTGTTAATCGATTGATAAGCAATCAAATTCTTGCTTGTTTTTTTATTTGCGACAATAAGTATTTCATTGATGACAACAGTTTAAACAAAACAATGACCCAAGGCATTTATCAAAACTAAAATTATTAGTCTTATTTTTTAAAACCATAATGTCGGTTTAAAGATGGGGAAAATATTTATTACTAGACTTTCCGGTGAAAAGATTTTAAAAGAACTAGTCAAAGCCGTGTCTAAGCTTATTCGAAAGTTAGTCACATTTGCCATCATATATAATACATATACTATATGGTTACATTCGTTATAGAGACGTGACCTTTAACTTTTCATGTCATGTACCACCGCTAAAACAATTTGAGTCGCTTCAATTCAAACGTCCGTAATACGACGAGTTCGTTTTAAAACATACGCTTTCAGGCTATTTTTCAGCGCACTATGCGAATGAAATTTCGCACAAACACACGCAAAACACAACATTGTGTGTGTCGTTACGGCACACAAGTAATAAAACACATTCCGCACTGCAGATGAAACAATACCTCGCGATCTTTCGCGCGTGCCCCGTATCAGAAATCTCATTTTTTCCAGCTTTCCGAAAGGAAAACAGATTGAATTTTTTCCCCCTTATATGCGAAAGTAAAGCCCGCACATACCTATTATAGTACGGTGTAATACCACGCCGTGAAATATGTTTATTTGTATTGGAAACTTGGCAAATCCAATGAAGATATGCGAGAGCGTGCTTCATTGTTGAGAGCGGATTTCAGCGAACTCGTGATAATGATCGAAATGCTACAAATTGAATATTATATCGGCGACGATTGATATTCGAACCGCAAAATTGGGTATTCGTGTATTCGTTTATACGTTTACTGTAGAGAAAAAAAATCGATAGGTGTATTGTATAGAGAGAAAAATCGATACATCGAGTATTGTTATATTACAACTGTGAGCTTTGAGCTCACCACTGCTATTATTTTTTAATATAAAAAATAGTATTGTTAAAGATAAATGTAAACATAAACTAATGAAACAGATTGATAAAAATACTATTTATATACAATATGATGCGGAATAGTTATTTTTAATTTTCATTAAAAACTGTACTATCCCTATATGACAAAATAGTTATTTTTAATTTTCAACGCAATATTAATGCTGAGTTTAGACTATATTCATTAAAAAATCACCACTTTAAAAATTTAATAAAAAAACACTAATTCTATAAATCTTTACAAACATCTCTACCACACAAATTTTGAAAATATTTTTAAAAACTCATCAAAAAATACAGATTTTGAAAAAGATTTTTTTTTATCACTTAATAAATACTGTGAAATAAGGTCTTTTCATATAATATTTACAGGATTTCTTATTATCATATTAAATTCAGGTGTTTAAATAAAGATCATAATTTGTATATATCTTTTTCTACTTTAAATTGAAATTTAAATTGTTCAAAATGTCTTAATATATGACATTATTATTTGTTCAAACTGCATGTAAAAAAAAGTAACAGAAAAACATTAAAAATCATATCGTTATTGAATTAATCAGTTTTAAGATTAAATTTATTTATTAATAGTACATTAACCAAATCATTCTGATACCACAAATAATAATTGTCTCAAAAAATTATACAATTGAAATATCACTAAAACAGATTTTGCAAAATTACTAAATTTATTTATAACATTTTTTACTACTAATTAAAAAAAACTTGCTTGGTATAATATATATAAAAAAACAGGATAATTCCAAAATAATTAAAAACATAATTTTGAAAATAGCTCTATTATTCTATTTTTGAAAGATTTACCAAAGACCCTTTGATTGAATCATTCTAAAATAAAAAGTTACTATTGCGTTAAAAAAAATTCAACTAAAATGTTAAATATAAAGCAATTCTGAGCATACATAAGATAATATTGACTCAAACTAGTTAAAAGAAAAGCTTTAAAAAAGCTTTGAAAAATGAGAGCATCATACTGTAATTAACTTACTTCACTATTGATCAAATATTATTTACTTAAACCACTTTCATTGAACCATTGTGATAAATAAAATAATAAAATTTTTCTTAAAAAATATATAACTCTAATTTACGTGAAAACTACAAATTTCATAGACTATTTAAAAAAAATACCTTTAAAAGAACATTCCCCGTAAAAAGTAAATGAAAAAAACCTCAGATAAAACCAAAAGATCATAAAAATCTTAATATAGTTATTGATTTACTTTACTTCTGAATTGAATTATTTATTAAAGCTACTTCAATTAAATTATTATGATAAATAATGCAATCAAAAATATATACTGCTTAAATATCACTAAAGCAATTGTTGAAAATATCTAAATATACGTATGACTTTTTTTCTTTAGCCTATTTAAATAAGAGAGCCCTAAAAAACTTTTCATTTAAAAAGAAAATACAAAAAACCCAGAAAAAACTATAAGATCTTAAAAATCATAATATTTTCAATATTTTATTTAACTTCCGGATTGAATTATTTATTAAAGCCACTTTACATCAATTATTAGGATAATTAAAGTAATAAAAATGTTAAAAAGTACAGCTCAAAATTCACAAAAAAGTGTTTAAATATATTATATATGACTATTATATTTCTTTAAATTGGTTAAAAATGAAAACTTTTAAGCCTGTAAAATAATAAAAAAAATATAGATAAATTAATTAGATCTTAAAAATCATATAATTGTTATTGGCTAATTTTACGTTTAAATTGAATTTTTTATCAAAGCTATTTTAATTAAACTGTTCTGATACATAAATTATAAAAAAAATATACAGCTCATATATAATTGTAAGAAATGTCTTAATATATAATATCATTATTTTTTTAGACTAATTAAATATGAGAGATTTAAAAAAACTCTCCCTTTTAAAATGAAATTTAAAAAACCCAGAAAAATCATAATATTATCAACAGATTACTTTACTAAAGCCACTATACTTAAATTATTATGATAATAAATAAAAATAAATAAAAATTTTATAAAACATAGAGCTCAAATATTACTAAATAAATTTAAAAACATGTTTTAGTATATATATGATTTTTTCTTTGGACTAATTAAAAAAAATGCTTATAAACTACTTTTCTGTAAAAAAAATACAGAAAAATAGATAAATTTATTAAATCTTAAAAATCATATATTTGTTAATATTATAGCTAACTTTACGTTTGGATTCAATTATTTATTAAAGCCACTATTCTAAAAAATAAACTTAATAATAAAAAAATACGCCCAAATATCACTAAAGCAATTGTGAAAAATGACATTATTTCTTTTGACTAGTTAAAAATAGTAGTTTTTAAGAACACTTTGCCTGAAAGTATAAATCCAGTGAATACTAAAAATCTTAATATTTTTATTAGCTTACTCTATTTTTAGATTAAATAATAAAATGCCTCAATTTATATTTACCATTATTTCCTTAGACTACATAGTTAAATATAAAAAGCTTTAAATAAGAGGTTTATAAAAACAGATTAATTCATTAAACCTCACAATAACATTATTGTAACTAATTAAAATAAGCAAGACAATTATTTACAATAAATACATTTTATATAATATAATGCTTTATTTATCTGTCAAATAATAAATTGATTCTGTGACAGATAAATTAAATCATATGACATAACGTAACTGAAAATATTTATCGACATTTCAATCATTGATATGCTTTTAAAGATAATAATTCATAAAATGTTTCATGATTTAACATTTTATATCTTTAGTAATTGTTATGTATATGTTTATGTTAAATATAATATATTATGATTGAATTTAAAGTACTCGCATAATACGGTTTTTATAAAATACTTTCCACCGCTAAAACTATTCGCTATATCGCCTAAAGAATTCTCGGAAGGTCTGTTGAAATTTTAAATGTATATAATGTTACGGGCTCGTGAACCTGGAGTGCCTACTGTTTACTTTATATTTTGTACCCTAATGATTATAAATTGAAATAAATATTTAACTAAGGTCTATACTCTTTAATTTGTGTTTAGGATAAATTAAATGAAGCGCTAGAGGCTCGAATAGAAGGACTATATAATTATTAATAACATTTTGTTAAAGAGCTTTTCTCTATATGGATTGTTTATACTAAATAAAGCCATACAATACAAACGCTTTGTGTTAAGGAAAATAAGACACTCTCTTACTATAAATAACAGGGGTAAACACAAAGAGTACTCAACGATAATTTATCAAAATTGATACTGATGTGAATCCTAATTTTGGACTGTAATATAATTGTACTATACCAATGGAAAACATGCACTTATGATTAGTTTTTATACTACGCAACCAGAAATAAAATTTAATTGATTTTAAGAAAAATCATTAGCGAGTTCGAAGAATATTCGGAAGAGTCATAATTTTATTATTTTGGGATTAATTTTGCAACCTATATTTTATCTTAAAAATATTATCTTTAGACCTTAATGTAACTAATGAGTCTGCAAGTCTCAGACAAGTAGTTACTTTATTAGAGTTTTTAATAACATAAAGCTTCGGTCGATATTTTATAAAGATAATAAGATATTTTTAGAACAATTTTGCCGATAAAGTTTAGCAGTGTTTAAATTAGTTTTATAGCTTTTCTTTTCGAATATCCCTATCACTATGAATATAAATATAAATCTAACCTGCAAGGATCCCATACGATGACTCCAAGTCCAGGACATCCGCTTGGCTCCAGTGCTTCGCATTCTCTGGGATTACAGACGCAATCCCACGCCTGGACCGAATTCATCCCGATCAGCATTATCATTACAACGGCGAACGCCATCGTTAATTTTCTTCTGCTGTAGTGATTTTTTAGGTTATGGTTTTGATATTTAACACTATACATTTTATTATTATTATTTATGATATTTTTATTCGAATATTAAAATTTATGTATTATTATTTACTTTGCGTATATAATATGTATTATTATGTACGATTAAAATATTGAAAAACACACATCACATTTTCTTAAAATCTTGATATTGATGACGCAGACACAATAAGTAAATATTTCACTTTGAATGACATGCGGCAAAGTATCTGAAACAATAAAAATATATTTTAGATATTGAAGAATATTATGTATTATGAATAATGGCAGTTTATGTTGAAACGTTATTCTTATACATATGTAGTAGGTCTGTTTTTATAAAATACAACATTATTTCTCTCATGAGGTTGATTTTAAAGTTTTGCTTGTTTTCAGGATGGGACTATTATTATAGTTTAAAGCTGAATTGTGTATTAAAAATAAATTAAGTAATAAATTTACTAAAGTTTTGCTTAATTTATTATAATTTTATGTACTCTGCTAGTTTAACATATATATCATAAACATAGTAAATCCTTTGTTTTAGAAGTTAATTTGTTCCTAATGAAACCCTTTTTTATTTTATAACTGACGTAATACTTTTAACCACATACAAATACAAATTTACATAATCTTAAATAAATCTCTCTATCCCTGAATTTCATATCATTAGTAAAACTCAAAGTTTGATATGAAATATGAAATAGCTTTTAACCATTTAAACGCCGGCGACTCACCGGTGCGTCATTTGTTAATTATTTTTTTAAAACAAGTTGACGAATTATTTACAATTTTTTTTTTAATTATTACAGATTATTGCACTAGCTGCATTTACCAGTAGATAAAGTATTTTATATCTATTTTAAGATATCGATGCACATTATTTCAACAAAAATGCTAGTAGAGAAAAATAACTTCACCAGAAAATGCTTAACGACATTTTTAACAAAACGTTATATGGACATTAAAAAGCAACGTAAATATAATTTTTTAATGTGTTAAAATATAATAATTATTCGATTTTTAATTAAATTAAATATAAATATTTATTAAAAAATTATGAAAATAATTAATTAAAATTAATTATATGCCTATCAAATATTTTAAATAAAAATTATTTATTAATTATTATATTAATTTGTTAGTATACATTTACTTTTTTTTCAACGTTCATGTACGAAGATAACGCTCAAAGGGTTAAGGAATAAACATAGCAGATATTTAAAAAATATTTTTTGTATGGTTTCTAGGAATATTATGTATGTATGTTTATATGATACATACATGTGCATCTATACATTTTCAGTGGTAAAATAACACTCTCCAATATCCAAACAATTTTGAACGATAAATTAATACTGGACACAAGAGCACACGAAAACACTCTAGAGACCTTTAATGTGCAATTTATCAATGGCCTTAAACCTTTTTACTATTGCCCATTTGATATATGTGCGCATGTGTCTTGTCTGGATGAAATATTATTTTACATTCAATAATCATACACGAGTTCTGCGAACGTTTTACATACATGATGTAAAATTAATATTTCTCATGTGCTACGTAACTTTCGTGAGAAAAATATTCCAAACGTACAGACAGACAGAAAATAAATTATTTTATTATATTATATCGTATATATTCTCTTCTCAATGATGGATCAGCGGTTCCAAATTGGACATTCGGTGATTACCAAAAGAGCTTTTCGAAGTTGGCAAAATGTTATACCGTTCGTTTCGTTGTTTCGTTTTGATCTCAACAATGGGGGAATCTTGTCGAACAAAGTTAATTGAAAGAGCTTCGCTGAGTTTTCCAATAAACTAAATGGTAGTCAGTCAAGTGGGTTTACTTTGCGACTGTCGATTACTTTCTACAGAATTAATCTCATTTTAAAACAACAATAATAATTAAATAAACCCCAAAGAGTATTTTGAGGTTGTTTATCTTCAAGAGGGGTTTAAGTAGTAATTAATGTTGAATAAGAGTTTAATTAAATAAAACAATTTATCTAGATTCTTAATGAAAAGAGTCGAGTTAATTATATGTTTAAGTTTATAGTATTTACCATTATAACTACAAATTTACTAAATGCATCAAAATATTAAAAAATTCAAGTAAAATAATTTAAGCAAATAACATGTTTTACAAAATCCTAAAAATATTGATAATATATCATTATATATACATACATACATATATATTTAATTAAATGTAAAAGTTACGATCCAAAAAACATTTTTTTAAACAGAGTTTCGAACACAAAAAACTCATTTCCAACATCGAACGCGTTTTTCGTAATTTAACGCAGTATATTTCCCTGGCGATATTAACTTTTTCCTTTTTGACCAAAGGCCGACATCTAAACCTACCATTGAATTATTCACAGTGGGAGGGATGAATTATTTATTACATATAAATATATTTCCAATAAAGTTTTGACAGTTACGAAACGTCTTTGGCTACGACTGCACTGTTATATAGAAGTAATACAAAATATATATTTTTATATAATACATAAATATAGAATCTAATTATTACATTATACGAAGTGAAGAGGATCGATATCGAATCCAGTTTCGCGTCGCATTAAAATTTATTATTCGGGCAATAAATTTGTCCGAGGAGTTTCGAGAAGGAGGAAAACTGTCGTCTCGACGAATGGCAGGTGTTGTGGTAATTATAGCTTGTGATAAAATTCATTAAGTATACGAAAACAAAGCTGAAAGTAAAAATTTTGCGAAAAACATTCCTAATTTTGGTTGGAACATGAGCTAAATATAACTCAGGATAATATTTTCCAAGTTTAAAATTATATACTGGTTTAAAGTATTAAGTTAATAATAAGCTATATGTAAATCTAAAATGACAGTTCTATATGATATTATATAGCTCTAATACATACATTTTTGCTCGAATTATGTACCTCAGTTATTCTCGAGTAGACAGTTCTTAATCTATGGCGGCCAATTGTCGAAAAAGTATTTCACCCATTTGGGAGTTCCTCAATGGTTTAACCTAGGTCCTCTATTCTTAACGTTATATATTAATGACATGCATATAGCAGTTGCGAAAATTGTTTAAATGCAAAGATTAGCTCTACAAAGTGATTTAGATCATCAATTATCAGCGTCACATAAAAAGCACAAAATAAATATTCAAATAAGAATAAAATTTATAAAAGTTATTATTCTCATCTTTAAGCGTCGTTGCAGTTAGAACAATCGTTACCGAGCGTTCCCACTTCAACGGCGCCGACACAATGTTATTGCTTTTGACGTGAATTTTTTACTTCTGAGAAGTGATATTGGTTTTTGCGCTCTCCTATTGATCAAAATTGATTTGAATACACTTTGACCAATACTCTTATATAAAAAGTCTAAAATAATGTAATATCGAAGAGCAGGTAAATTATGAAGCAATATGCTAAATATGATATTTGTCTGTATTTTTTCCGCTTATTTTTCCTTGAGAGGAATATTTTGAACTCAACCTAATAAAAGTTTCTAGACTTTAATTTGTTTTAGAACTGTTTTTAGGTCAGGTTTGGGTTTGAACAGCAAATGCATTTTTTCGCAACTGTCAAATTGCGTATCATAGACATTTTAAAGCAGCATATAATTTCACTAGTGCCTATAAGTTAAATTATATTTTCCCCAGTATATATATCTACTGGTGAAAATGTATTTAAACTAAGCTAGTGAAAATATGGATGTACAGAAAAATACACATTTACTGTAATATTTATATATAGCATGTAAATAATAAATTTAATTTAAAGTATGTAAATGTATATATTACTACGTATAAAAAAAAGATGAAATCAGATAATTAACACTTGCCAGATAAATTATATTTTCACTAGTATAAATATATATTTCTCGGTAAAAATGTATTTCAATATGAATTTACTAAAATGACATATTTCAAAAAATATTTTTGGTATAAATTCAAGACTACTTTTTAAATTTTCCTTGAGGGATAACCTAAAAATTTAAAGAATTATATTTTCATTAGCATATTCAGGAACGTCATTTTAAATTTTACCGGGGAAGAGGGAAGGGAAGTGGCTAGTCAGTGGTCGTTTTTTTTTTTTAAATTTTATTTATAATTCATAGTATTTTTTTAATAACATGCACTTTTCTGGGAAAATTTAAGGAAACCATCTCTCGCCTGACCCCCGGCTTGTATTAAAAAATGTGGTTGAAGCTTAAATTCACCAGATTTTTAAAGAAAATTAAGAAAAACTTTAAAAACAATGAGATTAAATCCTGCACTTTCTGAAATCCAAGCATTGCTACAGTTCTATGGAGCTAAATTACAAGAAAATATTTATGAGACTACTACCAAAAGTTAATAGAGCTATGTATCTTATTTTTCATTTTTTGTGATAGGGATGGCTGGCGAAGTGAAAACAAAAATAAGTATTGCATAAATAAAATTCTATTATTTGTAAATTTTGGCCTCCTAAATGGAAATATTTTTACACAAATTATCTACGGAATTTGCTTAACTTAAGCATAATAAATATATTTTTATAAAAAACGTATTTGAAAAGATTGCGCGTAATGTATCTATTTTTTTTTAAATAATGAAATAATATTTTTTTTCATAACTAACTTAAAATATAATTAAAATAAGTATTAATTTTTTTAATCAAACTTTATTTATATTATATTTTTTTAAGTAAATAAATATGAAAAGTATACGCATTTTTACTGTTGTAACAACTAAAAATTTTTCCCTTTTATTATCTCACGTTGTTGAGGGTACACAAAAAAGAGAAAGAATTTCTCGAGACATTTTATTAATCATTTTATATTACATTATATTAAATTTGTACGAATATTTTTAAAAGGTTAACAACCCCTTTTTATAACGCTGCATGGGTTCATGCTTAATATGCATAATTTTGGAAGGTTTTAATAGGGATCTGCGAACGACAGAAAATGGTTTATAAATTTTTAACACTCGAACTCGCCATATTTTTGCTTTAGTAATAAAATAAGTCATTCAGATAAAACTTTTCGGTGATATTTGTGCTAAGTTTTTGAAAATATTCATATCAAAGAATAATATAAGATCAAAAAATATTTAAATGACCAACATTTTTTTTGGAATTTTTGTATTACTCTAACCGGCTGTCGGTTTTATCTTTGTTTTGGTGATTTAAGAATCCAATCGGAAGAATGCAAAACGATTGAGGACCATTTTTATTTTTCGATAATCCTACAATGATTTTTTTATATTGTTATTGTTGTAAAGTAGCAACAGCTGTAATTGACAATTGTCTCACGATCATGATTGACAGCTGAAGGTGCATTCAATTTTTTGTTAAGACAATTGGAAAATATCAATTATGGGCCGAGCTCAAATTTTAACGGGCCATTAAAAATAAATTATATAATCGACGAAACCAGACTTTGATATCATTAATTAAATATTTAAAAAATCCAAAATCTTTCACTAGTCAAAAATAGAATGACTTCTTAAGTTATTCTTGAAAAGCAAAAATATGTAAAATGAGGAAAGAAATTATTTGCAGATTATTTAATGGCTCGACAATTTTTAAGGATTTTTACGACTTCATTAAATCATTAGAATCTATTGAAGAAATTGAAAATCTAGTCTTACAGAGAGTAGTGTAAGAAAACCAACATCTTACTGATTAATGGAGAAAAAATTCAAAATGTGTTTTTTAAAAGGTTATTTTAAGAATAATGTGTAATAATGTATCTGAAATACTTTACTGTATTACATACATTTTTTCATTCATCAAATTTTCTCGAGAATTCTCGAATAATTTGAGATGTGAAGTCTAGAATTCTCATTTCTCAAGAAATGGAACTCATTGCGAAATCAGAATGCCTATTTGTGTGTGCCGGTTTCTCGTGAATAACCAACTAAGAAACCCAAGAGAATTGAGAATAGCTATGTCAAAACTTATATCGTTGAATTTTGAGAATATTAAATGAGTTTTGCTTTAAATAAATTGTATTAAAGTATTTCGAATTAAAATTTTTACAAATATGTAATAAAAGTCATTTGTAAGATTTTTTTTAAATGTGCTCTAAAATTTAAAAAGGTTAAGAATCACTGTAGAAACTTATTTGGACATTTGGATGTTCCTAATTTAATTTAAATAAATGTCACTGTTTAATAAATAAGGACGATGCTATTTTTAGATAAAAATATATTATAATATATTTTAATTCAATACAAATTTGCAAATAAATCCGCGAAAGCTTTTCGTTATCAAAAATATTGGCAATTATTGAAAAGCCTTATAAAGGGCGGTAAAAAAGCGAACTTTACGAGAGGAAAACAGTGAGAGAAACAAAAAATAAATTGCCGGCGCAGAATCCGGCTGAAATAAATTCGCCGGATCGTTTCTTTTGCGCAAATCTACCTTGCAGATCGTTTTTGGCGGGCTTCGATTTCGATTGCTTTTCCGCAGCCCACCCACTCTTTATTCGGCTTCTCCTTTTAAGCTTTTCGCCATTGTTTTCCGAGCTTTTCATCATTCTGGCGGTATTTATAGGCCCGACGAAAATATTTTGCCCTTTCGTTGACCGATTTCTCCGACTGACAATAAAACGCTTCGCGGGATTCTCTTATTTAATACGATCTCGAGTTTTATTATTGTAATACCATTATAATAATATTTATTTTAGTAATAAAAAAATATTTAGAAATACTCAGAATTAATATTAAATCGAGTGCACAAAGCTTTAACAGTAAATGAATATTTACATCAGCGAATAAAATATTATAATCATTTAATTCGCAGAATGCATTTGTATATATTTTTGATTGAAATATATAAATATCAGAAATTCAATCTCATTTTATTCAAAGCTTAAATTAAAACACTGAAATCTTTACAACAAAACATGTTACAAATAAAATTTTAGAGAGCAACAAAGATGAAACATAATAAGCGGCTTAAGATATAAGACCGGTCGCTCTTCTTTTGGCACCTGTTAAGTTGTTTGATATAATTCACAATTACTGTCGGCAAGTACTAGTAGACAAGAAACACGGGTTTCGTTTGCTAATATATATTTAAATTTTATTGGGCATTTAAAAAGACTTTTTTTAGATCTGAAAGACAATAAAATAGTCGCCATAGCCAAATTAAAAGCTGTACGAAAAAAAATTTGCATTTTTTATAGTACATATATTTTAAGATAATTCATGGATATCAAACATTTTTGAAAGTCGTATCGAAATATTTTTCATAACTTCCTATCAAACCAGATTTCAACTAACTAACTTAACCCTTTAACGCCACAGCAAACAGACGTGTGTTGGCGAGGACTTTTCGCCACATCGACTAGGGTCATTAATCAAACGCGCCAAATAAACAAGCTACAACAGAAGAAGCTTTTAATATAATATATTATTATATAAAATGTAGTAAACCAAAATGAAAAAGCACTCGGAAAGAATGATATATATACCTATACGTGGTTGTAGCAGTAAATAATTCACCTTGTAAAAATGTGATACATGTGTGGTGTAAAGCTTTCGCGCTGCATACACATGAAATATTAATGTGTTTTTAATTTGATATTGTAATTTTATGTTAAATTCAGAATACATTTACATATTTTTAAATTCAGAATTTATTATTAGTTTGACTGTATTGAATAAAATATGCAATAGAAATTTTGGCTAAAAGCGCGTCATTGTTATTTATTAATAATATAATTTTATTTAATAAAACTTTCTAAAATGAAAATATATATTATAATTTTAAATATTAAAAAAAAATATTGACAAAAATCTTAATTATTTACGTGAATTACATATCACTTATTTTAATTTAATGATTCCCTACATACATTATTTTATTAGAAAATAAAAAAAAAATAGATATCCAGTGTTTTTTCTATACAAATCATATTTGCTGTAAGAGGAATATAGAAAGCTTAGTCGTATTTATTTTGAGTTTTCGTTTGAATTAAGTATTAAATTAAATTGAGTAATATATGATAAATAATATAATTCATGCAAATAATTAAAATAGAAATCAATGCATTTATAGTACAGTTGAAATTAAATCAACATTATTTAAAAACACTAAAAAAAATTCAGTTAATATTGATTTTAAAGTCACATATATTTTTCAACAACAATATATCATATTTCCTCACAATTATTACAGATTTTATATTAGTCAGTGTATATACAAATTCACTTTGTCAAAGGGGAATAATAGAAGTGCTTAGTGATGTAATATATAAAATGTCTGCTCACTCGGCCGTCAAAAGCTGGGTGCCCGCCCATAAGGGTTGGCCTTATTACTGGAAACGGCAGTGGTACACGCAATGGGTAAATACGTAGCTATACTTCTGTCTAGTGATATACGTTTTAAATCTCTACATGTCTAATTTAAAAAAAATATTGAAATAAAAGAAACTGACTGTTGTTACTCTTAAAACATTGTATTGCTCTAAGACTCGAGGGTAGGAAATGGTTTAACATATCTCATACCTTAATAAGCGCAAAAATATATGCACAAGAAAAACTTAAGGGAAAGGATTTAAATCACGGATTAATCTAGCTTGTATATTTCATATACAAATAGAGTTTAAAACATTAAATCTAGTTTTTACTGCAATGAATTTATATATTTTTACCAGAAGTTTTCTACGTATAGCTTTTTAATTTTTAACAGATACGATGCTAATTAGAGTTTATTTCAAACTAGAAAATTGTCTGTTTATATCATTAAACGACGAGTAGCGCATTTTATTATTTTACTTCCTTTCCTTATGGCATTTTTTCGGATAACGTCTATTTATGTTTCTCCTCTGGTTTTTATTAAAAAATATAAAAATATTACAAGATATTTATACATAAACATACTTATACATACAACCAGGCAAACGGCACAATTTTAATTTGAAACGAGACGAATACGCCGTATACGTAGTAACCGTTCGTCGCGATAACGTTTTACGTGAACGTCGTTCGCGTTTAACGTTATAGTTGAAAGTCGCCCGCGGCGATAATGGTTTAATTTAACGACCTATTTAATCTCAGGTAACTTATACTATACATATATCTATACGTCTATTAAAATCCTTGCAATTACCTCGCGCTCTTTTAACTCCATCTCCGTTGTGTTTGACCCTTTTCGGTCAGAGTCACTTTGACCCGCCTTTTTTTTTAGATTTAACCCTTTAACGTCTGGGCAAACAAGCGGGAGTAAGCGACGACTTTTCGCCGCATCGACTCGGGTCGTTAATCAAACGAGACGCGCTGGATAAACAAGCACAATGGTGCGACACAAAAGGAGGTAGACTGTGTTCGTGTGAAATTTCGAGTGACGTTTCATTTAGATTTTTTGGTTTATTTAAGATCTGCCTTTCGCAAAATGACAGGTTAATGATATATGTATCTTAATCGTTTATATGTACATACATAAAAAAACAACAAATGTTTTTTTGAATGCAATTTAGATCAGATAATATTACATATTTTTTTATGTTAAAATAAATTGTTCTATCCGCGATGATTAAAAATAAAAGACGCGATCGCGACAGAACTAGATCACATAAAACCCGCAGCATTTTTTATTATTAATGAGTCATCCCTTATCTTGTTTGCGTAATATATTGGCTACAAAGCAGCAGATTGGAGTGGGAATTGCAGAAAATAATAAAAATAATGCTTGATTTTGCAGAAGGATTTGAATTGTTGCACATTATACAGCAATTCAAATTTAGAAGAAAAAAAAAACTAAAGTAATTATTTTACTTTTATGGACAAACACATCTTAAATATTTTTAAAAGTAAATAATAAAGCTATAAATATATGCCTTAGACAATTTTAATCAAAATTAGATTTAAATTATTTTTTTTACAAATACATTAATTTGAAATTTTTTTTATATCTTATCTTAATCCTAATAAACTAATGATGGTCAATTTGAATTTTATATTATGCGTGTTTTTTATTCCTATATAATTCTATTTGTACTGATCTCATTTTTTCTCAAGTCCCAGTTTACGCACAGGCGTTGTACCATAAATTTATATATATATTAAATAATATTATTATTTAAATAAAATATTGCACATACCAGCTCTTTATATACATCGCTAAAAACTTATTTAAGTTTTTTTTTGTATGAACACTACTGATATATTTGCTACTAAAATAAATATTACATACATATATGCCTAATAAACTTTAAAACTTAAATATATAAGTAAGCAAAAGCAATATGGTTTATAGAAATCGTATAGATATAACGTAAGCGAATTAAATAAAACGATATCGTGCTATGCATTTACGTCTTATTTTAAAATAAATGTTCTCCGTTTTATTTCTATAAATATACAAAAAAGCAATCAGAATAATATTACCTTGTGTATTTATTAACTGGATATTTTTAGATATTAAATACATATAGTATATATCTTACTCAAAAGAAATATTATATAATTTAAATTAGAGTAAAAATAATTCGTTAAACGTATTTCATTTAATTCAGTATCTATTGATAAACAGAATATTTCTATATATTTGAAGATCAAAATTAGTACTTAATTGCGTAATATTACTATTGATTAATAATAATGTTAATTGCTATATTAGAAATTACTAATAATAATCTCATCTTATTACAATAAAAGGCATATTTTCGATTTTATCTTAATATCTAACTGATGAAAATGAAAATATGATTGAAACATTTTTATGTTTAAAACGTTAGACATATTACTGTATATTAAAATACTAATATTGTTTTACCAAGTATATATTATATCATATTTAAATAGTTTACTAAGAAAAATAAAAATAATTTTTAATCATTAAATTTAAAATAACAATATTAACTTAAAAATATTGTTTTTATTACTTTTTAAATCTAAACGCAACTTTGTTCATATCATTAGTTAATGAATTATCTTGTAATATAAAGACTACCTGTACGACAATCGTGCAGGTATAAATACTCTTATTGCAAATTACGCATTGACTATGAGAAAAAACTTATCGCAATACGTGTTAAAAGCGCAATAAACAAAATGTTATTAGCTTTACGACACGCCTAAAAGTCAAATTGTTAATGCAAATAACTGCATTTTGTATGAAACGATAATAGGTTTGAGAAATTAGCTAAAAGCATTCCTAACCGCAATTTGGGGCCTATATAAATACAAATTACACCACCTGTTCAAACACTGGCGATTGCAAAAATATTGTAATAAGAAAATAGACGGAAACGAACAAATATAATATCACCAGTTAAAGGTAGGCGAGCAAAAAAAAACACTTCTAGCCGTATCATGAATATAAATATAAACAAAAACATAGCCAAAGCATTCACACATTATCTGAATTCGTACCAAGTAGAGGTACGTCGACTATCGAAAGACTAAGAAGACTGATAATGCAGCTGCTTCCCTCTTCACGTTATATCTAAAGCTACAACGCACGAAATGAAGTATTTAATATTTGAAAATGACAAGATTCTTCTGACTCAAAAAGCTAAGCAAATTAATCCTTAATCATATTCATTTATTATTTATATAAATAATTATACAAACAAATATTGTACTATACCATCACTATTCTTTCCTTAGTGTAAATTTGTATCCTAATAAAAGGCATTATTTTTTAGTTATAAATTATTATTTTAAATTACTACGTACAATTCTCATTATTTTTGTATGATAATGAAAATTATACATAACTTAAAATAATACTTTATAAATAAATTATTTTCCTTGTATTAAAATAAACAGCTTAATAATATATTGGTAATAAACAGAACAGTAATATGTTAATAAAACTAAAGTTAAGGTATAGTACTATAATTATTTTAAATAGTATTTATATAAATAAGGAAGAAATATGATTAGGACTTTTTTTGCTTAAATAAAAAATCTACTATTGAGATTTTGTCAATTATAATATTAAAATACGTTTATATAATTTTTAGTTTTGCATTTTTATTAAGTGAAATCTAGTAAAATATTTTTTTAGTAAAACAAATACTGGAGTTAAAAACGAAGCACAGTATTACTTTATCAAATAGAATTGAAAAAACTTTTAAAAAATGTGTAGTAACACATTCTATAAAATTTGTTTTCAATTGTAATTAATAAAGCAATACTGTGCTTTTTTAGCAAAAAATAACGGTATAAAGCCGATCTAGTTTTTTTAAAGTAACCTATGCAAAGCGGGGGACGTCAGTACCCCATTACTTATGTTTATTAAATCTTTCGTTGTAACCTGACGGGCGTAAGCTCAATGTGTTACAACGGGTAAGTCAATCAGACATAATGAATATCAAGTAAGCATTAACCACCAGTGAATTGTGAGAATTGGAGACATCTATATAATTAATTATAAATTATTTTGGGCTTTATAATTTAAAATCAATAGATGTCACTGCAGTAAGGGCCGATTTTATTTTAATAATAGCAAATTTTTATAAATAAAAATTTGAGTGCCGTTGGCGGGGCTCGAACCCACGACCTCAGAGCTACTAATCTAAGACGTTCATATTTTTTTTATTTCCAATAAATTTATATCTTAAATCAAAATAGCAAAAATAGGATTGGGGTTGTCTCAACAACACTTATTTTTTTTATTACAGCGTAGCGAAGCGGGGGACGTAAATACCCCATATTTAATATTTTTGCTATATCTTTTAAATTAATAACATTGCTAATATTTTTTTTTGATTTTTTTTAGGATTACTATTATCTAATTTTGTTGTTCTATGTTCAAATATATAAAACTGTAAGCATAAATTTACGGATTTTATTGTAAAAAAATTACGATAGATTTTTTTTATTATAACAGAACAAAAAGAAGTGATAAGATAATAATCTAGCAATAATCTTAATGAAATGCTTAGAGCATTAATATCGGGCACTGTGTTCCGTAAATTTGTGAATACTATTAATAAACTTTGCTATTTACATATTATTTTATCAATGAAAATAATATGTTAATAAAATAATAACTATTAAATTAAAGTATATTTAGACGTCGAAAAACCTAAGAGATTACAACATATAAGATTTATATTAAAATAAATTCATTGTTTTTTATGAATTTCAAAAAAATATAAATTAAGTGGCTTTTTATCTGATTGGTTGTTAACTTAATTCTTGAAAAACATCCAGAAAATAATATACAATACAAAACAGAAAAATAATCTGCAAAATGGAAAAGTTATTATGATATATTTTTCTGATTTTTTAATATACCCCATCGGATGCCAGATTGGTGGCAAAGTAGTGACCCAGCGTTGGTTTTTGCATAATTAAACACACCAGAGTGTAACAATTTATGGGTATGTTCCGGAAAACTGTCCGGAATGTCAATGAGACGACGAAATAAATTATTACACACAATCAAAATTTCGATATAAGCCGTTTAATTAAAACCGTCGAGCGCAGCTGAATAAATTTCCGTAATGCTCCATTAACGCGGTGAATGCAAATTTTCCTTAAAATCGAGTTAGCACCTTCCCCACTAGCGTGCAGAATACACGTCGTTCGCATTTACTACGTACAAGATATATTCACTATCATGTCTAGTTATAGTACTTCTAAAACTGTCTGTACTTATTAAACCGTATAATTTATGTAAAGCTCACGAAAAACCTAAGAATGGAACACTAAAGCGATATTTATTTTTAATGGAACGTTTTTCTGTAAATTACTAAATATAGATTTTTTATAAATTTAATTTAGATGCTTAGGATTACGCACTCGATATATTTCATTCAAGGATCTGCAAAAAAATCGTTTAAAAACGAGTATAAATTTGTCAAACAATATCTATGAGGGTAATCAATGAAGGCAATGACCTGATTTACAATATGGTGTCAGTTGCAATACGTTCATTTAATTTAATTGCCACGGTAATTAATATATTAAATTAATTAATAATTTAACATAAATTAAAATTTTATTTATTGTTATAATAAATCTAAGAAGGCTATGCAATGGAACAATGTAAGCATTTTTATAGAATGCGTCACTATGTCACATTGTCTTGTTTATTTGTATCTTAAAATACCTCTAGTAACATCTGTGTATGTGGAAAAGAGCCAAAGGTCTTTATGAATTGCAAGACACCTATATATAATATACACCCTTAGTAAAGGTAAGCATTCGAGTTATTCCGATTCAAATATATATATATAGAGTGCCGCAGTCATCACTTTTGCGAACGTGCAATGCGAAATTTCGATCTTTCGGATCGGTGTCACATGTTATGTGTGTGTGTGTGTGTTCCAGATCGTATCGGGACATGATAACTTTTTGATTGCCCTGATTTTACAACCATGACCCGACTTTAACCGAAAAAAAATATTAGCGAAAAAAAGCTCGTGCGTGTACACTTTCGCGGCGAGTAATGGCATTTTGATGAAATTTCGCATCGTTCGGGGCTTTCTGATATAAAGTATAATATTGATTTACGAGCGCTTTTATTGCGTTTTTAAAATATGAAATTACAATACTAAAAAATGATCTAACGGTTTATTTTTATATATATTTATCACTAATAAAATAAACAAAGCTGGAGACAAAAAAAAATATGGAATATATTAACTATTATGGTATTATATCTATTAGCATCGTACCCGTTAAAAAATATATAATTTAAACATACTGTGTAAGAATATATAATATTAAATTTACCACAAAGATAAGATTCCTCGATGTATTTGTTGAACTATGCACTTAAAACTATACACTGTGTTATTTTTCAGTTAAACTAAGATTTACATTTTTTTGTTTTTTATAAACAAAAATATTCTTTATGTATTCAAATATTTAAAATCATGGTTTGTTATTTTATTATCATATTATTTGTGTCACAAAAATAAGATTTTTTTACATATATGTAAAGTTATACTTTTGATTCAACCAGTTAACTAAAAAAAACGATATTTAAATATCAATTATCCTACAAATTTGGAACAAAGCTTTATGATAAAATATTTGAAAATAATGGTTCTGTAGTATAGATTATTTCATTATTCAATAAAAATATCGGTGCCACAGAGATAAGATTTTTTTAATGTTAATGTCAAACACTAAAAAATTACTATTTTTAAACAAAATGTTTGCTTTTATAAAGCACTAAAAATCATATTTTGCATAGAAATATTTATCATTCTATCATTGTATAAAAATATTTGTACCACACAGAGAATCCTTTATTTATATGTAAAATTACACTCTGATTCAACTATGATATAATTTAGTTATTAATGGATTTTTAATGCTTTGTTAATATAATGAAAAATTTATATTAAATTTGTAAAATTGAGGTACAGTTCAGTTGGATATCGATTTTATACTATTTTTTATCAAAATTTTTGGTAATCATAAATTTTGAATCAATAAAAATTTAATAATATGATTTTATAATTAAATAAGAGCATATCTTTTTGAGCAAAATGTTAGCTTTTAAAAAAGCTCAAAAATCATGGTTCAGCAAAGAAATATTTATAATTTTATAAATATTTAAAATATGTACGCCACAAAGATAAGATTATTGACAAACTTTAACATCTGAATATAATTTGTAAAAGTATACTCTGATTTAACTGAGTCTGAATATAGTTAAATATGGATTTTTCACCATGTTTTTAATTCATAGCCTAGTTTAAAATTATTAGGATTTTAATTTAAAAATAAAAATGTCAGTGCCACAAAGATAAGAATCCGCAATATTGATGTAGCATTCTACGCTGATTTATATGTGTTTTTAATATTTTTAAACAAAAACTTTGCTGTGATAAATTACTAAAGAAATCATAATTCAGTATATTAAGAATTATTGTTTTATTATTGTATAATAATAGTTTTGTCACAAAGATAAGATTTTTCATAATAAAGTTTTCGCTTTAAGATTTTTATTTAAAAATTAAAATGTCAGTGCCACGAAGATAAGCTTCCTCAATGTTTATGTAGAATTCTACGCTGATTTATTTGTATTATATGCAATTTTTACTATTTTTGAACAAAACGTTTTCTTTGATAAAATAATAAAAAATCAGAATTCAGTATAATAAAATATGCAATTTCAATATTTTATAGGTAAAGCTTTGTCATAAAGATAGGATTTCTTTATGTATATGTTGTATTTTACTCTGATTATAATTCAGTTAAATATCATTTTTTTATCCATATTTTACTAAAATTTTGTGCTTTGATAAAATATTTAAATATTATTATATGGTAAAACTGCTCCGAATGTACCATGTGCTTATTATGGTTAAGTATAGTCCCTCACCCACCGGCCCATTAGCAACTTATAGTTGCAACACTAGGTTTCGCATAGTTAGCGCTGTGCTCCACATTTGTTCTCGACCTAAGCTGTCACGATGGACGACTGCGGCTGTTTATGATCTATTATTATATATGCAGTATCAGAATATTTGCTATTTTATCTTAGAATAATATTCTTAGTGTCACAAAAATAAGATATATCAATGCATACGCTAAATAAATTGTGTTGGAATAAAATTAAATTGTGTAGCCTTGAATTTTTTATAAAATAAAATAGCTTTGATAAAACGCTAAAAAATATGGCTTAGATTTTTTTGTGATATAATCAATAATAATAGTCACGACAACCATTAAAATTTTGTTGTGAGGAAATTCTAAGTCAAAGTATAATTTCATATATAGAATTAAAAATTTTTTACTTTTAAAAATATGACACTTAAAAATTTTTTTTAGAATCTAAAAAAAGTTTGAGATAAAAAACTAAAAAAACACCATACAGTATCAGAATACTTGTCATTTTATCTTCGTATTAGAATATTTTTGCCACCAAGATTAAAATTCCTTAATTTTTGTGTGAAATATGTTGTAATTCACATTTAGGTTTGTTCTTAAGCATTTTTAAAAATAAAATATGCTTCGATAAAATTCACCGACCCCCTAATTTGTCAAACAAAAAATCCACCGATTCTACAATCGATCGCTGATGAATTATTTATTAAAAATAACTATTTACACTGTTATTTTTTCAATATTTTAATTTAATTTATTATGTTATATTGCAAATTCATGTGATGTATAATATTTTTTTTGCAATGCATTCTCAAAAATAATAAATAAAAATAGTATATTCACATTTATATAATAAAGAATTATAATATTAATTTTATTAAATTTATTCTGTATATTTATTATTGTGCTCTTTAATTACTTTAATTTATTATGATATGTTACATTGCAAATTAATGCACTGTATTTCAATATTATATAATATATATCTTTTTTATTTTCATGCATTTCGTTAAATTATAAAGAAAAATATTATATTTACATTTATATAATAAATAACATCGATACATATTTTAATAATATATTTTCATAAATATATTATCAGCTTTTTGAGATATTTGGGATTTTATTTATTTATAGATACGATTTTTTATATTTTAATTTATTTTTAATTATTTTTTTCATATTTAGTAGTATATTTACATATATATTTATTTGCTTATTTAATTGTACGTTGATTTTATTTCTTATAATATATATTCGCAAATTATTTTTATTTGCGACATCTTTAAGCGTTTGTTCCGTTGAATATTTATTTATAAATTCGGCAAAATTAATTCTTTTATAATGTATAGATAAAAATAAATTATTTACATCTTGATTTTTTAATAATTTTAATATAATGTAATATGCTATGTTGCAAATTAATGCAATGTATTTAATTATTATACAAAAGATAATTTTTTATCTCTTTTGCATTCCCATATTTAAAATTGCCGACGATGCACAGAATATATGAGCCGTTGATTTTGAAAGTGGGGCAAGTCCGTATTATGTTATTGTTGGATAATTAATGGTTTGCATTTAAACTAATTTGAAAATATTAGTAAATAATAATGGACATATTTTATCTTCTCTTACAGTTTTCTCTAGTTCTACAGTTAAAAATCTACAGAATTATGCATACCATGACAGTGTTGTAAATTTTCTTTTGGGAACATTCTACTGAACGAATCGGTAAAACCTTAACATTAAATCATGACAATATTTTAATGATATTACATTAACAAATAATAAAATATAATTTTGTATGTGCATAAAAATACAAAGTATTGAAAGAAAATATTATTATAAGCTATTAAGATTAAAAATAGCGTTAATTTTTAAGTATCTTTATAAAGGTTATAATTACTTGAAAAGCATGTTTTTTTTTACTAAAATAAAAATTAGGTTAATATAAGTAGACATTTTTTTAAATGTAGGTTTAAATATCTTGAATGAATATTCAAGATTAAATTTTATTATTTATACAATAAATACAACTTTGAAATGTAATATCACAATTCTTAATATATTGTCATAATACTTTTTAAGGTTTATATTCTACTAATCTGTTGAATGGAATTTGCTCAAAAGATAGATGATTTACAGCACTGTGTAGGTATGCATTATTCTGTCGATTTTTTAACTGTCAAATTCTTTAAAACTGATAAAGTGCCCTCGGAAAATGGATTAATATATATTCTGCGCATCGTCGGCTCTTTTAAGCCTGGGAATGCGTCAAGTTAAAAAATATTTTCTAAGTCATAATAAAATGCTTTTCAATAATTTGCAATATTACACATTAAAATAAATTAAGGTAATTGAAAAATAAAAGTAAAAATAATTAGTTTTTATCTATAAATTATTAAATTAAAAAAACAACGAAGCAAACGCTTAAAGATATCTTAAAAAAAAATTTGCAAAGATGTATAATAAATAAAAATTAAATGAAGCCAAAGTACAAATAAATAAATAACCAAATATATTTGTGAATATAATAATAAATTTAAACAAAGTGATTAAAAATAAATAGATATGGAATTAATATATAAAAAATACGTATTTATAGATATCTGAAATCCAAAATTTATAACCATCATATAAAACAATTTTTACGCATATCTAATAGGAATGCTGAAAGTTAAAACATATATTTACCATAATAAATTAAATTAAAATAAATAAAATATAAAAGCGTAAGTTATTATTTTATTATTAATAAATAAATCATCGGCGTTCGATTGAAGAATCAGTGAACTCTCCATTCGACGAATTGCGGAATCGGTAAATTTTCTATTAGAAGAATTTACAAAATGGAGAATGGTAGATGTTGAACTTTTCGGGTACCATAGAATTAGAATTTACTGATAGAATTTCTAAATATTTTTAGACAAAAAATATGTTTTGATATATATTTTTCAATTCTGATTTAATTGTATTAAAATACATATCTAAGTATATATTTTTTTCTAAAATATTTTTTTGCTATGGAGCTTTAAAATATTGTTTTAACTATCAAAAATAAAACACTGGATTTGGTACCATAGTGTAAAACTTAGATCTAACGTTATTTAACTACGTTTATATTTTATAAACGTTAGAGATTGAATTACATTTAAACGTTTGAAAAACACACTACTATGAAAACAATTCATTTTAAAGCGTCTGGCTGGAAAAACAAACTATTTAAGAGGTCCAGTGTGATTAAAAAGGTTCAAGAGCCGACTTAATTAAAACTAATAAATTATGCGCTCTCGCTCCATACATTGCGCATATAAAATATTTTCAAACGTGGAATTTTTTATTATCGCTCTAGTCGAATGCTATTCGCGTAATGGAATTCTCTCCGAATGGTGCCGTTTTTTATTCACGAAATAAATAACTGAAATATGAAAATATTATATACATAATATATAAAAAAATGACAATAGCCCCTTTTGGCTGGGCGTTTTATAAAGCTCGCCATAATAAGAGCATCTTGAATGGCGCGCTGGCGACGGATGGACACAAGAAAACCTTAAGGCCCTCCAGGGAGAGAAGGCAAGAAAAAAGGATCTCAGACGATACACATACGGTGCCTGACCCCGAATTTTATGACCTCTAGTCATTTGAAAAATGCCGTGTTTCGGCACATGACGAAACGGACCGTTCGGGACATCTGTTGTTAGTTTTATGTCCGACATAAAACATCCTCTCACATACGCACACGTATGATACATATAAAGCCTATTCTGCGGCATTGCAAAACCTCATTCCTAAAGGACAGGTTCTTGATGGTGCATCCCTCTAGCTATAATCCTGGCATTATTCCAAGGATTCGTGAAGGAAACGACTTTGATTCAAATTGCTAAAAATGTCAACGCTGTTTTTTTTACTTATATATCCTCTATAAGGCATACCAATATTTTCAAATGACTTTACACATATATGTATGTATATAAGAAAAAATATAACTATCACATTTAAAAGAAAAGTAAAGAAGAATGTCGTAGCAGTAATGAGAGCTACAAACATTCTGACAAATGGTAAAAAAATAGTAAGTATTATAAAGATTAAATAAAAAGTAAATTATTACAACTTTTATTTTCTGCTAGTAACAGGGCTACGTAGTGAAGTTTAATAGAAACGTAAAAAAAGGCTCAGAAAAGCTTTATTTTTACTTAAATTGTCAGATTTTCTCTAGGCAGGAAGTTACATTTATTCGCAAATAGTTAGGTAAGACATCGAAACAAAAACTCGTATGGGGGGGGGGGCCTGGTCAATTTACCATAAGACTCGTTTTTTTTAAAAAAAATAATAATTTTAATTTTTTTTTAAATGCAAATTAAGCTTCTTTTTGCTTACAACATTTTTCAGTAGGATTTACTTTTGCAAAGTTTTGACACTTTTAATTTTTACATTGGCCGCCATTTTGTAAAAAATTTTTTTTTTTAATACATAACGTATAAGGGGTGCTTAGTAGTTCTATACGATACTAAAAAATTAATTTTTAATCTTTAAAACCAAGCAGTTACGAGCGTTAACTCTTCTGAAAGTCTCAAAATGGCTCGTATGGGGGTCCGATCGAACTGATACATAGCTTGTTTTGAAGCAAAAAACTTTTTTTTTATATTTTATTTAGATGGTTTAGGCTTTTAAACGTTTCATACTAAGCGATCTTTTCGTTAAAATTTAAACCTACTGAGTCACGAGTGTTTAAGTTTTTAGACTTGTCTCCATTTTGCAAAAAATTGACACATTGGATTTTGCTAGCAAACATAAAAAGGGTGCTTAAAAATTTTACACTGTCACCAAAATTCAACTTTAAATCTGTATAAATAAGCTTCTACTGACCTTAAGTATATTGCAATATGAGATAATATATAAAATAAAATTTGTACAAGATTTTTTTTTATTAATTGTAAATTGTGAGTTTATTGTAAATTATATGCATATTCTGTATACAAAATATGCGCCTTTAACATTATTCAGTATTTATTAGCTCATTTTGTATATTGAATTATAAAAATACTGTTTCAAAATGTTTCGCTTTTCCTGAAAATCGTTTTCCTGTGGGTATTATAATATTGTGAAATAAAAATCTTTATATTTTCATACGAACATGTTTTTTAGCTTCGGTTATTAATTTACATATTTTATCATCGTACATAAACAACTTCAAAAGAAAACTGAGCATATGGCATACAAAATGAATAATTTTCCCTCACTCCATGCGAATTAAATGGCTTCGTGTTTTAAAATTGCTTTAATATACATATTGTTACATAATTTTAAAAACAGTGCCTAAATTTATTTAAATTTTATATTATAAATTAAATTTAAGTGTTAAATATAAATATTTTTAATATTAATAAGTTAATCATATTCAGTTTTATTTTAAATTTTTATATATGTATAAAGATGAGATGCTTTCATTTAAATTTTAAATTACAAGTATTTATGAATATGTATCATGTAAAAAAAGATAATTATAAAAATACGGCGAATATTATTTTTTCTTAGAAATATAAATCCAGAGGGTTTTACTGCATATGTTTTGTTAAAGTGCGTCCACTCGGATATGCATAATTGTTTGTTTGTTAATTGATAACAACCCCGATTTTTTAATAATCCATGAATAATAATAATTCATACATACATATGTTAAAATACAAATAATTTTAATTTTTAATTTTGAGTGACACATAAAAATTGTAATATGTAAATAATTAAACATATTAAGAAAAAGCCATTAAACATAGTAGTAAGACATATTTAAAAATTATACTATCAATGTACGATATTAAAATATTTTTCTAGTATTTCACTGTATTTTAATTTAATAAACATATACAATAACCTAACTAACCACTAATTCATATGTAAAGATATTCGGTTTTATTTTATTTTTTACGTAAATTAAAGTTTTTTTATTTCTTACAAATAAATCATCCAATGTTAAAAACACTTTATATAATATATGAATATTTACATTATTGCAATAATATGTTAAAAAAATACGAAATTTTAGTTTGTGTAATATAAAAATTTATAAATTTAATTTTCGTTATACCACATTTCTAAATATACAATTAAAAAAATGATTTGCGTAAAATGTTACTCTATAATCAACTGAAATCTAGTATAATAAATAATAAAAATGAAAGGCTATGTTACGTATGTATTACATATTGGACAAACGGAATTATGATTTGGAAAATGTAACACGACATTGGTTAAACAATGTGCTTGGTGGCATTACGTGACTGAGTCCATTATGTCTTGAATAGGGGTAGAAATTCGAAAATGGATAAAATGGCAACATTCACTCTGACTTAGCACAACTGCAGGGGTAATTGATTTGTTACGTGGCAGCGGCCTAGACGGTGATTAGCCTTATTTACTAATACAATTCGTAAAAGTAAACCGAAAAAAGTTTTAGTGAATTGAAATTAATGATACATTCAAACATGCCATAAAACATTCATACATACATAGAAATATATCATCTAATATTTTTATATAATTTTATCTGGTAACTTAAAAACGAAATTTATCAAAAACTGGATTGCATAGGCAAGAGGAGGTAGCGCAATAAATGGAGACACGTATTATTTTTCAAAAATTACAACTGTACTTTATTTTGCTTACAAGACTACAGTTTTACTTTTTTTATTATCGATGCTTAAGGCAGTAGAGCTTATTTATTTATTTAGCTAATTTTTACATTAAACAAATTTTAACTAAGCATATATACTATAAACATACATAGAAAATAAAAATGCAGCTAAACACGAAATATTGAAAAATATATTCGTGAACACTTTGTAATGGTTGCAAAGGCATTTCGAGGCGCAGCTTCACATAAATTTGTTTTATTGCTTATAAAATAATTTTTCCATCCATAACGTATGGCAATTTGGGATAATTATGCAGCATAGGCAAGTAAAATCATAAATCGTTACTACTGAGTGAAATATTATTTTTTTTCACGCAATCCATTAAATGTTGATTAACAAGTTTTTTAAAATCGAATATGGCACAAATTTACATGTAAGGCCCTAAGCAAATTATTTTGATCAAGATGAAACGTACGATAGGAAAAAGAGTCATACTTTTCATACTTGTTGTAATAAAAATGTATTTAAATACTTCATTCGTGAAAAATAAATTATTAAAATTCAGTTCAAAATTAAAAATAAATTCAGTTTAGTAAATTTTAGTAAATAAGATATGTCGATTTTGATTTTTTATTTTTCTGATTCTTTGATTTTTCTTTTTCTATCAAAAAAAGATTTTTATTATTGATGAGATAAATTAGCTCATTAGAAGAATATATTTCATTTGAAGGTTATCACAATTTTAATTATGAAATATTTTAATATTTATGAATTTATATGCTTTATGAACCTAGGTTTTAAATTTATTATTTATTAACCCATACCACTTCTTTATTGTACTAATTTAAAATATCAGTGATAATTAAGCAAGGATTTGCTTATATTAAATTTAAATGAACAAGTTAATTAAAAAATATTTTTAAAATAAAAAAAAGCTAGTTTCAGGTGCAAAATTATTATTTTTAATACATAAATTGCTTAAAAAAATTTCAGATCAATAGTCAGCGACTATTTTTTTTGGTCGTGTCTGTAAAATTGTAATTAATTATTATTACATAATTTCAATTCATAAGCTTAGGTTTAACCCGATTTTCTTAATCTCACGGATGAGTATCGTAATAAATAATTTAAATATATGGTGGTACATATTAGCTATTGGTTTTATTTATTAATAAATAATATCTTATATGTATTAAACAAACAAAAAGTGAATATAAATTAAACGCGTTGCTCTGTGTAGCTCATCACTGCCGTGGCGCATGCCGCAATGTTTGGCCCAGATCTTCATAACTCACAAAGTAATAGAATTTTAAACACAAATAAATTATTTTGGTGTCAGTCTGCTTAAAGTTTATCCAAATTATTAGTTAAATATTTTACGTGACTCTTTTCAAGGAAGTTTTCATATTAAATTTGACTTTGAACCTTAAGGTCGCAATAATGCGACAGACGCAAACTTATTTATCAAGTTTAATACTCGTATTACTTTCAAATTATCGATTGTAAAAAAATTTAGAAGTATACTTATAAGTTTGAATATTGCAATAAAACTGCAGGAATTGCCTATATTAAATTTTAACGAGACAACTCGTGCATAACAATTTTACGCTGAAACTTTCACAAGAGCAAATACATATAGAGCAGGTTGAAAAAAAAACTTTTTAATGATCATCATGTTAACGATATGTCCCTCTTCGAGTAGACATACTACCACGAAACTTTTTATTATGTATTTACAATTTATATGTATATAAATATAGTAAAATTTATATATAAATAATACCTTTCGATTTTACGGTGAATGCCAAAAATTATCATTCTCAAATTCCCTCGGAGCGATTTACATAATTCAGCGACCATTTCTGTTGAAAATATACTCAATTTTCACATCCTCAATTATTTATAATATCCACATATATTGTGTTACATGGAAGAAGCGCGTTATAACAATTCTAAATTGGTCCGTTTTGTTTGTCATAATGGTCGATGAAGACCCTCTATCGCAAATTGTAACATTATATTATACACATAATGTCGTTTGAATTTTATCTTCAGGAAAAACGTATGGGGTGAGAGATTGGAAAATTCTAAGGGTAGGAAATTACAGTGTCATTTTTTCCAATATCTTACAGGGGATTGATCTGTTTATTCAGACTCGTCAAGGTATTTATATTCTCTCGTCTGTTATTTTATCTTATGTTTTTTTTTAACATATTTTGATCATACCTACAGATAATATACGTAAGAGTTGTCAATTTGAGTATATATGTGCAAGCATAAAATATTAAAAATAGATAAACTTACTCACCATGATTGTTATCAAAATAAAAAAGTACTTGATTTGAAAATACCATAAATTTACTTATAAATTAAAATAAATTAAAATAAATTAAAAAAAAACTGTATTATTATTATATTAATTTAAATAAGATGTTTAATACATATGTATTTTTCTAAAATTAAAAATTAAAAATATATGTTGTATGTAATTAAAAGTCACTCTTATTGCAAAGACCAACCAATTAAAAATCTAATTAATCTTTTACAATAATGTAAAATTTGATATGTCAAATATAAGCATTATAAATTTATCATGAATTATATTTATTCAGTCACGTTTTGTGTATTTTTCAACAATGTCACCGAAGTATGAATGTAAAAAATATTTTTTTATATACCTAGGTATTATATAAATCCGTTGTCGTTGACGTTGATAAGCGAGAAGCGTGACATTGTGAGATTCTGTTTTTTTTTACGTTTTTTTACGAACGATATACGCGTGGGTTTATTTTGGATTAAATGTATTTATTTTTTAATTAGGAAATTGTATACAAATAATCGTAATACGATATTTTGTATCTTAAGTAAATATTACAGTGAATTTTACTCATAATTTTACAAATTGAAATATAATACGTTTAAATTTAGTTGCAAAATAATTGCTTTATTTATAAACTTTAGAATGTGTATTTATAAGTAGAATAATACTCTATTGCTTAAGAAACTCCAACATTATATTTCAAAGAAATGTATTTATACGTTTTATTTTGTGTATCAGTTAACAATTAAAATGTTTAAAAGTAAGTTACTGTAAAAATATTAGACACTTTTATGTTTAGAAATATGATTTTATTTTTATTAATTGTTTGTTTAAATACGTCTGTAAAGTCGTATCAAAGATCTAGCTTAACTCTAAGGGTTCCATATTTATATGAAACTGATTGTATGATCGATGTCAGAGATGCTGACTTTTTTTAAAAGCTTAAGAAAGTAGCTTACACATTGATTATCAAATCATAAACGAAGTGGTTGTTCTGTAATCAAATTCTGAATAATAAAAGCATGACCAATAAATTTAAAAAAGGTAATTATTTTATGAAAATTCTGAATATTATTTCATATTTATTATCCATAGGTTAAGCCGGTTAGCTTTAAAGATTAAAGTATACAAGTTTATGTTATAAAATATTAATTTATTCCTAAATACTTATTAACTGCTCAAATATTACATTATATTAAATAATATTTTTTACACATGTGGTAAATAAATTAAGTAAAATTAATTGATGGTTTTTAAAAGTGAGTGATGGGTGTATTTCAAATTTTTAATGTTTATTATTTAAAGTCAAAGTTATGGTTTAAATCCTACAGATTTTATTGAATATTTATTTGAACATTAACATTAATAATAGTAGACATTTATAATCCATTTATATTTTAGGTCATATAAATATGAAATAACTTTTTTAAAATATTTTTACTATTTATTTAAATTTAAATATAACCACAAACTGCTCACAGACTGACTATAAGCTTTGACTGTTTTCATATTTCACATTATATAATACGTATAATAAATTAGGGTCGCGTAAATATCATGTAAGTCTGTTTTTAGTAATGTGGTTAAAAAGCAATCATTGTATTAAGTTTATTAAATTACTAATATAAATAAACATTGACAAGATTAAATTTATCATAAAAAAAAACATTGTAAAAAATGTTAGTTACATTGAAAGCAACGCATCTGTGAATCGTTTTGCATTATGTACATATATAATACACCCTTAAACTTTGGCCTGCTCTTTAGCAATTTAAATATTCTTCCTTTGAAATCGGCATTATATCAGACAAATTTGCATGATAATATTCGAAACGAAATATTTTTGATACATTAATAATTCCCAAGGCGGACCCTTAATAACTTTTGAATAATGGCGATGCGATATTTACATTCAGATATTAAATCGCGCTTACCATATTTTTGCAATGAGTATATACACCTTTTAAGGTGCTAGTATGTACCTGAGTTCTTGGACATTCGATATATTTGTTCTATATCGATTTAACTTTAGCTAAATACCGACAGAAATGCTGCCAGCTAAACTATCAATCAACTTGAGGAATTTGTTAATACTTGGTTTCTTAGATGTATTGGGAATTTCAAGGCTATGTATTTAATTAATAAACATATTCAAAACGTCAGCATATTTACTTTTATAAATATCAAAGATTTTATTTATTAATATATTTTTTTTGTAATATTATAAAAAAATATTCTCTGAAATATACGAATATTCACATTGTTTACATTATCTTTGAATATAATTTTTTATGCGTATACTGAAATTTATTATAAAACGAAATTTAATTACTTAGTATTTTACAAAACAAACAAATAAAAAATATGTACTGATGAATTATGTTTCTGCTGATTATAATAACAATAATGTTTATTAAACAATATTAAACAATAAACATTAATTTATTTTATCTGATTTTACCTGCTAAATTAAAAAATACATCGCCATATTTTGTAAAAACGCAAGGCATTGCCATGAAACTAATATATATTTTGTCTGAGCCCAGCAGTAGTGACTTTCAACAGAAATGGGAACTACAATAATTTTTTTATTTTAAGTACGGTATAGCGTAGTCCGTAACGCTATTAATAATCACTATATTTCCTAGTGAGATGAAGTAAATCGATAAAATATAGCGTGCCATTATTAAAGACGGATAAACGTAGTCCGCAAAGTCTCAGAGGTTGTGGGTTCAAGCCCCGGCAGCAGCACTCAAATTTTTATTTATAAAATTGCAGTATTATTTAAAAAGACTAGCCCCAGCTGCAGTGACATCTATTGATTATAAATTGTATAGCACATAATAATTTAAAATTAATAATATAGATATCACTGATTCCCAGACATTCAGTCAGGTTACTAATGCTTGTTTGGAAGCAGAGCCGACCCTAGGTTTCTTAGCGCCCCGGGCAAAAACTAAATTTTCGCCCTTTCTCTCTAATCATATTTTAATAACTCATTACATAAGCTCAAAACTATTAATTTAATTAAAGTCGTCCAATATTTTATTTGACACGATTATTTTTTTGCTATTGTAGCTATTAAAGAATTTGTAGTTTTTTTTTCATCGCAATTTTTTATACCTGGGAAAATCTAAAGAGTACAATGAGCAGTAAGGTGTACCAAATAAACTAATCTCCTTGGTGAAACTCACAATGAGAAATGTCAAATGCCAAATGAAGGTACAAAATTATATATTTGTTAATACTCAACGGCTTGTGAAGTCATTATTAAAGCAAGACACCCAGGCTTTATATTATAAGAGGTGCCTCAATTTTCAATTAAAATATAAAAAATACTAATTTGCCTAACAAACTGAGCTAAAATAAATACAAAATTTCTTTTAGTAAAAAATTAAAACGTTATTAACTGCAGCACTGGTCATGTTTAAAAAAATTAAACTATAATTAAAAAATTGTTTTTTTGATTCTTCTTTTGATTTAAATTTTAATACAAAACATTTTTGCTTTCTTTACTTTTTTCTCTAAAACGATAGTTAACAAAGATACGATTTTTTTTCTTTTTTAAATAGCCACAATTTTAAAACAAAATGGTGAATATAACTGGCTAAAAAATATATTTAAAAAGTTAACAAGGTCTATTTTTTGGCAAAAAATTATGCTAATATAATAAATGCAGCAGAAGTTATGATGTCCTTAATTTTAAGTAAATTCCATATATAAACCTATAATTTTTACACAAAGTGTGTTTTTATAAGGAATACAGTTAGGTTGAATTAGGTTGTGCTACGATTTATCGTAGCATAACCTAACTATCGGAGCATACCCTAACATAGCCTAACTCAAAAGATTTTGTTAAAGGGAAAATATAAATGTACACGCGTTCTCAAGTTGATACCTTCTGGTACACATAGAGAGGATCACCAAGGCGGTGCAACGGGTGCAAGATCTTCAGGCTGCATATTGTGAGGGAGTCCAATTAAAAAAAAATTGAGCTTTTTATAAGATAAATTTAATTTTAATCGTTTTTAAATTGCAACTTCTTTCTATGAATTAATCTACATATAAGAGTAGTTATCAGGGCGATGCAACAAGTGCAGGGTACCCAGATTCCAAGGTATAAAAAGTTAAAATTTAAAAAAAAAGGAAAAAATTTCTTTTAGGAAGTCAAGTTTTTTTAAATTAATTTTTACAAATAATAAAAAAAAAATTTGAACGATAAAATAAAATTGATAGTTTTATTTGTTTTTTATTATATTGCAAACTTAGTACAAAGCACCTTGTAGCGCCACCCTTGTTACTGCCCCTATATGTAGATAAATTCATAGAAAGAAGGGTCATTAAAAAAAAAAAAAAATATAAATCCAAATATAAATCTTTCATTTTTAGGCGAAATGTGTTTCTATAAGGAATTAAGTTAGGTTGAGTGAGGCTGTGCTACGATTTGTCGCAGCAGAACCTAACTATCGTAGCATACCCTAACATAGCCTAACTCAAAAGATTTTGTTAAAAAGAAAATATTAATGTATGTACACGCGTTCTCAATTTAATACCCTCTGGTACACAAAGAGGCGGTCACCAGGGCGGTGCAGCAGATGCGAGGTACCCAGGCTGCATTTAGTAAGTGGTCCAATTAAAAAAAAAAAATATATATATATTTTTAAAAATATTTTTAAAAATTTTTAATTTTAAAAAAAATTAAGAAATTATAAAAAATTTAAAAAAAATTAAAATTTTCAAAATTTTTTTAAAAATTTTAATATAAAATTTTTATTTTGTTTTTCTTAATTTTCGACTTCTTATACCTTGAAATCTGGGTACCATGCACTTGTTGCATCGCCCTTATAACTACCCTTATATGTAGATAAATTCATAGATAGAAGATGCAATTCAAAACGATTCAAAGTAAATTTATTTCATAAAAGGGTCAAAAATTATTTTTAAATTGGACTCCCTCACAATATGCAGCCTGAGGACCTTGCACATGTTACACCACCCTGGTGACCGCCTTTATGTGTACCAGAAGGTATCGCGTTCTCAATTTGCTTCGAACGCGTGTACATACATTTATATTTTCCCTTTAACAAAATCTTTTGAGTTAGGCTAAGTTAGGGTGTGCTACGATGTAAATCATAGCACAACCTAACTCAACCTAACTTAATTCTTTATAAAAACACACTTTGCCTAAAAATATTAGGTTTATATATGGAATTTACTCAAAATGAAGGATACGATAACTTCCGTTGCTTTAATTATATCAGAATAATTTTTTTGCCAAAAAATAGACATTTTAAACATCTTAAATATATTTGTTAACCAGCTATATCTACTATTTCGTTTCTAAAAAGAAGCTATTTAAAAAATTAAAAAAATTGTTTTTTCGTTAAGAAGCATTTTAGAGAAAAAAGTAAAGATAGAAAAAATGTATTTTAATAAAAATAAAAGCAAAATAATCAATAAAAAAATATTTTTTTATTTTAATAAATTATTTGTTTTTTTAGACAATCAGGATTACTGCTGCAGTTTTAACCCTTCAAATTTTTTCTTATTTAAAATTTTGTATTTATTTCTGCTATGTTTGTTAACCATATAAGTTTTTTTTATTTTTTAAATGAAAATTGCAACTTTTCTAATAATATAATGCTTGGGTGTCATGCCTTAATAATGAGGCATCTTATAAAATAGTATTTAACTCTTTATAAGTTGTTAGCTTGACCGATATATTTTAGCAGGCAATTTTAACCGTAATTTTAAAAACTAAACAAAATAAGTAATATCTTTTGTGCTGCTTACTTGAGTTTAAAAATAGGATTGCAAGTCATATTGTTAAGTCTCGTCTATTCGACCTTAATGTTTAGTTGCGCGATTTCGGCCCTAATTTTTTGTTATATTTTTATTTTAATAATTTATTTTGAATATTTAATTATTATTTAAAAATGCTATTAAAACGCAATTTAATTACAGCTAAAAGGGCGAATATAATTTTATTGCACTCGCATATTGAATATTATTGACTGAGTATATCAAAAATTAAAAATACACATAAATTGTTTACAACACGTTGTTCAAAATGCTTTGAAACGGTTTAACGATTGTGGTTGTTACAAATCAAAACCAGAAACTAAAAGAAAGTCTTTGCAAGCGAATGGTTATTCATTTATTCGTGGACAATAAGAAAAAGGCGTAACAATATGAGATTCAAAGGTAGTAAAGCCCGACACAAACCGTTTCTTTTAAAAATAAATAAAACTCTAAGCTTAGAGTGCATTAAATGATACAAACTAGACCAGCTCCTTGTAACTTACATTAAACATGTCAATGTATAATTAAAAGACTCTAGGAAGAAAGATGGAAAAACTATTATTGTAACTGGTAAATATTCGGTTTATATGAAGGTAAAAAATGAGGTAGCGAACCTAACCTAACCGATGAACGGTTAACGATGCTGGAATTATATAAAATGGAATATATTTATTAAATATGTTAAAATTGGAGTTTGATAGAAGATTTTTCGATTTTAAAAACTGCGAATTACAGTGTTATCTTTTCACCTCGCTTTTGTTCCTTGATACTTAAATTATTAATAACAATTTACAAATGGAACAAATTGAAATTAAATTATACTAAACCAAAAATATACGAAAGTTGGAATTTCAGAGTATTATACCTATTTGTCTGTGGATTGTTTTTATGCGTATGTTTGAAAGCATATATTTTTGCAAGTAATTATTTTCTCACGAATCTCACGAAAGATCAAAATTAACCGATTAGCATTTATCGTAAATTTTGAAGATTACTTCAGCTGAAAATATTCAACAAATTATAATGATTTGAATTGTAAAAATGGTGCCAAGTATCTTAAAAAAATAATGTGTTTTGTTATTTTTTTATAATTTCTATGATTTTTAATAAATCGGAAATATTATATATTAAATTTTTGATCCATTTTTAAATATCAAAAATATGCGGCTCTTTGCCTAATGTAAATCGAGTTTTACATGCCTGATGTATATAATATATTGTTATTACAGATAGTCATTAGCATGGTAACTAATCATATATATTTTAATAATATTTACAAATTTAATATTACAAAAAATACAATCATTCATTGTGTAAGTTTTAGATTATAATAATTTTTATTTCTAATAAAAAATAAATATATTTATAAACTTCTCAGTAATTTATTATAATTAAAATAGTAAAAAGTCGGGCTTAATGATTATTGCGAATACAAAAAATATGCACACGAAAACAGCAAACACGAAATGTTACACAGCGAATAAAATTGTAATATATTAATATTAATGTGCTGAATTTTTGTATGCGCAATCTAATATGTACGGAATATTCCCTATTTACAATTTTTGCTGTGTGGAATTAACGTGTTTGCAATTTTCGTATTCGAAATTTTTGTTTGCGCAAAAATCCGGTCACCAAAAAGACGATATCCTTCTCTCTACATTTATTGCGTCTCTAGATAAAAAAAACACATTTGAGTACCTTTTTTATTACGTATATTTCATCACCATCTGTCAGCCTTTTTATGCACATTTATCAATCTCTAGCTTACAATAAAAAAAATATCATAGCAAATGAGAACCATTTTAAAACGGGACCGCACATATGGTCTGACGTAAAAATGCCATACATTTTTAGAAAAGCAATAAGCAGAGTTTTTATATACTATAATCATAACAAAGATAACTTTAACATCCTCAGGAAATTCTTCAATAAAATATACTTCTTTGAGAAAATAGTTCACGACTGGTTGCGATCGAAATTTATTCCTTTATAAAAAAAATATTAGTAGTACTGAAGGTAAATTTTTGCCACAATACCGGTATTATAATGGGATCTTTTAACAGAATTAGTTGCAAAGTGCTCACTGTATTCCAGAAAGGATTGAGAATATATTTGTTGATAACGCGTGCATACGTTCATAATCTGCTCTAGTGGCCAACAGTAATTTATTTTTAAAAAATCGCCACTTTTCTAATATGTGTCGTTCCACTGAAACGGGAGGACAAAAAAAGCCCCTATGGAGGGACTATGAATATAAATACGAAAAAGCAACGTACAATTTTTCCCTCAGACACTTGTTCTAAAAGCTTTCCTTTAGACTTTGTCTAAAAACTCTTCTTCAACTTTCTTGGAAGCTTTTTATGCTAATATTCACACTTGCACATAAATTTCGCAGTTCAATGCAGATCTTTAGAAACTCTTTAAGACCAAGCGCACTGGCGATTTATAACCACACGATTGTTTAGTCGCTAAAATGGAACCCATTATTTTAAATTGAAGTGCACGCATATGCACTTCAATTAAAATTAAAATAATGGATTTCATTTCAGCGACTAAATAATCGCAAGTGTGTGTTTAGCCTAACTTGGACTATACCTAAGAACAAGCAGACCCAACTTCAGACCGGCAAAGCCGCCGCTTCTCTCTTCGCACCCCTTGGCGCAGGAGACGCCAGTTTTAACAAAAAAATTAATTACTCTTCAGCTGTCAATATTAATCGTAAGACAATTGTTAGTAACAGCTGTTGCTAATTTACAAAAAAAATATAAAAAAAACTTTTTGGATTAGCAAAAAATTAAAATAATCCTAAATCACTTTGCATTTTTGCTGTGCAATCTATAAAGTTTATTGTAGAGCTTAAGATAACTACTCTTTAGTTACAAATATATTTTTCAGGATTAAATTGTAGTGGTTTTAACGACATACACAATTTATCAGTCATTTTTACGACAATAAAAATAAAATACAGTATTTTTTATAACAATATCCTAACCAAACAATTGTGCTAATGTTTAAAAATATTACACGGACAACGTAATAGTACATGTTTTCCGACGACGTTAATCAACTATAAATACTGTCAAAAAAACTACTCGTTGTTTGAAAACAATGGGCGTTAGATAATATATTATACCCTGCGCATAACACTGCGCATATCGCCACAATACCTTGACCGCTTAACTTTTAAGGCGTAAACACATTTATATGCGTGTCGAAAAAGGCTTACAAACATATAAATTTGAAATTTTTCAGAGCTGCCTCAAACCAGCATTAAATGTGGCATTAATTACAGAGACAGAAGACGTAGGGAAAAAGCAGAGAAACATTAACGAATTGTACAGAGAGCATCGCGAGAAAAAACAGCCGACAATAATACAACTCGACATGCCAGCAAAGACCGCTAATAGCTTTTTTGGCGTTTATTTAACTGCATGGTTACACTGTTTTGGCCTTAAAACCCAGATATATAATAAGAAAATTAACATTTAATCAAGCAGTTCAATGACATTGAAATGAATTAAATCACTTCTTATGAAAAGCTAGATGGTTAATATTCTATCGTCTTCTAAACACGTATTTCGCTTTATAGATTTAATAATTTGCATCACTAAATATCGCTAATCAAAGCAATTGATAACGTTGAACAAAAGCAAACTATTAATTGGTTTTCGGCAAAGCAACGCTTCAAAAGCTTTGAAGCGGTCAACAAAATTTCCATGATTTTCCAATCGTGAAAATTGAGCCTTACAACACATAGATGTATTTAAAATGGAATCACATTAGCCAAAGGCAAACAATGCATAATTTAAATTCGTTCATTCCACAAACTTGCTATGTAATCTGATTCATGGAATATTAACTGTTATTTCAACAGATATTTTAATATAGAAAATAATTATTATTATTGTTTGATACATTTAAGTAATAAATCATTAAAAGAACGCCATTAAAAGCGCTCAAAGTATTTATCAAATCCGTAAGAATGAGGATAAATAACAAAAAACAACATTTTTTAAACTTAAACTTAAACTTAATTTATTACATTAAAAAATTATTAATATACTGCGGACTAGAGCATCATAAAAAGTGCGCAATACTAAAGTATTTTTAAGTCATCTGCATATAATAAAAAATTGAATGATGCATTGCTGTTTCTATGTCATTAATGAGCAATAAAAACAGCAATGGACCCAATATAGATCTTTGAAGTACTCCAGTAAAAGTCTTATATTATTTTATTCTTGAACTGATATCTATTTGTCAAGTAATTTGTGGATAGGTTTATGAGACCTTCAGAAAACCCGAAATTAAATCATTTTTTCACATGCAAAGCATGATTAAATTTATCGAATGCCTATTTAAAATCTGTGTATCTAACGTCCACATACACCAGAATCTAATGTACTTGAAACAAAGTTAAAAAAAAAACATGAGATTAGTGACAGTGGATCGAGATTGACGGAAACTATGTTGCTGCTCGAGAAGCATACACCTACAATGATTAAAAATGTATTTATGCAATATAATTTTAAATAATTTTGCAGGTGCTTAAAGCAACGATAACGAGAGCATTTCTACAACTGTAGAAAACAGGAGGATCTCAAATTTAAATCAAGTATAAATCGAAGAGGGTTTAAAATACAAGACAAATTGCTTAAGCACTATTTGTATTAAGTACATTATTTATTTTTGTGATGGAAATATATTTTTTTATTATTTTGTTGTATATTTAGACTTTCGACAATACCCATAACATTCTTGCTGGAACCAAAAATATGAGCTACGTAATTTTATGTATTATACATACATCATATCTACGTTACGTATTATTTTATATATTATTTCTACGTATAAGCGTTTGAGGAGTAAAAAATAACAGAGCGGGTAGATAGCGGAAAAAAGCTGGAATGAATAATAATATTGTATATATATATATATACGCCTACAATGTGTGTACTTTATAAAATATATTTTTTATATTTATTGTACGACTCAAAATGTTATGATATAAGTCAGCTTTACGACCATAGTCAACTAAATTAACCTATAACCTGATTTTTACTCTCATACGTTTACTCGTAAACTCGCTCATGAGCTATATATAATGTATAACAAAGTGGATGCTGAGTTTTATGTACGATTTAATAAACGACAATTATATTAATGATTTATTCGTATACTTTAATTATGCATAATATATACAAAAAACAAGCTTAATAATATATAAAGAAATAAGGAAGTTTATTATGTTTAGAGGCTTTTTAATATTAGTTGATAAACTTAAGACATTAAAACATCCAGTTGATAAAGACACTTAAGAGTTTTTATTTATGTTCTTAATCTCTTCAAAATATAATATATGGATGTACGTGATCTAAAAGCACTTTACTCTACATTAATCAATATTTGCTTTTCTGTACCCTTAAGGCATTATTTGAGTGAACAAGCAACATAATTGAATATCTCATTAGGACATTGTCCTTAAACACAAAGCCACGGTTGATTGAATTTCTGAAATGTATAATATGTCTAAACGAGGACTATAGGGTAATATTGAAATTGCCTGAAAAACTCATTACACGAGATGTTAAATAATTGGAAATGGTCTATAGAAGTTTTGTGTGTGAGATGATAAAGGATCCGATCGTGATTGGGTCTAAATGCGATCTGAGTGCTTGTCAAACCGTTCACGACAGACGACTAGAGTTTCTTCTTTCGAATTGCTGCAATTTCCGCCTGGATGTTTGCTATCAACTCGAAAAGGAGTGTGCGAGAGCTGTTACTGTAGATCTCGTGTGTGCTTCGATGGGTTCTTCGATAAGTAAAAGTCACCCAAAGGCATATATAAAAATTGTAGACGTATTGTTATTATGCTACGTTTCACTTTTAAATTTGTATCCTTTGTGAGTTTGAATATATTTCGTATCAAATTTTCTAACTACAATACACCTTGAAGTTACATTGTTGGTATATTTTATATTGTATAAAAGTATATTTATTATATTATTCGAAAAGAATATATATAAAATAATATGTCATAAAAAAAGTTATTACATTTTTTTTAAAGGATCAATACGAACTGATCCTATCAAAATATGTAATAACCTAATAACCAATATCATGAAAAAAATGAACGATAATTTAAATACGATTTTTATATAAGCAAAAAATTATCTGATCCATATTTTAAAAATTGTACACCAAATAGTTATATTTTGTACAACGCAATAAAAGCTTAAAAATGTTAATTTAGAAAAAAAATATCAGCTTAATTTATATGATAATATCAATTAGCAAAATCGTATTTAACCCTATGAGGAGTATCGCCGTACATGTACGGCGGTCGATTTTTCATTGTTTTGAGATATCTCAGATAGTTTTATATTGATTTATAATATAATTGTTATATATTTACATATATAACTGAATAAATTAAAAACAATATAATAATAAAATATTGTTTAAAAAAATAATACTAATAAAATAAGGAGTACGAAATAAATTAGCATAAATAAAAAAAAATTATATTAATCATATAAAAAATATTGAAAGTTTCTGTATCGATATAAAAAAATACACATAAGCAAAATATTATATAATAAATTGTATGTGATATAAATTAACAAAATTTAACAATAGAAAAGTGTTAAAATAAATTATTAAAACATACTTATACAAAAAATTGTAGAGCTAATAAAATCATTAATTATTAATATTATTATTTATCATTATTGCAATTTTTTTTTGGAAATATACTAAAAATGAACTTACTCCCAGATGTTTAATTAAATTAACTCACTACTCAAAAGATTACTATTTTTTAGACAAGGACGAAAAAAATTGCTAATTAAAAAAATCGTTTAGTTATAATAACATCAACAACATTCTTAAAAAAATGGTTTCGAATTAACATATCTTTTAAAACGCTAATAGCTCACTAAAATATATTTTGTTAAATATTAATTTGTGGATTACACAAAAGCGAAGTTTTGAGCGCGTAGCGCAAAATTTGAGATACGATAAAAATATATTATACAGTCACGTGTGATTTAATTAAGATTTTAACTTATGACTTTTAACTTGATAAGCAAATTATGTAGATATATTGAAAAAATATACAATTGTCAACAAGCTAAGAAAATAGCAATAACACACTTAAAAAAATAGTATATGAGCAAAGACGATTTTTACCTTATCTTTTGCGTTACATATTAATATTTTCTTTAGTAAAAGTATACAATTCTGGCATTCATAGTTCATCGACAAGCAAGGACAATAAAGAATAAAAAAGCAGATGTATTACAGAGCGAAATTCTATGATTATAAATAAATTTTATAAAGAGCACCTTAAGTAATGGTCGAATTAATTTAAAACGACAATGATAAAAAAAATCTACTAAAAGCTATCTTCACTAACTTTTGTATATACGTCTCTGGAGAGTAACATCTAATTGATGGAACTCTTTTTGAGGTTGAATTGTGTAACGGGAATATTGTAGCTTTACGGTGCTTTTGTATTCCGATGATATATCGTTTCCCGTGACCGTTTCGCAACAAAGAAATATTCTTTAATGCATCAGAGAACACTTGCGTGTTTTTTCTATGCGTAATCAGGGCTATTGTGTGATCCCATTCTTTACATTATATTGTCTAGTTTCTCATAATATTAAAAATGATCAACCTTTGTCGCTGTCATTAAGCGAGTTTTAATAATAAGACCCTATAAATATTTTATTTATATTATTTTTTTTTAATTTAAGGTTTGTCCCCTTCGGGCTTACTAAAAGTTAAAAGTATTTTTGTCTGATTGATAATCAAATAATTATGCATATTTGATTAGCGTCTATTATTGTATATTTTAGTATTTTTAAGCAAATTTACTCAAACCGTTGGACCCCACTTAAAAAAAAACGGTGCTAAATACCTCCACCATAGCAGATACAACATCGCTTAATAAAAAATATCAGGAAAAAGCGACTTGCATTAATGTTTTGTTACGTCATTATATACGCCAAAGAGTTTAAAATATTAAAATATATATTGGACAATGGCACAGAATCTGGTTCCACCCTAAATGATCAGTATTGGATAAGACGTAAGACTTAAATTACAATTGTTCAACTAAACTTGCACCAAGCAGAGCTACTAATGATCAACCGAAACAGGTGTTAAAAGACCAAGAAAATTAACAAGTTTTTTTATAAAGAGTTCAACTTGATCATGGTTACGACTTGAAGACTACGTCAAGACCAGAAACATTTTAAACTATTTTTGTATTTTTAAAAACAAACGGCTTTTACTCTGTTTTACGATCAATAAAAACATTTTAAAATTAGTGAAAGTTTTAAATTTAAAAATTATATTTTGTAAAGTAATATTTTTTTAACTTATATGCTTACTTTATAAATTAAGCTTAAATTGAGCTTTTTAACTATAAAATAAACTTTACGATGATAAACCGTAAAATGGAAATAATAAGATTGAAGCACCTGGCGCCGTGGAGGAAATTGGTTCGAATTCAAATTAAACGGACAGAATGCCTGGCGGGATAGGAAGTGGAAGGATCTGGGATAGAGATTACGTGAGGTGAATTCTAAAAAAATATATACATATGCTTAAACAATATGTATATGTGTGCCAAAGAGCAGCAGCTTTTAACTGTAGTACGATTTCACGTTGATTTAAAGCCTTCAAAGAACTATTCAGCTCACTGTGTGGAAAATTAAATTATGCATATATGAGTATTATTACAGGTGCTTAATTGCACGTATTTTTGGCAAATATGTAGCTTGTTTCAGTTTTTTTAATGTAATAAGCAAATAAACAGAATAATAAATATATAATTTTTAATCAAATTAAATATTTCATGACTCATTAATGTTTTAAAATGTATAAGTACTTTGATGTTTCTATGTGAGAATAAATAATTTAAATATACAACACAATTTGATTATATTTATGATAATATTTAGAAAATATGTTTTATTTATACTTTTTTTTACTTAATATATTATATATTTATATACGCTACATATAAAATTTATACAGTACTGAGTTTCAAGCTCAAAAATTATTAATGCATATTTTTTTTAAATATTCTGTAACTTCAGATCAAACACCTAAATTTAATGCTACTAATTTACATTCGTTGTAAATTTCCTCTCGTGTCTAATATTTTTAAACGTTCAAAAAACAATAATTTGCAAACAAATTTTAACACAAATGGAGCCGCATCAAAAAAACTACAATCTGTCCCTTTGAATAATAATGTTTATTGTAAAAGTACTACCTAGTAAGTTAGTGCTATTGAAGGCAATGTTCCGCTTCTTTTATTTATTTTATATGTTTAAAAAAAGGCTAAAGGAACTTATATCTGAAATACGTCAATATATAGGAACATTTCAAACAACTGTAATTTAGATTAGATTTATTATTTGAGTTCGGTTTTTACTTTTTTTATAAATGTATTCTTTCTATGATTTTTTCAAAATAGGGACACTTAAGTATAACTCATATTAATTTGTCTACAGCAACGTATACCTACGCGTTTTTTTAAAATTTTATAATATCAGATAGTCACCTGAGAAATATCCTGTATAATAAATATTCTCCTCTACTAAGTTCACTGTGACACGTTTCCAACGCATCGGACAGTCAGTCAGTCAAACAGACACGCACATATCCAACACAGAATATAACCACCAAATTTTACAAAAAAAGTTTCACTTCGTGATAAATTTGTATTTTTGTCGCCGAACTTTGGATCACGTGACAGTTTTCACCCCGGGATGAGAAATCTGCGTAGAGGACACGCCGAGAGTGTACATGCCGCGACTGTATCAAAACGGACGATGAGTAATGGCGGGCATTAGTCAAACGGTTCTCTCTCTCGCTTCTGATAATGAAAAAGTGTCCCAAAAAAAAAAGAACTGAAAAATTTACGCGTAGATAAGGTAGCAACGGAGACATTCAAATTTTCATACTCGGCAACTACCGGGTGGATGTACTTCCTACATATACTATACCAGTCCCGGGATTTATTTATACGCCTTCGCGTGCGTGTGCACGTTAACGGTGCGATGAATTTCACGGTCCGGAGCGCTCCGCTTTGACGTGCCTCGTACTCGGTGCTTAAATCATGTTTTAAAAGGAGCCGACTCGAAATCTGACGTGTCTAGGTTACTTATTCACGATAACTCCTGCCTAAGAAGGGACTATCAATGTGTGGTTGTACATGTGTTAACTAGTATCATACATGTTTAAATTCAACAAATGTACCACAAAAATTAAATAAATTATTTAAAATATTTGTAATAGATCAGGACCACCCGTAATTGTTGCGACAAAATTAATTTATTCGAGTACCTGGATTTTTTTATATTTTTTTCCGCTGCCGTTATTCAAATCTAATAACAAATTTATAGCACTTGCAAGACATTTAAAATTAAAATAAAAGGTCGGTGCCAAATACAAAAGATAGTGCTGATTTATTAATATACGCTAAAAAAATAATAAACATCCTCTGACAAATTAACTGATTTTTAAATTATCATACACAGATACATTCTAACATAATATTTATTGAAAAATAACAAATATTCTGTCTCCGCCCCGAATCAGACGATCGAGATTTTGAAGCTACGTTAGGGTTAAGCTGAAACACAGCCGTAATACAGACTCAGACAATAATACTTTACTATCGACTAGAAACAACAAGAGTTGAAATAAACTAGCGCCAGGCATAGCTACGCCAAAACGACTAAGAAAACCGTAGATAGGTCTAGCTAGGTAGCCATCATTCTCTACCCTATCTTCAAGAAGACTAGATGACACAATAATACAGCGTAAAGACACATATGTTTTAAAATACTTAATAATAATTTAATATTAAAATCATTGCACAGTATGTATATATTCTTTCATACTACGCTAAAGCACATGGAAAGACTTTCATTTTGACAAACAGAGCCAGTGCACAATGCAATGAACAAAAACTGTATTGCTTGTTTCTGAAGTGAGCTTGTCTACGTCACAGTGTATACTATATTATTTAAAAAATACACATTATTTTTAAATATGAAAAAAAAATTCATATATCCTCCCCACTCGTACTAAATAAAAAAATAACAAAAAAATATTTTTCTTCGCATTATTATTGATGAATATTTAGACTTATAATCGCTAAGGGTAATTGACAGCATCATAAGATTCCCATTTAGATTTTAATTAGAATCCATTACTATTTGCCTCTCAGCCATACACCGTAGAGGTGTAACCCTGCGCTTTAAGAAATATTTAAGATTTAATTTTTATTTAATAATAATGCTCCTTTCTAATAACAAATACAAATATTTAATTGCTTTTGTTAATAACAATTATTAAAAGCACATTTAATAATGACTATAATATTTATTTTTTGAAATTTTGCGACAAATTAAAAAAAATCAGATACATGAATAGCAAAATTATGGAATGAAGTAAATTGTATTGTAGGTTAATCAAATTTATTCACTTAATAATACAAGAATGACGCCGGACCCCAAGGGAGAGAAGTGGTAGGAATGTCGCATGCAACTAAGAAAGATATAAAGCATGCTATTTCATGTAACGGTACTTCGTCCAGACGATATGAAGGCCAGAGGTTTTAGTTATCCAGCCCTTCACACTAAAACATATTATGAAGGGGTGGATATTTCAACTAATTTAAATTAATGAAAATAAACCCGCTCGTAATACGTCAAAGCTATTAATATGCATGAATAAAACATTTAAAAAATTGAAATGAAAAATAGAAAGACTACTCATATTTTACTACTTCATAACTTAGCTACAAAATTTTTCAAATTGCAATGATATTATACTACACAGTATATATAAAACATTTTTTGATCAATTACAAATCTGCTACAATTCACTTTACATCTGCACTAGAATTTTTAGATTTTTTATAAGCGCTTATTTACAAAAAAATATATTTAAATTCAAAACAAATTTCTGACGCTTTTTTTAGAGCTAACCAAATATATTTTCTTGATATTCATTAAAGCAAATAAAAAATATATCTTAATTTTACATTTGTATATTAAAAAAATTAAGGAATTTAAATTTTTTGTTGACCTATATAACCTTTTAAATACGTCTTTAATTATTGAGAATAAAAAATTCTGTACTACGATTTCTCAATTGAGATTTTTCGAAAAATGGTCTTTAAAAATTTATATATTATTGTATTTAATTAAATGGATGCGAAAAAATGTCATATATTTAAAAAAATTAAAAAATGTTTCATTAAACTTGTACTTATTTTTTAGACAGTAAAGCAAAGATCACAAAGAAAGCCAATTCAATAAAAAAAAACTTGATCATAAAATACACGATGCTTTAAATTCACAATGTTTTTTTAATCATATTTTTTTATTACTAAATTTTTCGTTGTAAACTGACAAGCTTAAGCCCAATGCGTTACAATAATATTTTTTTAGAAAATAATATAGTAAACACAATAACGAATACCAAAAATATCATTAGCTAGGCAGTAATAAATTATTAGAATGTATTTTTTCTGACATAAAATCAATTAGCCACTTAGAATCTTAAATTGTCATTAGATACAAAAATCTCATAAAGTAACACAAAAAAAATACCTCAAAGCGGCTATGGACAAATAAATTCGCAATAAATAACTTTAAAATTAAAAAAAATTGACAATAAATATCTTATTGTATGCTATAAACTGTATTCATAACTCATTATTGATTTAAAAATGTCGGAAAATTCGTTAAGAACAAAAAATACAAAATCTGTAATATTTGCAACACGTGGATAATTATTGCCTTCACATTTCAAAAGTTAGCTAGGATAGTAGATAAATAAAGAAAATTCTTAGGTATACATCTCTACTTCGAGCTTGTTTTTTAAGGACTCTAAGACAATATTCAGCAGAAAAAATGCGTTACAATTTTTTAAAATTAAAATTATTTATATTATATATTTAAGAGAATAAATATTTTCTCAGACTACTAATTTATCATGATAATATAAATTGTAATAATGTTTTTTTTGTAATGATTACACTTAATTTTAGTTTATATTTTATTATGTTTGAACAGAAACTATTAAATATGAATTTATTAAATATAAAAGAGAATAGTGATGTTTGAACAGTAATTATTAAATAATAATTATGCAAGACTATAATATGTAATCAATATTTTAAACGTATGACAAAAATTTTTCATGGCACTTAATTAAAAAATCCTTTTTCTCTACAAAATGTATTCAGACAGGGATTTATACTGATGAAAATCCTAACTTATAAAAAAAATGATTTTTAAATAGTTTCTCTCTTTAACGCTTCATTTTGAGAGAAAGTAGAAATTTTTTTATTAGGAATAGATTTCCAGATAAATAAATGTAATAAAATTCTAAATCATATAAATTTAAAGTCATCTTCCGACATTGGTCTGATTTTTGTTATTAACGTTATCCTAGATTATTCGCACGTTTTCACTGAATATGTCACACGTCATATGTATTCAAATCAAATTCTATTTTCGTTACATCTTGAGGTTCTCGCCGTTTTCACCTTGAGATTTCTGACACTAGAAAATTCGTGCCTCTGAATGTACATCTCCTTCTCACCCTCACTCCCATCTCATTCGCCGTATTATCACGATCGTTGCCGTAACATCATGCGTTGTTTATATTTCATTATGTGTAACGGCGCAATCGAATCAACCAACGCCGTAAATAACGGCGCGATACTAACGGCCGTTACCGCGTAACGATCGACGTTTTCGTAATAACCCACTATCTGCCACCTGCGTGTGACGGGGTTTGGGGTGTGAAGGGTTTTTCAGCCGCCAAACTTTTGCTCGCCTTCGCCGAATTTGCATTGTTAAATATGCGTAAGCGGTGCCCAACATTTTATTACGTCGATAATTCGGCGCCTATATGTATGTGTGTGTGTAACATAACGGCGAATAGCGCGAGTTGGCGCTTCGGATTTAATGGGATTGATAAAAAAATCGCTTTCGTATAAATTGCATATTAACTTTTTTTTAATGCAGATTCGATGAAGGCGTTTTAACGTAAGCTGTTTTTTTAATAAAAAAATAATCTAATTTAAAGGTCTTTTGAATCCATAATCAACATTATTTTGCAGCTTTAAGGTCACAATTTTCAGGAGATTATTATTTTAATTTAAAGACAAATTTCTCTATAATCGCTTAGGTTTTTTTTGAAACGATCGTGAATGCCTACTTAAGCGCGTTAAACACTTTATTGAATTACATTACGATCCAAAATATATTAGTTATAATTTTAGTGACCAATATATAAAACACACATATAATACATAAATCAATCAAGAGATTAAATATCAGCTGATTAGATCATTATCATGGATCGGCCGACAAGTGAAGAACCAAATTATAGTTGTCTCTCTGGGTCGGTCGACAAGGAAATAGTCACTCGCTGACCAACAAGTTAAAAAGGTTCACAGTTTATTAATTTCCACATATGGTAAAGTTATTGAATAAATGATTAAATTTAAAGTTACATATTAATTTGGATCTTTTTTGGACATGTTGTATATACAAATCTAATATTCTATGTCTTCGGTGACACATATATATTTCAACTGGTATATGATATTAGGTTTAAAAAACAGGTTTCGATACTAGATATACGCAGATGTCCTATCATCAAAGATTTGATCTTTAACTAATCAACAATGGAATATATCGGTTACTGGATGAAAAAGAACATGATAAAACAGAACAAGTTAAAAAATAGATTTAAAACTAATTTTATATTGACAACTAATTAATAACAAAGTATATAATTGTATAAAAGGTCTGTAAATAAATTAGAATTTGATCAATAAAATAAAATAAATTGCCTGTAAATATAACTAAATAATTAAAAGACATAATAAATTATTCATCATTTTTTATGTGATCAGTTATTGTTAAATCTATTACTTCACTACTGAATTTTGTTTGAAAGTTTTTTATTGGGTGACACAACAACTGTTTAGGCCAAAATGTTTCGAACGTACGTGTCGTTTAGGTTAAGTTTGGGTTTAAACAGCAAATGGATGTTTCGCAACTGTCAATAATTTAAAATCAAGCTATTTATTGTAAATATCGATCATCATAAAATAAATTCTGGTTATTTATTATTAAATACTGATCAGGTTATTCTAATTACTAATCATTTTAATTTAAACCTGATTATTTATTGTATTAACTAGTCACTATTCAATTTTTAAACTAATCATTTATGAAATTACTTCAAATCAAATAATAAGTTGCCACTAAAATTACCTATAGATCTATTTTGTTAACTTGTTCTGAATTGTCATGGTTCTGTTTTTCACAGTTCTGATTCGACATGTTTAGTTTATTCATCAAACCAATGTTTTGTATCCCTAATCTTTTTTTGAATATATGTACAAATAAACAAGGATTTTGTGGTTCCTACAAAAATATATTTAGCTTGTTAATATAAACATCAGACTATATTCTACCTGACTTGAGTACGGAAAGTACAAAAAACGGTCTGTATAATGTAAAAAAAAATGCAAATACACTATTGATCAGGCGTTGAGAGGCAATTATTTTACTTTTTTTGTGCCGCTGTCTCTCGAAATTACTGTCAGATGACAGAATGACTTTGTATATGATCTACGATCTGTGTATTTGTGTTATGAGATGTGTATTATTGATGTATGGGTAGCGTGAAAATATACTTATTTAACCATTTAAACGCCAGTGAATCACCGGTGTATTTTATGTCGATTATTTTTTTTTATATTTTTTTAAAACAAATAATAATATATTTTTTTTCAACAAATTTAAGAATTATATTACTTTAATTAATAAAGTTTATTGTAGTAGCTAAGTATTTTATATTTATTTTAGAAAAAAAAAACACTGAAAATTCACTGACGTTTAAAGGGTTAATAATCTTTTTAATTCGTTTTTTTCTCGTCAATTATTTTTATGCAATCTTTTTTAATTAATAACGGTAAATAATGCATTAAAAGTTATTATTCTTAGTGCGTATATTTTTTTTAACCTTTTCGACTTCAAATATAAATTTAAATGCGATTAAAATATATTTAAGATTGACAAAATAGCACAATATTATTTATTTCCATTAAATGTGTTATAACAATGCAAATATCCGCAGAATATTTTTGGTCACCAAATCGAACTTCGATCGGACGTTAGGAGATAAACAATTTTTTTGTGCTGCTGCTTCTCGAAATTTAGTCAAATGGCGGATATATTATATGTTTAGTTTTGTTTTTTGTTATAAAATATACAAATTGTAATTAGTAATTTTTTTATAGGATAAAATATTTATTTCTAATTTTTTAATTTTTAAAATGTTAATAATAATACTGGCTATTAAAAATAATAATATTTATATTTAATTTTTTAATGTACTAACTTCAATTTAATATAAAGAAAAGTAAACTATAAAAAATAAAAATCTTATACTATTTAAGTAAAAAAAGTACGAAATAGGTACTAATTTTTTTTTTATTATTACAAAACTAAACATAATGACTTTCCAAGTTTTCCTAATGCGTCATAATGGTCATTATATAATTAATAAGTAAATAATTAAATATTAAAAAAAAACATACTCAAAATAGATGAGCACTACGTCTAGGACATCCAAATACCCGTCCTAATTCGTTACCCGGTTCTACGGGTATTTTGCGAGGAATAACTGGTTACCCGGTTCAGTTCCGGGTTCTAGGTATTTTGTAAGCTATTAAATAAACTACTTTTGTAAGCCGTTAAGAGTCAAATTTTTATTATATTTAAATCTTCGATTAAATATGACGTGATAAATTTTATTTTATATTTAATTTTATTTTATTAATTATTATAATATTAAAAAAATAGGGTATTGAAATAAAAACAATATATTCTGTTTTTATTAATACTTTACTCAATCGAAATATTTTTACATTCCATCGGTAGGTTAGGTTAGATTAAGTGCTATCCCTTTTTTTATCGTTCAAAGACGTTAGTCGCTTAAGAACGCCGATTCGGCTCTTCCATTTAATTTAAAATAATGGAAAAAAATATTTAAATGAAATCATTCATTTACCCGTCAAACATTACCCGGTTTTCGGTTCCATGAAAAACATGGCGGGTACCCGGTTTCGGTTCTAACCGGTTCGAATGCCTTAACTACGTCACATATTTTTTCTAGTTCCTCAGAGATATTGCCGAAAAAATCCTAGTTCTTAGCAAACCATTAAGAAGATAAATGACTTTTGCAAGAGAAACTTCTCAAGTGCTGACATACTAGCCGTACCGACAAGAATAAGGGATGCGATCGCGACTCTCTAGAGCTCGCACCCGAAAGTCGCTAAGCATTGACGAGTTTCTATAACGCCCCCAAACTGATTTTTATAGAAATATTTAGCGCAACTTAATCACATAAAAAATTATAATGACCACAAAACATGAAATAATACTATGATTTAAAAACTGAAAGTTTTGTTGCACGATTCAGAGACAACTTTAACAGATCGTTTTTATTTTGATATTAAAATAGTAGAACCCATGAATAAATTATTTTCTTATCACTCAAAAGGATTGCATTGAACACTTTTTTATCACTGTATTAGCATGTAGTACAAAGGAAAAAAAATACTTGATTATATTTACATTATTATATATTATATATAAAAGCGTCCTTAGGTTGCCTCGTGTAATATGAGTAATTTTCGGCGTCCTTGGGCAAAAGAGATGGGAATCTTTTTACTTTCCCTCTAGGCAATTTTCACTTGTCGGTTCTCAGAGCTTTGTGACCATCAAAGAGACCCAGCGGTTCATATTGTTCAGACGTCAAAGCATTATTTATATTTTTCATAATAATTCCTTTACCCCGAGTCTCCGAAATAAAATCATCGATATCGAACAGCTCTCGAGATGAAATTTCACGCGATATTCTCTCGCATAAACAAAATTGATTGTGAAAGATATGAATAAAATATAATGCGATATCACCATTATTTTTCTCTTCAGTGTGCCGTCACCTGTTTAATTTTTATTCAGCGCTAATGTCAATAAAGCTTTCGATTCGCAATCGTATCAAAGACGTTCAATCTATATTGAATGCTTAAACTTTAGATGACACTTGTGAGAAATGGGGTGTTTCTATAAATAAACTGAAGACTAAGAGCATTGTCAGTAAATAAGAGCTCTACCGAGTGTTTTAAATATTCAAAATAAAATTATATAAATATTATTCATAATTCAGATAAAAATTTAAGCATATAAATTTATAGCTAATAACTTATACCACTGATGCTATAACCGCACGGTTAACCTAAATTATACATATCGCACGAGAGAAGATGATAAATTAAATTAAGTTGAATATACACATATATGTAAATTTAAATATTGGATACACCTACGTACAATGAACATACATACATATATAGTCCATTTAATAGCACCCACACACTTTACATTACTACGTATTATAAATGTATTTACATACTATATGGAAATAAGCGAACTGATACTGTTTAATTAGGATTTCCGATTAATTAAAATAAATAACACGTAAGTATTAGCTCAATGATTACAACTAAACATATAATAAAATATACATTATTCAATAAACATACTTGATAAATCAGCATTTTAATTTATCTTTTATTATTTATTTAACGTTATTAATAATGCGTATATTATAAAATGTATATTTAAAATATAGTATAGATTTAAATAATAAAAGTGCAATTGAAATAACCAACTAATCTTAAGGGTGTTCTTTATAGATCTATATCAATATCTCTATATACGTAGCTATAGTTTTAAATTTAATAAATATGTCCTAGCTTTATTTTAATCATTAATCCGTGAGACTAGAAAAATCTAGGAAAACCTCATCTGTTACGATCGATTAAAATTAAAATTAAATAATAATTTTAAGATTAATTTGCGAACAATTTAATTTATATTCCTTTCATCTTATTGAGTTATGCTAACGATTTTTCATTGGATTAAATTCAGACGATATCGTTCTTAGTTGTAAAATAATCAAATAACAATTCTAAAAATGCCTAACAATTTATTAATTAAAATATACATCGCAAAATCTAAACAGTACTATGATTACAGCGAGTATAAGTATAATTTTAATTCGCGAAACGTTTACCATTGTTTCGCGAGAGCTTTTCTGACCCAAACTCGTGAGAGAGCTTTCGTGCCGGCGGGCTTTTGCGCGTTTATTACATTTTAATAATTTATCCCGCGTACTACTGCATAAATTTTGTCCTTTTCGAATTAAGTACATACACACAAATTTACATAGGTATGTATACTCTTCGGCCGCGATGAATATTGAGAAGCTGCGAAAGTTTCGCAGCGAAAGCTGCCGACGATTATCCCTATAGTTAATTACGAAACGGAGCTTTCTCGCCGAGCCCTAATTAAATAGGAGTCGTTATACGTTGCCACTTATCGCGCAGTGGATATCACGTAGTCCGTGAAAACGTACTACGTGCGCTAGTTCTATACTACGATGCCGAGTGTATAGTGAACCGATTTGATTAAGTTAAATTGACTATGTGTAAACGGCAGCGTGATTAGCCGGAACACCCACGGCGAACGTTTGGGAACCGTTAAAAATGAAAGTGGTGTTTGATCATTAGGGATGTTTGGCGCTTGTAAATTTTCTCTCAGCGACTGCGATTAGATTTTTAAAAAGATGGATTACTAGAGGTTGGAAAAATTGCCTTTTAAACAAGTATGTATGCAAAAGGTTTTACATAGATTGCATCTACAGTTATCCAGAAAATATAATATGATATAGCCTCCAGCATCATTTGAAAAAATCTTTAAAATAAAATAAAAATAATTTTTAGTTTAATATTTCTAGAATCATATGAAAATATGGAGGTCTAGCTTTTTAGATATATTATATACTATGCTTAAAAAATAATAATTCATTAAGTTTTTTTAGGTGAAAAATATCGGAAAAGTGTAGTTTGTAACATCGAGACTATGGTTCTCAATTATTCATAGTACTACTTGAATATTGAATAAGAATTGAATGAAGTATTCGAATATATTAGTAATTTTTATTTTGGTTACACCGATAATAATAATTGCAAAAAATCAAATAATTGCCTACAAATATTATTACAAAAAATATTAGTTACCAATAATTATTTTAATTAATCGTACAACTTTTTAATTTTACATAATATGCAAAACACAATGCTGTGTCAGTGAAGGCGTCAAAAAAATGATTAATTTATTATGACATACTTTTTGATCAGGAACGTTATTTCAGCTTTTTTAAATCACCAGCTGCGATTAAATTAATGTATAAAAATTGACGGTGAAAAATTATTGTATTGTATATACAATACCCAGTAATTTTTGGAACGATATTTATATACAAATGTACATACAGATCAGTTCCTTATCTGTATTAGTTTTGTAAGGATTTGCATATAAATTAAAAATATATAAATAAATTATTGAACTGATTAAAATAAAATCAATGCGTCTTAAAACAACAACCTGCACTACACTCTCTGAAAGTTGTCCGAACTGAAGTCGGACGAGACCTACGACTTCGAGTAAGCAACCACACTGTCGCAAATTTCGTATGCCGTCCGGACGGCGGCTTCTGTCCGGCATATTTGCACGCGATCAAAAAATGTGCCAAATAATCGCAATTTTTAAATTGTCATATTATTAAAATTACGCTACTAATAATAATAAACGTTTGTGTGAGCACTCACCAATACAATATCAGTGAAAACTTTTCGGTCGTGAATATTCAATTTACGCAAAATCTTTCTTGGCTCTTGCAAAATTCCATAAGACATAAAAATGATACTTCAGAATACGAACACCACATCTGTGACTATCCTAGAATTTGTCGCCATAGATTCTGAATAAGAATTTGGTATGGTGTGACATTTATATAAACCGATCTAGGAAAATACATTTTTTTCAACAAAATCAAGTACCACTAATGATTTTCTAAATATTTAATTTTATATGAAAAAAAATATAATAAAAATATATGTTAGAAGAATATACTATTAAAAACATAATTAATCTCTTTTGGTGCCCTAAAATATTTAAAGATGTTAGTAAGAGTCTGTTGAAGTCCCTGATAAGCATGTGGTATTATAACTAGATGCAGCGCTCGACGTGCGTGCTAACTATGTGACGCCTACGCGCATACTGAATTAGAACCGAGCTACTCGTTCTATCTCAGTTTGCGAAAAAACATATTATTATCTTTCTCACTTTCGACACTTAACACGCGAGAGAGCGAAAGATAAGGTATCTCACCGCTTGCGCTCGAAAGAGCAGCTCCGACTTCAGTTCCTTTGACTTCGGTCCGTTTGCCGACAATATTCGGAAGCGCTCGAACCTTGCCAAGTTGACTGAATTACCCCCACTTAACCTAGGACAACTTCCAAGAGATTTTAGACCGGATTCGACCGAAGTAACCCACTATATTCTTCGTCCTTGGCCTACCTTGGCCAACTTCCAGAGACTGTAGTGCAGACATTACACGAAAATTAATAGTGGTATTTTTAACTTTTTTTGCTTTCAAAGAATGAATTCTGCGAATTTCGGTCATAGTAGGCACTTTTTACAAATATTTTTCACATGCGTAAACACATTTTTTTTAAGAATAATTGAATAAACGTATAATATATAATTATTAATATAAATGTGAACGTTTTACAGACTAAAATGCCTGGTGGTAAAGTATTAATAATAGTTTATTGACATTCCCAGTTACACAGATTCATTTCGTTGAAACATTTAAAAAAATAAACAGATTATTTAATATTGCCTATTCCACCATAAAAAAATAGCACAGAGTTTTGAAAGTATGGACAGTATGAACAATTTGTTATTTTTTTATAAACTGCATATTAAAATGCTTATAGAATTTACTATATAGAGTAATATATTTAAATTTCATCGATTTTATTTTTAATTTGTATTTTTTTTCGATAAAATAATAAAATTATTTAATTGCACATTTTTTAAATACAAATATATATTACTATGTATATAATAAATCAAAATTGGATGTAAATCCCTGGGTTTTTAAGTACTGCATAATTTTAATTTACAATTTTTATTTTATACCAGAACGATAGATCAGAAGCGCAAGTTAAATTTACAACAAAATAATATAATTGCAATTCTAATTTTCACTTTAAAAATAAATATATTTTGGGGGCCAAAATGTGTCACACGGACAGAAATAATTAAGTAAAATATAATGTTTCAATATAAAATTTTTGTTCCAAATTTAATAATAATTTTTGGGTTTTGAGTTTCGCATCAATCGCAATTTACAATGTAAGAGAGTACGATAGATCAGTAATGCAAGTCAAGACTAAATAAATTTGTGGCGGCCAACATGTGTCACACCGGCAGAGCACCAATTACGAAATTTCAATACGGCGCAATAATATTTTTTTTATGAATTTAGCAACAGTTATTATAATTTAAGTTTCTGTTTTACCACCATATTGGAAGTTTTCTAGCATTTAAATTCACAATCTCAGATTATTTGTTCTCTGATCTTATATTTGTTTGTTATATCAGCATGATATATTATATGTATAATTTTATTAAGCGTAATTAAAAAAAGCTCACTGATTTTTCAAAGCACAAAATCGTAGAATGACGCGTATAGCAATAAACTTATTTTAAAATGACTTTACTTGTATTTAAAATATACTTTTTTGTTTAATGTGAGTAGCTTAAGTACACTACAACAAAGTTATGCATAGTCTCTCTCTATAATGTTTTCATTTAAGATACTTTAAGCATAGTTTATTTTGAAGATAAACACATAACGCGAGTCGGTTTTATACGGTAAACAAAATTAAAAGTATTTTACTTGCACACACTTGCTGTGCAAAGTATAGGCTGACATAAATCTAGAGCACATATTTGTTTCGTCTTAAATTTGCTAAACTGAAAAGTTGCGCATATGCGCGGTTTATACCGTGCACGATGAAAATTTAACCGAACGCCAAGCTTCCGAGAAGCAGAAGGTGTACTCTACGTAAAGCAAAGAGAAACGTCAGATTTTACGCGACGTAGACGTTTTATAGAATCTCGTAGACGTTATAGAATCCCCCGTGAAAGCGTACAAGTTGCACAAGATGAAATTCCTCAGAGATAGCCAACGCGCGGTTCGCGTGCAGGCAATATACATTTAAATTACTCCCAGGCGAAAAAGGAAAGATTAAGAAAAAAACAATCAATTGGATAGTTTCAACTTTGAGTTGACAAATTGGAGCCGTATAAAACGTGTGACCTCGGCCGCAAATTAATATGTGGAAAGTATAGTGTGCGGCGTATCCGGGATTAAAGGCATAATAAATCAGGGGCGTCGCGTGGCATGGCGCGGAGGCTGCGGTCGTTGTGGGGAATGGCCACTTTACGATCGAAGGAAAGTCTTCCAATTATTCTCTATCTATATATATTGGAAGAAGTATGTATATCTGAAAATAGTGTCGTATATTAAAAAAAAGTAATTAAGTAATTCACAATATGTTAGTCAACGGTGTAATGAAATATGCCTAATTAAAATATACCTTAAAATAGAATAGCCACTAGGTTTGAAAATAACATATCTTTACTTATAAAAATAAAAACGCGAATATATAAAATAATATTTGCTATTTTATATGGACATACAACTCGTTTGTGACGTCATCAAGGAGAGGTACATGTAGCAACATACCAACGAATAGTATTGTTCATTTTTGCTGATTTATTTCTCACATCTGACATTATACATTAAGCCTATTAAGGGCTTTAACCACAAGCACAGCTTGTTATAATTTAGAGATCATTTTAACGACCGTATCGAACAATCGCAAAAACTGCACAACATAACTAATGTCACGAAAGAATTAGTACCTACAATTAAAATGCAATCGAATCGCTTGTTTTGACAAATAATCTGTAACATAACTATTGTATAATATATAATAATATGCCTTTATATATAATAAATGCTGTCGGTTGTAGATGTTACACATTCCTAAATAAAGAAAATAACACTAAAATTTTCAACTGAAGTAAATTTGTACATCATATCAATAACTGTATTTAAAGGTTCTACCTCACAAAAGTTAGTATGTCATTAGGTGTCATACTCTTTTAAAAAGAAAATTAGAATTTCTAATTAAGATAGCATTTTATTTTAGGTCGTTATGATTTTTTAATTGTATTACCACAATATTGAACAGATAATTGCAATGAAGCATTATTATTTTAATTATATATTTTAAGAAAAAGTTTATTTTAATTGTATATAAAAACCATTATTATTAGTTTACCGTCTTAGAAATATTAAAAATTTAATTACTTATTTTAATAAATGTAAAATTTAAAATTCCCAGGATATAAGCTATTATATAACCTGTTTTACTAGTAGAAAACCTTTGCTCTCACATCTTCCAGGCGAAAGTTTCATGAATGGAAAGCTTTGAATACCTGGGTAAACACCTGAATTTCAAGCTTAATTTTACTAAGCACATTATAAAACTTCGTTTTATTTCGTTATATATTACAACAAGAAACTCTCACATCTTTACACTAACATAAAAAATGTTATACATATATAATTGTTTTTAATAAGTATTTAAAAACTAACTAATATTTTATTATCGATATAACATAGCTTCAAAATCGATACGTAGTTTCAAAAATTAACTCTTGATAAATGTTATGCATTTATGGTTGTACGCATCCGAAATTATTCATCTAAAGTTTTCCCATCAGGTTAAGTTAATGGTCATCAATTAGTAAGGTTATCCTAAAATTGTAAGGCGAGAGCTTGCGTTTAATTAGGCAAAAGGGAGTAATTATCTAATATTTCCTTCAATTGTGTCGTAAAGCAATAACCATTAAAAAAATGCTACCTTATCATTAATAATTTAATTAATTTAAAAAAGTATGACTCTAAATAATTTTACAAAAGTTTGTAAAATAATTTAAAATTATTAGTGTTTATTATCTTGTCATGGTTGTGCCATAGTGGGTAGTGAGCATTTCGAGTCATAATAACTACGATTAAGTTTTTATTAAATATTGTCTTTAATAATACATTTTAGCTAAGTTCCATAACAACTAAAACGCGTTTTTCTGCATTATCATTCTACAAAAACAATATTTGCTACAGTAAATGTGTTCATATATAAAGCGAAGATATACTTTCACTTGCATAAATTTAATTTAACTAAGTCAGTTTAAATCTTTTCAACAATATCACTGGTACATATATTTTTAAATAATCAGAGATTCGCAAAATTGTTACGTTACATCGTTCAAGAAAATATTATTATCATTAAAATAAATTTAAATAAACCCAAAGACCCAAATATTATATTTATAACTTTAATGAAAAATACAGATTTACTGTTAAAGTTGCAAAACGTCCATTTGCTATTAAAATCCAAACCTAACCTATGCGACCCAACTTGACCTTACGAAAGTTCAAAAACTATAGTTTGCTACAGAACTTTCATCAGATCCAGTTTGGTTTGCTTAATTAGTTAAGGTAAATCTGGGTTTAAATAGAAAATAGTAAGTATGCAGAATTTCAGAAAAGCATTAAATTTAACTATAAATGTAATCATATTTTTTCGATATGATTTCACTTGAAAATCAGTAAAAATACAAATTGGCTGATGCATTTTGTGTAACATTTACAAGACAAAAATATTAAGGTGATGAAGATAAATTAATGATTAAAATATGTAGTATAAATAAATATCTTAATATTTATAGTCTAAGATTGTTTATATATATTTTATATCAAACTTACAATATGTTAAAAAAGCAATGTTGTTGTTGTAGAAAAAATTCAGCATTGAAAGAAAAAAAATATTTTAACAAATATCGCGTTTTACAGAACATCAAACCAAAAATAAAACATGTTTGGTATAACTAAGATAAAAACGATTAAAACTACAACCTTGTTTTTAGATTAATGATAAACACCTATAAGGCGCAAGATACAATTAGTCGCTAAATTAAAATTAAAGCTTAAAGGCCGATAAAAATTAATTGCTTTATTTATTCGCGATTTTATAAAATAAGAAGTTTTTTTCTCGTCCTTATTATTTAATATTAGAATGCAGTTTTTCAAAACAGCCAAACACAAAAAATGTGTCTTTTGGCATCTAGACCCACATTACAAGTGCCACATAAACATAATTGCTAAATCTCTAGCTGTGCAACGTAAAATTAATTTATGTTTGATAGTAACAAATAGTCCATTTCCACCCCGAAATATCGCATTAGCGATAAAAGCATATAAAATATTGGCAATATAATCAGGCGCGTATGGTGACATACTTTCTCTTTCGCTCGCTCGCGTGTTAAGTGACGAAAGTGAGTGAGAGATAAGAGCGTGTGAAACGCATGTAACGCACGCCGTTATCTCTCACTCACTCTCATCACTTAACACGCTACGCGCCTTGTCATAACATTACTTTCTACTACTTCGCTTCTGATTTGGAAAAAACAAAAGTTCAGTTTAACACTCACATAAGAGTTACGCTGAGTATCGTCACTTTAAATGGAAGCACAAAATAAATCCGGAATCCAAGAGTTGAACCTGATCTTGAGAAACCACTTGGAGACGACTTGACGCTTAAGAATTACGAGAAATACATGTATAGATACTGTTAGTAGCACAAATTATAAATGAACGGTAAAACTGTTGCAAATTACAAAATAATTTATAAGTCAAAACTATAAAAATCCACACAAAAAATAAATATCATTGTTTTCTAAATATTTTAATGTACAATTAAATGATTTTATACAATATATAAAATATTAAAAATGTTTTTAAGTAGAAACCAATAAGATAAAAAAGGAAAAGATTGTAATGCTAATTAAAATTAAATATATTTAGCTTAATATCCACACGGTAATTGAAAAATATCGTCATACTAATAGTATATCACGTTATAGTAAAGTCTAAATATATATAACAATAAAAAACAAGTCAAAATACTTAATTATTCATAATATAAAACAATAAAAACAAATTTTAAATCCGTATTACGATGATAAAACAATGACATTTATTTACGCATTATTGCAAAATTTAATTTTTTTTTGATTCACTACTACCATATAGTTTCGAAATAAGTTATTACTTCCATAATATTTATAGAAAGAAAACACCAAATCACGCTTTGAACAGGTGTACACAAGCGTGTACGGTGGGCGGTAATGGGTTTTAACGACACTTAAAATTGCCCATATGTGGCCCAGGTATGTATGTATGTTTTTAAGTCAAATCTTTTAATTTGTAAAAGCGCTAGCAAGTGCTTTTAGCTAGCAATTTAGTATTTTCTGGTTTGTATTAGCGAAGTTTTTTTTTACAACAATAAAATAATTGTGTACATATTTTTTAACAAATGGGTTATTTTCTAATAAATTGAATGGGTTAAAAATTTAATTCTAATGATAAGAATTTGCTTGCGAATATTTTAATATTGTGTTTAACCATCATAGTGATGCGAGGACAAAGCCAAGATGTAGTGCCTTTGACTAACGCAATGTCCAGAATTAGCAGCTTTGTAAAGTAATGGATTGGTAATTTTGAGAAATTAAAAATATATTGCCATCTCAATCCAATTTTCACCAAAGCATAAAGGTTAAAATTATATCATACAATAATTAATAAAATCAAGAAAAGGTGATCAATTGATTAAATATATTTTAAAAACAGATATTCTTTAACTTAAATAAACTTTTATTCCACAATATGTGAGTCGCAAAAGACTGATATAAAAGGCCCAAACGCATGCTTAAGCATCAGTAAAACTTTGAGCCAGATATCGTTATGTCATAAGTGTTTTATTACAAATTACCAGCATCATCTCAAAACAACGAAATATAAGACTGTAATTTTATTAAATAAATTTATTATAAATTTATTTTTACAAGATGCTCAAAACTGTTATTATATTAAGTTTTTAAGTGCAGCATAGATAAAATAACTAGTCGATATATATTCATTTAAAATGTAGATTATTTTAGATATATTATTTTTTATTGTATTATATAAAAGTATTACAAAGTTTATTATTAAAATAATAATCTAATCGATTAAGGTTTCTAATATATTCATTACTGCCGCGCCACACTGTACATATTACATATTATATCGCAAATAAAGAATTTTATGGTTCTATTTCTCCGTCCATATAAAAGATTTCCCATAAAAGGAAATAAGGATCGTAAAACGGAAATAATTTCCCGAATGTATAAAAAAATTACAGCCTTTTGAGATGTACTCGCCGAACTTACCGGCGCGAGGACAATAAATTGTTTGTTGGTCAAAGGTTCGACCGGAACCGGAAGTGGCTCGTTTTTCATCCCATTAATCCTTTTTTCGCCGATTGTTAATTGCCGGCGTTTAATTCGAGCTCGAAACAAACAGCGCTAAACATATCATTCCGGTTTAGGGGAATCTGAAGGGTCTTTGTTGGAGATTCGTCAAAAAAATGGTGAAAAATATATAAGCAGCGGTAAGGGGCGAAACGAAAAGAACAGAGAGAAGCAAGGAAAAGTAGGGTAGGAACGAGTGGCCAATTTAAATATATTTCGTTACATAAAGGGAATGATCCCTGGGGGTGTTTTCTTTTTAGCGCCCCGAGGAACACCGGTCCTCCTAATTTAATTATCTTATTAGGACGCTACATAAAAGGAAAAACTGAGCGAAATTGTAAAACGCTCCCAGAGATTGGCTTCGCGATAAAATGTATCAATAATATAAATATTTTTTTCCTTCCCTTCTTCTCCTCTTTATCTCTTCCCAATGCTCGAACAAACAGATTTTTTACGACCAGTAGTTGAATTCAATTATAAAAAATGCATTTTTACAAAAATAATTTTGCTTTAAATTACGACGTTTAAATTAAAATTTTAATTGTTATAGCCGGCGGCTATGGGTGAAGGACGTTATTCTTATACTAAAAGCATTTAAATATTATAAAAGCGTATCTAAAACACGGTTCTTAAGTTCATAAAAAGTTTTATAATTGGATAAAATTAAATATATATACAAATTTTCCAGAATGCTTATTCGAATTTAAATTTAAAGGTTGGAATGATGTAATCAGTATGCTTAGTCTTATTTTTAATAATATAATAAACATTACGTTAAAGCGTAAAATAATATTATTAAAAGCTGATAATTAATATATTTTACGACAATTTAGATTTTTTTTTACAAAATATGACATGCCACAAAAACTCTAAAATCTTTCTTGATCGCAATTTTTTTTAATAAGAAAGCGCTAGCGATATGACGCTAAAATTTCCTTTATAATGTAAATAACTCTTTAAAAACAATTTATCTATTTTTTTAAAGTAACCCACCGTTTCGCAAAAATATACATTAAAATTAAAAACAAACATTGACATGAACATGTAATATATCAATGTGGTAATATTAAAGTTTTACAGTACAAACAAATAATTTTTCGAAGGAAAAACCCCGACTTTTCAATACTTCGAACATAAATTATATTTATTGCTGTTAGAAATAGTCAAACCCCAAATGAAAAATCAGTAGTTTGTTGATATGAATATAATTTTTAGACTGTCTCTGGAGACAGTCGCATTATTTTTATAAATTATTTACTGTAAATGTAAGATCCTAGTTCCTTTTGTTTAGTATTTTTAAAAGATTTTTCTAAGTCGTCTTCTATCTAAATACAAATAAAATAAAGGCAAAATATGTTACATAAAGAAGTTTAGTAATGTTATTTTGTTCGTAAAGCAGCTTCAAGTCATGTAGTTATATAACATATTACTATATAGTTATATATAATATATTCGTCCAAGTTTGATAAGCAGAACATATCATATTGCGAAATTCTCTAAGCTTCAATTCAAAATATTAAACAAGTTAATATGTTGAATGTATATTTGATGTTGTAATTAAATAAGCCCTAACATGTCTTATAAGAAACAAGGTCTAATATATAGGCAAATTCATGGATTTACTACTACATTAATAGTATAATTTGTTAATGGCTAAATGTACTATATAAACGTGATTTTGGAAAGATTTTAATATGTCAGCATCTCGTAAAAGGAATGAATAAATTCGCGCGAGTGTTTCAGCAAAGATAGCACATTGATATATTTTCCATTTATATATGTGTATATAAAACGGGTAAAATGAATATCCATTTAAATAACAAACGGGACAGGTTTGACTTTTAACAAAAGGACTTAATGCAAATCCTTCTTATGTAACGTTATATAATACATAAAAAATCATATTATGCTTGCCAGAAATTATCAGGTCAAGATTTACATATTAAAGCATAATTAGTATAAATGATTATATTGCGAATTTATTTTTGTAATAGTTATATAGGTTAAAACGATTTTTATACTATAACTATCAATTATAAAATAAACTGTATTTTTTTCATGTATCTCATATTATAATTTGAGATTTTTACTTAACTATTAAAATATGAGATTTATATTCAAACGAAAAAAAAAATACAACAACTGGTTATATGTGGTTTTGCTTTCTTTATATACTAAATATATACATTTAGCTATTTTAATTTATTACAATTGTGTTTTCTCAGTGAAAATAATTCGCGATTAACTAAACACGTCTGTAATTCAATGCATCCAATTAGATTCATCGTTATTCCTGTTACGTAATGAACCGCTGGCGTTGTTTGGTCGAGAGAATTTTCATTCAAATCGTATATAGGTCAATTAAGTCCACTTTTTAACATCGAAGGGAAAAGAAAAAACACATTGAAATTGAAACAATGGCCAAAGCTTTCGTTTGGAATCGTGCCAGTATCGGGCCTGTTGCTGAAGCTTTTGAGTTCCGTTCTCCAGATCTGATAATAATAATTCATATCTGTCTTTTTAAACGTGGCGAACTTTTCAATTATCTACTGAAAAACTTTCAAATTCCTACTACTATATATTTAAGGAGCATTTAGCTATTTTTATTACGTAACTATGGACAATTAAGATATGTAATTAAATCTTAAAATATATTATTTGAACTAAGGAATCCAGAAAACAATATTATTAGAGAAAGTATATATTAGATTTTAAGCTCAAACAAAAAAAGAAGTATATATTTTGGTAACTTTAAATTATGTTAAAATAATAATTGTTATCTAAATTTAGCAATTGAATAAAACATATGTGAGTTTAAGCCTGATGTGAAATAAATCATAAACTAATATTTTTGGTTAAAGTACTGCTAAAAAATGCGCTTTATAATAGTAGTTAAAAAAATCGCATTACAGACCGGAATCTTAAAGCTTAAGAAGGTAGTAAATGTATTTTTTTAGTTTATAATGCGCAAATATAAGCATCAGCTAAATTAGAACTACGTAAAACCAATTACGAGCTTTCAGAAAATATTATTACTCCAATTGTCTTCAAATACTTATAAGAGATAGTGAAAAAAATAAGCTTAATTAAATGAGCGAGTTTTTCAGTGGGTTTATTTGTCGATTAAAACACTTATTTTTTATTATCGCATATACCGTTTGCGTTCCATGTTATTATTTTAATGATTTATTGCTCGTGGCGCGGGCTTGAAATATACTTTGGACACAATTGGTTGAGTATATCAAAGAATCATTTAGTTTATAAAACGCTTATATATGAAACCATAATCATTCTGATGAATAATTATTATGATATTTGTATTGGGATACATTTTATTAATGTAGCGTATACTCAATTAAGCATTTTTTAAAGCGGATGGGGTCGAAATGCTCTAGGAGGTGATGTCAGCACTCGGTGACTTTTAGGTGCAAACTTTGGAGTGCTCTATTGAGTCGCGATCGCGTCCTTTATTCTTTACAGTCGCGGCCAGGTAGTCAGCGTTGGAAAACGCTCCACCTGCATGAACCATACAGCTTCTCAACGACCTTGCCAAACACAATAATGTTTTCTCCGTGCATAGAATTTATATTTTGTACAAAACCAATTTCAATAATTAAAATTTAAGTTTTTTATTTAAGTGAAGATTTCTTGTGTTTAAAAAGTCTAGCTTTTTGCTTTAATAAGCAATTTAAGAATATGTATGTACATGTACATATAAATATTAAAATAAAATTATGTATCAGTCATAAACTTGACTGGGGTTACATAATGATTTTATTTAAATTCATTAGTGTATCAGTATGAATTAAATTAGATTTGATAAAAACAGTGTCTTTAAACAAACACATAACTTATTGATCGGAACAGTATATTTTATAATGCTAAGTTTATATTAATAAATGATTCTGTGTGAATTTCAAAAAAAAAATATGTCAACTATTTTTTTTTGTTTTTTTAATGCGTAGACCGTTAGCGTTCCATGTTAATATTTCTATGTTTATTTATTGCGATGCTAGCTTTAATTAAAACAAACATTGAACCACATTATAAGCAAATGATAATTTACAATTATTATGAATTTCAATTATACTTTTAAAGATATTTTTATTATTATTCAATCATAAATAACTGATCGTATAAAAAATATTTGTCACTATATTTTAAATATTTTGTAAAAATAAAAAATGAGCATATTAATAAATTAATATGTTGTACATATTAAATGAATTTATTTAAAATCTTTTTTGCTATTGACTTTTATCCTAAATATATTTTTAAAATACTTTATACATAAAAGTTTTCTTATACGTTCTAAAAATATTTTTTTATATACAAATTTAATTAAGCTTAAGACCTCGTACAAAATAATCTTTTCATTTGCGAAAGTAACGCTCGAGAGGCAATGTTATTATTTTAAAATTATTTTTAATAAAGAGGAACAGAATAGGCAAAAAGCAAAGTGTTATAAATATATTTATGTTATGGTACGAGAGCTTTTAGTTTTAAACACAATTAGAACATACAAAAAATCTTTCCTTCATATTCATATTTTATGATTACAACAATAATTGCTTTATAAAATATGTTTGACAAATAATTTTGTACTAAATAAACAGTATTTTACTTGTTACAAAGGTTACGAACGTATAATCTAAATTAGGCAAAGCGTTTAAATATTATTATTCACAGAAAATACAATTTATTCATAATAATTCAATCCTATATTACTTTTTAAGTGTAATTATTTTTTTTGTATTTAAACAAATATATTTTAAATGGCAAAATGATTATGATTTATAATATTAATATTAATTTATTTAATGCGGTTTTTTATATTAATATATATTTTACATACTTGATTTTATTCAATCAAAATTAATAATACTAAAATATTTAATTTAACGCTATTATTCAACAAAAAATCACAACCCTATGTTTTAATTAGTCACGCATTAAATATAATCTTAAGTGAATAGTAATTATTTTTTAATAATTATACCGATCGCTAAACAATACATTTTTTTTACATAAATATTTTTATTTATTTTCTACAAAAAAAATATTTAAAAATTAAAATGTTATGCTACTAAAAAAAACAATATCTGAGAAGCGCAGGGCCTATAAATATTTTGCGCAATTTCTACCCCCTTTCAATTTAATTTTTTACAAATTAATTAAAAGTGTTGGGACAACCCATAGGCGTTGCATCGAAATTAATTGTTGGAGACTTAGTAAAATGGTGAACCTAACAAGTTTTGAGACTGGTTTTGCCCTAAATCATTAATTAACGTTGGGCAAATTCTGAAGACTATATGAAACGTTGGACTTTCCTCCATTATTTAAGGAGATATAAACCAGAACACTGCCGCACTTCCGTCAGTAATATTTCTGAAGTAGAATAAGATTTTTGTCAAACTCCTAATTAAGTAAAGAAGTTCAACTCGATGTTCGATATAAAATGTAATTTAAAAATTAGTTCCGCAAAAAATATTGGCATATTACAACAGAACAGACTGGTTAGAGTTCGCCCTATCAATTAGAATGCGTATAAATAATATTGTTGTATTATTTAAAATAAGACAGTGTGTTAATATAAATACAATGAGAACATTTTCAACTAACAAAGTGTGTTATTGACGGATCAGAAGGTTAATTATACACATTAATAATTTTCAACCTTTTCATATGCTATTCAAGCAATTTGGGATTCTTTATATACATACATGATTTTTTTGTAGTAATATTTAAATTTCAGCTTTATTTCGCTTTTCGCATTTATGCGAAATTTTGATAATGCCCATGCGTATTCCCAAAGGTCGCATTATGTACCAAGGAGGATGACAAGATGTGGACGACAAAGTGATACATCGTCCCCGGAGATGTACCTAGGATACCTACTAGCAACGACGTTTTATATTACTTATATACTCTGTCTGTTCTATTATATTACACTTACGTTTCGTTGGTACATTATCGGGCCCTTTGTTGACGAGACGTCCATTGTGTTCCGATATCGAATTATATGTCGACTTTTAACCATTTATCATGTCGCCATTATGTAACACAGGTCCTTAGAAAAAGTATTCATCACCGAGGGTAAATCTGGATCGAGTGGACACACCAGCCTCGCATTGTGCTGTTAATAAAATGATATTTACTTTTTGACATGATATATTGTCAAATTTTATTCATGAAACAGGTAAAACTGTTATTATATCAATAGCACATTAATTTCGATATTTATAAAAATATAGGATACAATATGTTATTGTTGACTGGGTGAGTAAAATTACTCATACAACTTTCTTTGTACTTATTCAATTACATTATGCCAGAACCCGAAGTATTAGACGTCACATCTCGTTCTGTCAGGGCCCTAAATTAATTTAAGGTTTATATATATATATAGCCCTTTAAAACAAATAACATACAAGAGGTCAGAGAGCTCGGCGAATTTACATCACGAAATTAGAGTTTATTTTTAGACTGCATAACTTATCTCAGCTACTTGTGTATGAAATTATAAACAAGGGTTGTGTCTCAAGAACATATTCATAATAATAATCATAATATCTTGTAAATTTCCTGGTTAATTTAAAACACTATTTAAAAACTACCCTTAACATATAGCAGCTATTTATAAATACGTATACAATGTTATCTGACAAGCGTTTTATGTATGTTTATAAGGACGCTAAAGTTCTATTTGTTATTCACGCACTTTTTACTAGAGAAATTTATAATAAAAAAAATACTTCAAGGCCATCTGACGCGAATTGTCAAATACCCATAAAAAAATTAATCTAGAACAAAAACTTGCATTGCTTATAAACAGAAATATAAATCCGCCCTAGGCTTAAAACAATTGCTATGACTTTATAGTGCTTATGTAAGAAATACGTGTTAAAGTCAAAGAATATCAGTTCGTAAAGGAACGAAAATTCATTGCTCTTTAGAAATATTACACTCTCTGAAAGTTGTCCGAACCGAAGTTCAACTGAAGTCGGCCGAGGTCGCCGACTTCCGAGTAGCGGCCACACTGCCACAAATTTCATATGCCATCCAGACGGCCAGCCGACGTGAATGACGTACGCGCGATCGAAAATTGTGCCAAATAATCGTAATTTTTAAATTGTCATATTATTAAATTTACGCTACTAATAATTATAAAAGTTTGTGTGGGCACTCACCAATACATTATCAGTAAAAACTTTTCGGTTGTAAATATTCAATTTAAGCAAAATCTTTGTCGGCTTTTTCAAAATGCCATAAGGCATAAAAATGATACTACATAATACGAACATCACAACTGTGACTATCCTAGAATTAGTCGCCATCGATTCTAAATAATAATTCGTTATGGTGTGACATTTATATAAACCGATCTAGTAAAATACATAAGGATATTCGAAACGATTTTTTTTAACAAAATCAAGTACCACTAATTATTTTTTAATTATTTAATTTTATATTAAAAAAAATATAATAACAATATCTGCTAGAAGAATATACTATCAAAAATATAATTAATCCCTTTTGGTGCCCTAAAATATTCAAAGATGTCAGTAAGAGTATTTTGAAGTCCCCGATAACTTGACCACGTGGCCACTATGCAGCGCTTGACGTGCGTGTTAACCTTAGGACGCCTACGCGCATACTGAAATTTAACTGAGCTACTCGTTTTTTCTCAGTTTGCAAAAAACCATATCATTATCACTTAACACGCGAGAGAGCGAAAGAAGAAATATCTCACCGCTCGCGTTCGAAAGAGCATCTCTGACTTCGGTTTCTTTGACTCTGGTCCTTTTGCCGACAATGTTCGAAAGCGCTCAAAGCTGGCCAAGTCGACTAAATTACCCCCACTTAACCTCGGACAAATTTTGAGAGATTTTAGACCGAACTCGACCGAAATAATCCACTATATTCTCCGTCCTTGGCCAACCTTGGCCAACTTCCAGAGAGGGTAGTGCAGGCAATAAATGTAAAAAATGAAGATTACGTTGTCACTTTTTGTTGTACCTTCAGACTGTGCAACAGTTCAGGTCTTGAGCTTTTCACCAGTGAAGCTCACAAAAAAGTGACATCAGCGCATACGTTAGACCTTTACACAGTCAAAGTCCAGACTTTAACAACCTTTTCAAATTAATCTTCAGATGTTGGTCATGACAAATTGACATCTTTGGAGCAGAAGAAATAAAATCAAGTATTAAAAGCATATTAATAGTATAATATATTATATAAATTATTATACGATTTACTTTCGGTCGGTATAAAAACTAAAATAATCAAAATTACACTGTATAATAAAATATTTGCCACAAAGACAAGATGTAAGATATTGGTTTTATTAGTTGATTTTTCTAAAAAGTTTTAACAATAAAAATAAATTAATTTTTTTAATGCTTTTTAATTTGTATTAACTTTAAATTAGATTTGGGCTCCCAATTTATTTAAATAAGATTACCAAATATTTTTTTAACAAAATTATAAAATAAATAAAATAATTAGTTTATCGACATTCTTACTATGACAAAATAATCAAAAAACATTTTTGATTAAGACATATTTTTAATAAATAAGTAAAAGGGGTAAAAGCAAAGTTTTTTGTTAGAATCAGCATTAGGAACTATGCAATTTTATTTTTCAGATTTCTTAAATTTCATGTAAAAAATTTAAAATCAAATCGTTTTTCTTATTATATTATTATTATTTCTACATAAAATATTAAAAAAAAAATTAAATAGATGCAATTTTATTTATCAAATTTCGTTAATTTTCTAGTAAAAATTCCTGACAAAATAACTGCACTACTAACACTTTTACAATAAAAAAAACTCAAAACGTGTTGTTTTAATAAACTTAATAATGCTGTATAGAAAAATAATATTGAGCCTAGTGCAAATTTTTCAGTTTTAAAATTAGAAATATGAAATTTTATTTTACAGATTTCATAAATTAAAACAATAACAAATGTAATTAATTTTTTCAGATACTTCACTCGGAAACTTCATCTAAAACTACGACTTGACTTCCAACAAACGGAGCTACGCCGAATCGACCGAAACGACCATTGAAAATAGTGTTTTATCATTCGTCCAAAAATTTACCTGAATCCCAATATATCAACCCTATTTTCGAAAATACTAAGAATAATACAATAATTCATAAGGATAATTCGAACAATTTGTTTTTTCTAAATGTTTAATAAATTTTTGTACTATTGTTGAATTCTAGTGTTTTTTGTTACGCAAAACTATTATTGTTTTAATGATTTCTAAATCCCACTGTTAAAATAAAAAATATATAATAAATAGACATATGTTTCACTGTATTTATTCGTTAAGTCGGGAAAAATCATCGTTTTAGGAAAATATGACTCAAATATCAAGAAAATAATATAATAGAATCAAGCAAGTCACAGAGAGACAAGAATATGATTTTCTATAACATGTTTACGATTAAATTACAGAGACAGGAAAAATATAAGATATGCTCAAAACAATTAAAATCAAGAAAATTAAAAGGGTCCATTTAAACCAAGTTTCCTCATCTCTCGTTTCAAATTAAAGCTACGACAGTAGTAGAAATCGAATATCGTGAGAATTCAATGGATATTCATATATGATACGGATCGTTGAATTACATTGTAGCAATTTTGCAGAATCCTGATTCAGCGCCGGTCTTTCAGCAAATATTGCTGAAGTCGACATGTTGATTCCTTTTCAGCCGGATACCTGCTCTTTGAATCCATATCATACGTATGTATGTAATGTTATTATTATATACATATAAAAGGTATACGAAAGCTAGAAGAGCTCGTGAAATAGATATACATACAAATAGGTACTATACAAAAATCGGAATTACGTAGGTAAGAGCAAACGAAATGTTATAATTTGTATTTCTATAAAATGTACAGAATATATTGAAATGGATAATGTAGTTTCATCTTGAGCTTTGATAAGAATTAGTTTAATTAAACTTGTATTATATTAAAATCTATACAGCATTCAATAGAAAATCTAAGATATAAATATATAAATTAATATAAATATGATACAATAATTTGTTAATAGTATCAAAGATTTTTTACCAAATTTCATTTAAACGAATAATTTTTTAAGCTTACTGTTATTTTAAATATTAAAAAATTAAATTTATTCATTGAAAATTTAATAAAAAATAATATTTCCCAAATTTAATAAAAGAATGAAACATAATACGTATTACCTTTCGTGTTCGTAGTATAGAGAGGTATGGTATTTGTAAAAAACTATCAAATTCAGGTATCAGATATCATTTAATGATTAGTTTCGATTGTATTTTATACGATCGTGTGTCATAATATTTTGTGTCCGCGATTGGGCAAAGCTTTCATTTACATTTTAATTTTAGTTATATACAAAAATAACCTATATCTAAAAATACCATTGTTGTCAAAATAAAAAATAAATTCATAAGTTTAATTAAGTATCAAAATCATATGAATATTTACAGAAATATTCATTTTTATTTTTAACATTTATATTTTAATTTAAAAAAATTCAATCTAATTTTTTTTAATAAAAATATAAACACCATAGCGTCTGATTTTTAACCAAATTAGGTTAAAAATTTAAATTTGTATTATTTTATAATTATAAATATAAATTAAGAGCTTACAATATAAATTTGATTTCAGTTTTCTCTAAGAGATATTGTATCAATTATATAAATAATTAAAATTAAAAATATTAATATAAAATTGTTATTTTAGACATTAACCTTTAGCTTCATTTAATATATTAGTTATATTTATTTTAACCATGAACATTTTATTCGAAACATACGGTGTTTCAGAAGAAGCAATAATGCTGATATTTTCTAGTTGTCAATTAAATTTTTATATTGTTTTAATAAAATTTATCGTTTTCATTAATTTATTTTTGTATGCATTGAAAAGTTTTTAATTCTATTTAAAAGTTAAAAAGTGGTGTTAAAAAAATGAAATAACAAAAAAATAAAACTAAAATATTTAGTAATATTTAGTATCTAAAAAATATTTTTAAGGCTCAGTATTCAGCATATTAATATAATTTTATTATTTTTATTATTTTTAGCATAACAAGTAATCAATGTGAATGTTGATAAACACTGCACATTTTTACACAGCAATATAAAAATAAACTGTTGTGTTAATTAGCATTATGCTAATTAGCATGAAATTAAAAATTTGTTATTTTTTAAACATAACGAGTGAAGAATCTAACATTTAAAATTTTATTACCTAAATATAAAAGTGTAAAAATTGCTTGAGTAATCCTTGTTTTATATAAATGTAATTATTGCTAATTTAAACAAACTTTAAATGCATGAAAAAAATTCGCAAAAAATCATTAAAAATATAAAATATTAAAATTATATTTATCATATTTATTTTTTATGTATATAAATATCAAAGTAAAACTCATATTTAATATGATAAAAATAAATTTTTAATCAATGCAAAATATTTTTATTGTTTGAAGCAAAAAGGTTGGTATAAAATTTATTTTAGCAAACTCGTTTTATAGAAATATGATTTATTACAGAAATGTACAGTAAACTTTTATTTAGTCTTAAATCAATGTTATATATACTGTTATATTGCTAGCTACATACAGAAGAATTAGTGTATTCTTTTTAACTAAAATATAAATAATTTATTACAGAAAAGTGTTAAAAAAAATATAAAATGTATTGATTGATTCGAGAAAAAGTTAAAATTTTACATATGAACAATACATTTTTGATATAAAATATGTATACCCATATTTAATACAATTTTTTTTTACATATATTGCATTGATTTAGGTGCAAAGCCAAATAAAAGCTTACTTTTATATAAATTAAATTACACACAGATAATTGGTGTTCTTATGTAAAAGGTATGTAAGTATAATTTTTATTTAAATATATAATTAAAATTTTTTGTAAACTAATAAGTAGTTTAAAAATCACTGCAATGATTCTAAACCAGAATAGTTTAACATAATTCATTACAGTTATAAGTTATTCTTATGTAAAACTGTAAAACTATGATTGCATTATAGACTGAAAATTGGGTTCAAATCAAAGCATTATACAAAGTTATTGATTGTTCCAAACAACAAGGTTGGTATTAAATCTCGATGAAAATGCTTGATTACAGAAGTAATAGTATGTACATTTATTAGATACAAATTATTATTTCAGTATTTTTTATGTACATTTATAACTGAAACAGTAATTCCCTGTTCCGAAAAAAAGGTTCGCATTATATATTTTTCTAAACATCAATGGTTTGAAATTATTCATTACAAAAATGTTATTATACAAAATTATTATACAACAACAATATTTTTATAACATTTATAAAATAACCTAAACTTAATCAATGCAATATATAATACAATTTATCTACATTTTTTTTAGCTAAAAAGTGAGTGTAATGTATTATTTTACACAAACTATTTAATAAAGATATAGAATTTGATGCTATATTATCTTAAAAAACGTATTGTTTTTATTTAGATAATGACACAAATAAACGGAAATAATAGATAATAATAATATTGAATATAATTAAATAAGACTCAAAAGCATTAAAGCAAAGTGTAAATATGTTTTATTTATTGATATCCCAACTATATAAAATACTTTTTATTGGACACACATTATATGTGATATTTTATATATATTTTTAATAAACAATAAAAGAGTGAAGCACTTAGATAAAGATCGCAAAAAATGATCAATACCAAAAACATACTCCTTTTATTGTGTAAAAAAGTAAAAAATAAATATACGCTGTCATTTTATATAACGTTATAGTGAATCAGCATTTTTGACTAATAATAGTATGAAATCAAAGGAAAATCTGATTTAAACTAAACCATTATAAAATATATGTATAAGTAACAAGTATTAAAAAATATAATATTCGCATTTATTACATGCGAAAATATTTACTCAATACAATCGATTATTAAATAATATGATGATAGTATTGTCTTACGTCAGATTTTAAATATTCATATCTAATCAGTTGGGCTTGTTGCGTTTTGTAACAATATTTTATTTAACTGTTTGACTTTATTTATATTTAAAAAAAATCTGTCGACGGATTTTTTTCTGTGGCTCAAGGATGAAGCGAAAGCTTTGAGAGTGAATTATTGAACGTATTTGGGTACGAATCCCATCTGAATAGGCAAATTAAATTGTTCGCTTCTTGTACGATGAAATAAAATGCATATACACATACAGTACACTATCAATTTTTTTAATATAAAATTGAATCAAATTAAAAACTCACCTCTTTTCAGATAACTTAACGTCAGTTGTCACTTGCGTAATGCGGCGTAAGAAAAGTGATTTAGGATAACATTCGACACTAGATAAGAGTCAAAAATGGTCCAAATACACCAATGTTTAACTGCTATTATTTTGCATGTATAAGTACAAAGGGTGAATGTTTAAAATTCAGTACGTGTTATCGCGAGTTTTCCGATTCAGAGGAACATTGGCGGACGTTCGTTCCGTACGGAGGCCACGCGCTGACTGAAGCGAATCCTCGTGAAAATCGTTCGTGAAAACTTACGACAGTACGTGAGTATGCATAGGTAGGTATTTAGATAAGTATTCAGTGCTTTATCATAAAAAAATGTCCTTATCTGACGTAATGGAAAATTATTTTTTAATGTAGGATAGCATTAAATTAATATATTAATTTCTGACACATCAATAAAATTGATATAAACATTATGTTTTGATATAAATATATATATATATACATATATTAGTATTTTTTTTATTATAACATTGCAAAAATAAAACCTTGATATTAATTTTAAAATAATTAATTCTTTTGAGAAGATGTGTTGCATTAATTTGCTTGTAAAAATACTTATATTTTTAGTATGTTATTTCAGTTGGCAATTTAATATAAAGTACAATACCCATGTACAAAATACCTTTTCTTGTTTTTTCTATTTTACCTTTTTCGTTTCTATATATTTTTATATATGCTGCTATAAAATATATATTTATTTATTTGTTATGTATTTATCTGTTGAAATTTTTTTTTAATTTAATAATTAATGAATAAAATATGTATTTATGTCAATCATTTTAAATTGTTCTTTTACAAGATGGTTAAATAATTACGTAAAAATTTGGAACATTATTACTTATAATATTAACTGTTTTTGCATTACAATTGTCTGATAACACGATAAAAAAATTATGATAATTTATTATCTTTATTCAATGATTTGTAAAATTTAATCTGATCTATAAATTTTCTTGTTAATAAAGAATTTTATCAGCAAAAAATGTTTTTTTGGAATATGACATTAATTCTAAACACGCTACGTAAATTTTTAATTCATGCACTCTCGAGAGTCATTTTCATGTCAAAGCAAAGCAATTTATTCGCACACGTTTCGCTCAACGTGGTCTTTATTGGATTATGGTGTATTTTTGGAAAAATTACTGTTGATTTGCAAATTAAAAATACATTTGGGAATTGTAATTATGATTTTTTTCTTGGAAATGCGAAGCCTACAATTTTATGTGAGAAGATAAAATAACTGTATACATAAATGTACATGGATATGTGCAATAAACCTATGATTTTATTTTATTTTTTTTATTTTATACTATATGATATTCTTTATGAGCTTAAGTAGCTCATTATTAAAGAACTTCTTAGGTCAAATGATGATTCGCTGAAAGATTTTGCGAGTAGTACTGATAGTAATATGGCATATGAATTCGAATACAATATCCGGGTTCAATTAAATTCAATAAAATTTTGATATTTATGATGATAAAATATTTTTTTTAACGCCTGGTATAAAACACTAATCGATATGCTAAGCAATTTTTATTACAATAAATACATAGTAGGTAGTGTATCAGACAAAGTGCTGTATACTTAACTTGATAGAAAAACTCTAAAATATTGAAAAAATAACCTTTAACATTTTATCCCATATGATCCTAAATGCTTAAAACATTTATAAAATAAACGTGGGTAGTAAATATATGCCACGTCTTCAATATATATCAAGTGTAAGTGAAAATTTGTGCGAAAAAAATTAACTACCTATTCCAAATACAAATGCTACCCCAACCTAATTTTGGTTGGAAAAATTATCTTGAGTGTTTTGGGAAGATGTATTGTATGCAATTCGCCAAATAAAAGATATATAAAAAGATCTAACCTTATTTGTGTCAGATGTAAAAAAGGTGAACACTGAATATAAATATGAAAAATAGGTAAAATAAACTTAAATTATTTTTTGACGTAAATATTATAATTTTTTTTGCATATGCAGCTTAATACTAACGTCTAAAAATAAAAAAATAAATTAATATATAATATAAGAAAAATATGTGAAATTTGTTGCTTAACTAAATATATATTTTTTTAAAAATACGATTGCATTTCATTTAAAAAAGTTGTTGATTTTTTATATCCTTCTTTTTAGTTAAGAAAATTTTGGCAATTCTTACATAATATGAAAAAAATGTGTGGAACTCAAATGGTTGAAAAGCATTTTATATTATGTAAAATTAAATTTGTACGAATATTTTTAAATAGTTAACAACCACTGCCCTTTCTATTAAATAAGTAAAAGCAGTTTATGCCTAATATGCATAATAATGATCTAAGAATGATAAAAAAAAATTAACACTCGAGCTCACTTTATTTTTGCTTTAGTAATAAAAAAGACACTCAGATAAGAAACCTTTCCGAAGGTGTCTGTGCCAGATGTTTAAAAATATGTATTTAAATGCTTTCTTGAAACATCAAAAGTATTTAAATAACCAACAATTTTTTGCAACTTTCTATTACTCTCACCGGCCGGCGGCTTTATCTTTGCTTTGGTGATATAAGAACGCACTCCGATAACTAGAAAGTACGCATGGTAATCGGTAGAATGCAAAACAATTTAGTGTTATTTTCTTAGATAATTTAAAATGGATTTTTTTATATTGTTTTTGTAAAGTAGCAACAGTCGTTATTAACAATTGTCTCACAGCTAAAGGAGCCTTAATATTATTGTTAATGTATTTAAAAAAAACGATTTTGAGCTAAGCTTAAAATTTTAGTGAATAATTAAATAAAAATTATATAATCAAAGATACCATCACCATATATATTTCACCAGTCAAAATAATAATGACTTTTTTAGTTATTCTTCAAAAGCAGAAGTGTATAAAATGGGAAAAGAAATTATGCGCAGATTATTTAATGGCGCGATAAATTCTAAGGACTCTCGCGTCTTTATTAAATCATTAGAATTAATTGAAGAAATTGTAAATTCATCACTGGCTTTAAAATTAGAGAAAAAAATGAATTTTAGCCTTATAAAGTAGTCTAAGAAAACCAACATCTTACGGATTAATAAAGAAAAAAATCTGAAAAAAGCCAACAAATAATTTACAGTGCCTATTTGAAGGCTTGTTGTTGATTATACTTACACCAACACAACACAAGAGAAATTTTTCTGCAACTGAAATTTTTTTAACAAAAATAAGAACGAGTATGTTTGTTTCTACTTTAAATAGCATGTGTTTTTAAGGGTTTATTTTAAGAATAATATGGTAAAATGTATTTGCAACACTTTACTGTATAACATACATTTTTTCATTCATCAAAATTTCTTGAGAAGTCTCAAGAAATCAGATTTTTTGAGAAATAAAAATTATCGAGAATTTAAAATGTCTAGTTATATATAAATTTTGACAGAAAAATAATATTGTTTAATTATTTTATTATAATCGTGAAAAACTGTTTATGTCAGTTTGAGTTTTTTTTTTAAATTAATCGCTATAGGTTTTAACCATAATAAAAGCTCTATGTTTTAGATATGTTAATTGGTGATAGACATGGATTGAAATATTTTATGCAGAAATGTGATTTGTGGTGATCGTTAAACACCTAATGGTAATATTAATGTCTTCCGGAATCAATTGTATTAAATAAATTAAAATCAGACCTCTATAGAAAGTATAGAAATAGTTCGTTTATTAAAAAATTCTACTAACAGATATTGAGCCATCAATAGTTGATTTTTTTCAATCAAAAACAGTGTTTGCGCTCAATAATATAATACAGTTTAATTTGCGTTTTCACTGACAACCCAATCTTCAAACAGTATTGGTATTATTTATTTTATGAAAAGATAAACTGTATTAACACTATTATTATCCAAACAACGAAATAGCGTAGTCCGTAAGAGCTAGACTGGTAACCCAGCCGTGGCGGGCTCAAACTACAGCAACAGACTCGAATTTTTATTTATAAAAAATGCGCTTTAAATAAAAATTGATCTGAGCTACAAAATAACACGTATTGAATATGCATTATAATACACGTAATAATTTATATTTAATTATATAAATGTCATCTATTTCTATATTTAGGTAGGTAATAAAAAAAACCAGTTTCGATAATAGCTTGATTAAAATCAAGTCTCAAAGCATTTCACAAAACCAAAATAAAAAATGTGCTAAAAATATTTTGGTCTACGTTCGACAAAATTTGCAGTATTTTTTTGAATTCTAGCAAAACTATAACTATAATAACTAAACTGCTGCCAAAAATTACTTTTATCGACTTTGAAATTGCCACCACTGATATTAAATTAATTTAAAAAAAATGTATTTGCTAACCTAAAAACTTAAACTTGTCTTAAAGTGAATTAAACATATATTATAAATTATAAAATATGTTTTAATGAAAAAATAATAAATAATTTGGACCAATATATTATAAAATAAAAGCATTGGCCACCTGCTGGCATATTTCAAATTATAAGTAAATATTTGTATGTATATTTTAAGCTTAAAGAATGACTCTCTTATCCGGCTTAAGCAAACACCTTTTAAGTATTATAAATTCAAGGAATTTTACAAACAAATTATATATCTGTATGTATGTATATTTTATTATTATTTTAATTTTAAGCTCTTTCTTAAAAAAACTGATTTCTTAAATTATTATTAATATTTTTACACTAAGGAACATAACAGCTCTTGAATTCTCAAGTCGAGGCATTATCAGTTTTCGAATTGAGACAATTATAGAAGTACTAACCGCAATACGTTAGTACACGTGACTCGCAACAATAGAATTTGCACATTCAAGTGGAAACACCCTTATGATCTTAGCATGGCAGCTAAGTATACATTTGAACAAGCCGCGCATTAGTTTCCAAGCGTTCGCGAGACATATCGAACAATAAGAGATTATCAATAAGAATCCATATAATAATTAATTAATCAAAGCAAATGTGGTGTATAAAGTATTTATAATTATTAACTCAATTGTTCGGTTTGAAGATCTCTTCTCCATTGTTGTGAAATAAAATCAAGATTTTTGCCTTAGCTTTTATTTATTATAAATAATCGTTAAAATCACTTTTAAATAATAAAAAAATGCGTATGTAGCTTAAGCCCCTACAAATATATAAAAATTCAAGAGCTGATAAAAAAATGATTTTATAAGAACATATAAAGCAAATAAACCCACGTCGAGACAATCTCACTCGTCAAACTAATTAGCACTGAAATCTGAAAGCTAAAATCTCCCCTACGATTTGACTGATTGATAGCCAATGGGCCACACGCGACTCAGAAAGGGATTAAATTGCCGAAAAAAAAGTTTCGACCGCAAAAGTAACTAATGGCACTTAAGCAGACGTTTGAAATGTTGAAAAGGTTTTTCTCGCTGTTTTTTTTTTTGTTTCACAGCGGCCGGAAATTTCGCCAGACCATCGTCGTTAAGCTTAATACGAATATGTGACATTTTTTTAGCTGAAAATTAGTTTTATTGTACGAGAAAAGTTTGTACAGAATAATATACAGTGGCACATAAAAATATGAATTCCAAATATTTGTAAGAAAGTTTTAAATATTTATTAAAAATAAAATTCGACTTGCCTAATGTGCAATATGGTGTAAGAGATTTATTTGCGATTAAAATTTATAAATCTAGGCTATGAATTCGAATAAATCAAATTTCAGTCTAAATGTGTAAGTCGTTTAACAAGTTTTAAAATATGAGAAAAATTTAACTAGATATTTTATTACATTAAAAATAGTATAAATTTTTTAAGCACGTTTTCTTGAACTCACACCGCATTAGTTTTTAACAAATAAAATAGATTTATTTTAGTATACATAAAAAAATATATACTTAAAGCTGTGCATCCTTTAACCCTTTAAATAGTGAGTTAATTTACACACATTTGATATTATATTACTATACACCCGTGAGTGAGTTAGTTTTACGTATTTGTTTCTAAATATTTTTGTTGTTATTTATTAATTATTATTTTATATTGAATTTAAAGTGAATTATAAAATAAAAATCCGTGATTCTTAATTTTTTTAGCGTTAATTTCTTCAACTATTTTTTTTGTATTAATTTAATATTATATTATTAGGCTTTTGTGGATTTTTTTATATATAAATTTAGAAGCTTTCAATATTTTTTATGAGAAGAATATAAACTATTTGTTTACTCTTTAATTTATTAGTACTATTTATATTAAATCAAATTGAAAAAATATTTTATAAATATAACATATTTAATTTATTATTACTTAAGTTATATATGTAACTTTATAACTATTTATTGTACATCAAAACGGTGAAAGATCGACCGCCGTACATGTACGGCGATACCGCGCAGAGAGCTAACACATTTTTAAATAATAATACAACTTTTAATTAAAAGATTATTTTAGGCAAAAAATTAAATAGTTTATTGAAAATATCCAAATTTCATTTACTAAAATGCGAAAATCAAATTAGACATTGGCTTTCAACACTAAAAATAATTTGATTTTAATACGGTAAAGTTACGGATTTTTTTAATATAAAACTGTTCCATACCAAAACATTGTTTTTATATACTATTCTAAGATCAGATGAAGCAAAATTAATTTAATTTATTAATAAAAAAATTGCGACAAGCTTTGTAAAAATTATTAATTTTTACAAATGTTGTATATGTTACTTTTTCATTAATATTTATTTATAATTTAAACATTCGATAAAAAATAATAAAACACTGATATTGAAACTCAGTAAAGTGGTGTTTCAATCACCTGCACAATTTTTTAAATTTAAAGATCAATCTTATGATCGTCTATAACAACCGAAACTAGAGATAAAAGGTCTCAAAAGTTATCGCATAATACTAATGTTCTTCTATGGTAAGGTTAACGATCGCCGGAACGACCAACTGCATCGTACTTATAACACATTTGGCCCGCAAAAATCCTTATCTGCGATTTGCTAGACCTGTCTTGAATGGCAAATACGCAAAAAAAGAGACGAGGTGAGATGCCACTCAATCACAAAAGTAAAGACGATCACGCGAATCTTAGTCGCTTCAAAGACAACACAGCCGACAATAATACAACCTGACACGCCGGCAAAGACTCTTTAACTTTCAAGACCAGTTAATTTAACTCCACAGTCTAAAAGCGGCATTAACATTTTTCTATATACATGCAGTAATTTATATGTATATAAAATAACTTGTTATAAAGTAAACCCTTAATTCATTTTTAACTATTATATTAATTTTTTTATGTTATTTGTGTAACACTTAAAACATTACTGTCTCTTAATATAAATAATTACTAGTTGCTGATTGACAGATTTTTTTTAAATCGATTTTCTAACAGAAAAAAATTTTAATCAATTTTTATAATTTAAAAAAAAATATATTTATATATTTATAAATAAAATATGTATTTTTTATAAAAAAAGTACTTAAACAAGTTTTAAGTTTAAGGACACATAATACAGAGTTTGTTGACGCCCATTCAAAATTTCCTGAATACTTAATGGGCAATAAAACTTGATTAATTACCCTATTAATTTTTTGATCAAATTTTTTTACTTTTATAGTTAAAAATACCTTTTAAATATATAAGGCTAATTAATACTTATTAGCAGAATCAATACATTTTGTTCTGATAAAAATGTAACTACAAAAAAACTAATAGTTGTTATATAATTTTATACTATTATATAATGCAATAATATAATGAATAAATAAAATATAAATATATAATATGCGATACATAATTTTCATTTATGTATTACAGTTTTCATTGGTTTGACCTTTACGTCACTGATAATAAAAAAAATCTGAAACTTAAAAGCTTTTATGTAAATATAATAATATATGTAAATAATATTTACAATAAGATTTATGACTCAAGGTTAGAATAACTTTATTTATATGTAAAATTACATATAAATATTACTAAAAACATCACGAAAATTCATCTATAACTAAAATAAAAATGTATTATATATATATCATTATATATGATTATCAATAATATAAGCTACGCTTAAGTAATATTTAGCACGAAGTAAAAAGGTTAAAAATCGGTCTAAAAAGCGTGATTTTGTAGCAAATAATAACTTAACTATCCTATGATAAATTGATTTAATTAAACCAGTAATAAAAATTATAAAACATACAAATTAATTAAGTAATAGCGATCGTTTCACAAATATGCTAATTATTTTTTGACAATTTGCATAGCAGATCGAAGCTAACCATTTTCGAGTGCTGCGAGTTTTCCGCAGTGAAGTTTTCCGAGCAGAATTTTCATTTTAATAAAGCACAAATTCGGCAATTAAACGATGAAGATTGCCGAGCCGACGTGTGCGCCTTCAAGACTCGAGAGTTGAAGATGAAGAAGAGTTGCGCAAGAATTATAAATTAATACGTACCCGGAGCCCAATTTCGAGACCCCCTTCTCGGTAGGTTCAGACTTTAGATTATAGGCTTATATTTTAAGCTTGGTTTAGCGTAGGGATTTTCATTTTTGCTACGATTGACGCATCAACGCAAAGATTTTATTTAACCAGATGCGATAACGCAAAATCCGATTTTTTAAAATATAAATAATGTTTTGCCTTGACACTTATTCACTAAAAGATAACAAGTTGCAATAAGTTAGGTAAATATAAAAAATATTATGATTCAGTAAAGCACCCGTTAAAATGCTACATATTCTTTCTAAAAACTACGATTAGATACTCGTGGACTGAAACAAACCAATTTCAATATTTTATTTCCGTTAGATCAAATCAAAAATGGAATCACAAATCATAAAAAAATGCAAACAGACATCTTTAGATATAGCTGATAAAATATTTGACTTAATGAAGTTAGTCTTGGAAGTTGTAAATCTCTAAAAAAAATATAAATATAAAAATTAAACTGGAATGGGCTCTTAAACACAATATTGGCTTAAAAACATTTACTTGGACGACCATAAAGAGAAGTCCAGGTTTTTTGTAGGCAATCGTAAATAATTATTTAATAAAAAGTGACCGTCGAACAAAGGTGCGGTAGCAAACAAACACACAAAATAAATCGTCATATCTGGAGCACCAAATAATTTGAAAAATGAATAGAAAATCATTAGCGATAATCACTGTAAAAAAACTACTTTACTATTTGGTTAATAATTATACAATTTATTTAGGATCTTCGAGATGTGCGTCAAAAAATACTTAAAAAAATAAGAACTGTCACTTATATATTTTGTCGACATTAATAAACGACAACAATGGTTTCGTTTATAAAGGTGTACCCGGAAGTGATTCAGTAGGGAAAGTGTAACGGTTTTAATTGACATTAATTTTTTTCTTTTAATTTAATAAGAAGCATTATATATAAAACATTAGCTCACATCAGACTCAAATACAAAATACGAGGAAAATTAAGAACTTAATAAATAATTAGACAAGTACCACCAAGTGCTCATTTATTATATGAAAAATAAATGACTAAGTTTAAATATATAAAAAATAATTTAAATTACTAAAAAAAAAATTTTTCACCTAAAATTAAATACCAGAGACATATTAACGGCAAAGCACAAACTTTTTTATGTCAGCAAGATAATAACTTAAAAAGTCCCATGAACTTATATAAAATATGTATATCACTAGAATATAGTTATTATTTATATTTAACTTAACAAATTCACCTTTCTCAACAAATAAAATAGCTACGTGTACGTTAAAAATGCAATATATGCATACAAAAAAAGCTGATTAAAGAGTGTCAATGGCGCGAAATTTTAAAAATGTGGAAAAACCACTTGGCCGGACCATTTGATGACTTGAAAAAAATAGCAGAAGTTCTTCTTTCTGCGGATATTTTATAAATAAAATTGCAGGGAGCAATTATAATTTAGAATTAAATTTACCATTTTAGCTAAGATGTTTGGATTTGGTGCAAACAAGTGGTCAGTTGAGATCATCAAGGAGTTAAATCCAGAGCATCATCAAAGACTATTTAGAGTGACTTAAGAAATTAAATAGTGGTTTCAAAGTATGTCAATACTCTAAACTAATTGGTGGAAAAATTCACAAAAAATACATAAAAAGTTTGACCAAGATAACCTATTTCTAAATATTTTTTTAATACATCTATAATTTCTAATACCTAATGTAGCTAATTTTTTAATTTATATATAATATCTTTTTTGATTTTAAATAATTATAATATGTTTTATCTGTGAAATTAAAAAAAAATTATAGAAACCTAGTCTATGATAATCGGTTGAAAATATAAATATAAAATAATTATTATTTCCTTATTACATATACACAATTTAAATTAAAAAATAATAATATCCATATAGGATTCAAACCCAGATTTTACAGTTACTAAGTTTTTCATTTTTAAAGATTGGGTTAAGCTCTGGATTTCAAATATTGTAGCTAAATAATTAGCATTTAGAGGGAAGCGGCTGCTTTATCAGTTTTATACGTCTCAGTCGACGCTTGGCATAACTCCGATTGCTGCGAGTTTGGACAAAATATTGTGTGTACCGACTTGATGGTAGCTTCATTAGGAAGTAAATTCCAAATGGAAGTGTTGAAATGCGCAAAATGAGCGTTTAAGTATACTTGGTTATTTCGCTCGCTTATGGCTTAACACCCCAAATACTTTTTTCTGCCACCTTTCTTATAAAATCGTTGCAATACCAATAAAATTTAAACAGGTGACTATTTACTGCCGTTCTTTTTTTATGATAGGGACGGCTGGCGAAGTGAAAAAAGTAGGTATTGCATACACTAATTTTTCGTACATTTTTATTTTTTTTTAGACACATTTTTACCCAAATAGATCACGAAATATGGTTAACTTAATAAGTCTTAATTATTTGGTGAATGAAGGAGATGGCAGTTAGACATAGATTTAACCGTTGGATAAGTATTTTATTAACGAATTGATGATAAGTTACATGTTTGTTTACAATTGAACGGGGCGCGGGCAAGCAACGACGTGCGAGCCCGCCAGAGTTGCCATGAGAAGAGTATCCGTTACACCAGTGTTACCAGAGTACCACTTAGTTTTAGCCATAATAAAATTTAAATGAATATACATATATAAATAGGCCACCTACAATTATATTTAAATAAAAAACTTATTTGCAAAAAAAATGTTATTTTACTTATGTTACCAACTAAAGATAGGTTGTACTAGACTATATACATATATAATTAAAATGTGTTCTCATTTGTTATTTTACATCAAACTCAATGTAAATAAAAAAAACATATTATTATTTTATTTAGTATGAAACAATAAAATATTATTGCTTTTTATTACCTCACATTATTAGAGTTCAGAAAAAAAAACATTTTTAAAACACATTAATTTAAAAAAGCAAATCAATGATTTTTAAATTGTCTGGTACTAAAAGGGTAATGAAATTTTTACGTATTTTTTTTTAATATTGAAATTAAAATTTATAGTTTAAATTTTAACAGTAGTAGAAATAAAAGTATACGAGAGATAAATCTTTTGAAAATAAATATAATTGCAATATTCTAAAATAAATATTTAGGGTTCAATAATTAAAATAAAATAATATAAACAAATCACATCTCAATCACATAAATATATTTTTTTAATTATGCATTTTTAACAAACAGATTAACAATTATCTATGCACTTATTTTTCAAAAAGTACTTTCAGATAATCGAAACTGACAACAAATAAATTGGCAAGTGGTGCTCTGGCCCCTAGTATAAAAATTTAGAAGTCATCCAGAAGCGGTAAATTAAAGATAATATAGTCCTAGATTGATTGTTCTAAAATAAGAAAGATTTGTCATCCATATTCAAGAATATATTTTTTTTATAAAAAATGAAAGTATTTTAATTAAGATATTTAGTATATAGAAATAATTGTTTGAAATGCTTTGGTTTTACTAATTAATAAACATGGTGAATCATGCGAGCGAAATTCGGATTATTTTTTCGGTCAATTAATTAAAATATTATTAATAATTTTCATACAGCTATTGATTGTTCTTTTTATCGGTAATTCCGGTATTAAAAATGTATGTATTATTGCAATCCCTACTTACAATGTCCAACATTAGCAATTATGCACAAGCGCAGACAAATGCATGGGCTGCTAGTGACTGATAGTGACTGCAGTGATTGACTGCAAAAATCAGTGTTGTACTAGAAAATTAAATTATTATTAAAAAAAAATTTTTTTTAATTAATCAAAATATTTTTAATGCTGTTTCTCAAAAAAATATTTCGCCTAAAAAAATTTAAGTATACCTTAAAGTATGCAAGCTAAAGACTTATATACGCTATTTTATATGTACCAATACGTTTATAATTTGCCTAAGGCAGTTTATAAAAATGACCTTATTAAGTGTATTTTTTTAATATTGATTACAACTTGCTCTGCAACTTTTGTTTTACATTCCAGAAACCAACATGACAAGTAAAACACTACAATAATAACTTTGCAATATGTGGAATATATAAATTTTATGCTCAATTCCTTGGAATTGATATAAAAAACATCGCCTCTAGGTTCTGTTGATAAAACAAATAAATACCAATAAAAACACAATACTGAAACGAAAGAATTGCTTATTTGCACTTTTTTTGTTCAACTTTCGTGTTTATTCGAAATATTTTTCCACACGCAAATAAACAAGATACAGAACGACGTATCTTAAAGTGAACCAAAGAGTGCTGCGTAGTAACTAAAGGGTAAAGGGCTAAGTTTATTCCTGGATATGTTCATTAGATGGCGTATTCATTAAGGGATGATGCTGTCGTTTAGGGTTCGGCAGATTGGATTTCCACCCCCGAGGATAGGTATCCCTTCACAATACATTGAACTCGCATTTATTGCTAGTATAAATCTAGAACGGCGTAAAGATTCGGAAAACAATATAAGGTTCCCCTGTAGGGGCAGACAGCATGGTAACGAGACGGAAAATAGAGTTGATAAAGGTTGAAGGTTCTCAAACAGAATAAAAACTAATTAACATAATAAATAAATCATCAATGACTTATCATATTGCAACAGCGTATCAGTTATATGCTAATAATATTGTCATTCATAATTAATAAAAATACTGAGGTTTGAAGAATCAAACTTTTAAAAATCAATAGCCTTACCAAATATCATTGTATTATATAACTTTATCAATTGCCAAAGAACTTTTGAAGATCAAAGTATATCCCGGTGTCCAATAAATTAAAAGTCCCTGACATATACGATACGCGGAAAGTTACTAAAATGCATTCTATATATCAAAACTTTATTTATACGTCGAATGTGACCATTGTACGTTACGTATCGAAAAAGTTTGAGAACAACTCCCCTCGGAACATTCCTTTCGAGGCATTACTGCGTTCGTGTTGTTCAATTTCGATTAATTTATTAGGAAATAAAAAAAGAAATACCGCAAATCGAATTCGCCCAAAGGTTAAACGCGAAAGCTCGAACGCCGCTGATATTGTTTTATAATTTCTATCGTGGAACAAAAAAGCACATAAAAAACTGGGAAAAATCCTATTAGACTTTTTTGTGTAAAATTTAAGCCACCCAGAGTCGAGTGTATCAAAGTTGTAAAGTTATGTTTTATATGCCGGGAAAATTATGTCAGCGCTTATCTAACCGTGGGACATAATCCTGAAGAAGTTGCGACTGTCCTCGAAGTGGATTAGCTGTGTTGTCGTTAAAGTTTTAATGGCAAATTATCCGCGAGACTCCGTAGAAGACCTTTGTACATGTATGCGTGTAAATTAAAATTAAATTAATATTATTAATATTAAATTAAATTAAAAATAAAGAAAATTATATAAAATAGTATAAATATAATCTGTCTGGTATATATATAGTATATCTATAGGGCAAATAACCATAACATTCAATATTATGCTATATAATACAATATTTTTTTGGGATCAGGATCACCTATAATTAAATATAAATTATTTTTCGCATTTATATTTAGGTGTCAGAATCTTCTATTAAAGAAAAATTTTTTCCCGATGTATAGAAAATGACGAAAGAGACTTATATAAAAATAAAACAAATCTCTGGTACAGAATTATAGCACAGTTTCATAAGTATGCTTCAAGCTATATCAAAAGATATTTAATTGATCAACAACATTGTTTTTGGGTTTAGAGATTAGAAGCAATGAGTTTGTTTTGTTTTTCCAATTTTCTGATGAAAATCTTGATATAGGCAATCAAGTAAATGTCATACACACTGACTTTGAATAGGCTTCTAATAAATTCTGTAATGCCTTAGAAAATAAATAAATTCATAATTAATTTTCGTCGTCAATATACATCTAAATATGCTACATAAAAAAATCCCAAGGTTTTAACCCTTTCAGTGGTAAGTTAATTTAGACACATTTGTTAATTTGTTTTTATAATACTTAATTTGTTACTAATTTATAAATAGTTTATATTTCATTCCTTGTAAATTTAAAAAAATCAAGAATTCTTAACGTTTTATTGCTTTGCTTTATTTTACTACTTTTTTATATTACCACGTTTTAACATTTTTTTTAATACTTTTCTGTTATTAAATATCATTAGTTTGTTTTACATATATTATTCGCCTTTTAATGATTTTTTTTGTATTAATTCAGAGGCTCACAATATTTTCTATAAAACTAATATAAAATATTTTTTGCTATGTTGATTTGTTTCATATTCTTTAATTTATTTCTATTATTTACTATAAAATCATTTTCATCAAATGAAATTAAAAAAAATCATATGGATATAATTTTTATTTATTAATCATTTTTTTAGTTATATATATATGTGAATATATAGCTATCTGGGGTACCTCAAAACAGTAAAAGACCGACCACCGTACATGTACGGCGATACCACTCAAAGGGTTATTCTCGAGCCATTAATGTTTTATCTGCTTAAAATTAAAGTAATAAAGTTAATCATACTAATATATTATTACTTTTTACCAAAGACATTAAACTATTTATTTAAATATATTTCATTGAAGATTTAAAAAACTTTATGTTATATTTTAAGATAAAAACACCACTTTTATTTTATTATAAAATGAATAACAATGTACTTAATCGCACAGAAGTGGTAACTGATTTAGGTTCTTATTTTTAAAAAATTTTAGATTTTATCGAGATATAAAAAAAACAAATACAATACGGTCTGAGAGATATTGGGATCGATTGAGTAGCTCGAGGTCATTGTGTGCTTGTACAATTATATAAATTTTAATTACTAATTTAATTTAAATGCAACCGACTCATTTTAAAAAATATATGTTTAAAAAAGGTATTTTCCATTCTAATTACAAAGCAAATATATGCTTTTTATATAAATATGAGTGAAAAATGTAAAGCTTCTTCTAAAATTTAACGTATGGATTAAGTACTATTAAAAACAAATACTGAAACTGTTTTATTAATTACGATTATAGGATACATAGAAAAATATACAGTAAATTTATCCTTAATATTATTTAAGTATTTTTAAATAGTTTTCTTTGCAACGTTTATTTTTTTACAATCCTATTTTTATTTTTTATGTGCTATGACGAATAATTTATATAATAAATAATTTGAATGCAAAAATTTTAGCTCTTAATTACACATGGTTTCATGTATTAATAAATTATTATTTATAGCAAAAAATATCAATAAAAAAATTACTAATGTATATAAGATTATTACCCATATTCACATTAATTTATTAAAAACTTTATTTCAACAATTAACCATATTTAATATTTTTAGTATATTGTCAGCACGCATTGCAATACCACGTAATCGGTCGTCAGCATGTCGCTGTTCAGTTTCTTTAGCGGTTTAATTGGTACGTAATCGATTTTCAGAACGTCACTCTTCAACTTTCAAAATAAAAATTGAAAGTTGCCTCAAAAAAATATTTATTTAAATTAAATTACGATCATTGTAACCTAACAGATTACCACAATGCATCAAAAATAATACATTGTATTATTTTAATACACAAAAAAATATATATTTCTATATTATATAATTAAAATACTACAGAGAAGCAAATCAAAAATCATATATTATTAAAATTATATGATACGAATCGGACCAGCTCCTCGTAGCTGACATTAAACAGATCAATGTGCAATGTCAGCGTATTAAGGAGTATGGCGAGTCATAGGCGAGTTAGAAAGTGCGGATGTCTTATCCCCAACAGCCATCAAAAGAGGACGCGATCGTGATTCCCGAAGACGTTCTGGAATCCAAAATTAGAATTCCTTGAGAATACCTGGATTTTTGACAACACCCTTAAAGTAATGCTTAGCGACCTACAACTTTCTGCATAAACTCAGCGAAAGGTGCTGGGATATAAGCATAAATGGCAGCCAGAATTACATGTTTGAAAGAAGTTCTTACGACAGACATACAGACACGTGTATTTTAAGTTTTATTGTAAAGATCTGAATTTTCACTACATTATGATTTAATTTTAGTAAATAATTTTAAAAACAATTCAGTTGTGTTTATATAAAATAAAAACTTAAAATCAGTGGTTAACTAATAATAATATTAGCACTTCGATACAGTATTTAGTGTTTTTACTTTTTTATAGTAACTATGCGTAATTGCCTCCTCTTCCGAGAACCAAGTATTAACAGATATTTATCGGATTTTATCGCATTTAAGCAATACTGCGATATTTTACTTGCTTATAACTATGTGTAAGATTGGAAAATAAATACTTTAAATTTATTCAGATAATTATGAATTACAAAATGCGGATCAGGCTAATTAATAAGCTTGCAAGATTTCATTGTCATTTTCAATAATACAACAATAAAATTTTGTATACCCAATTATTTGATAACTTATCAAAAGTCTCTTTAGTATCAACTTCCCCTCACACATCCGGCGTCCATTAATTAAAACGGATTTTCGTTTAATTAATAATATTTCGCTCTTTCCTTATATTGTATTATCCGATATTACTTTCTCATACATCTGTTAAAATGTATTGTGCGCCTGCATCCCTATGGAATTTATTCAATTAATTAATAGGCTTGACAGGACGAAACCCGAAGCGTTTCTAATGTGTCATGACACATAATGATAACAAGAAGATTCTATCAAGCCTTCGCAATACACTGATGTGTGTACAATTAATATTTGTGAACGCAAACATGACATAATATAATTTCGCTTGAACAGGTAAATTTATATATATATATATATATATATATATATATATATATATATATATATATATATATATATATATATATATATATATATATATATATATATATATATATATATATGTATGTGGAATTAATAAGTAGATATTACTTATATATTTAAAAATTACAGCTGCTTTAATTTTAGCAGTCTTGAAGCTCTTTTATATAATTTATAAAAAATTTATAATGAGAGTAATATTTTGATTGCTGAAAATTTCCAGTGAGCAAGATTTGGCATCTAAGTCGTAGTTTAAGGACTCATACATACACAAACCGCTGATCTATTGTGGTGATTAAAATCACTACCATATAAAATATTTGTTTGAAGCCTTTGAGTTCTAACTCAACAAGAATCCAATTAAAGGGTTTCACCTGCAAGTGGTGTGCTCATGGGATGTACCCAAAGACCCATTTGAATCGCTAATAATGACCGCATTTCACACCTTTACCTCATTTGCATATTCTGGACACTGACATGATACATATACCTAAACCACATATCCTATGCATACGTTTCTTCAACATATATAACTCAAAATTAACTTTGAAATGGGCTGAAATAAAGAACGTACGTTCCGCTTTAATATAATCTGACTTAATTAACTCAGCCTGTATTTCTCTTTTAATATATGTTAGAAGTGTGTTAGTAAAATTTTATGGTGGGTATGAGAAAAATATGCCAAATTTGATATGACGCATATGCGGTGTCCTCGAAAAGGGTTGCGAAAGGGTCACTATTATCCTTCACGTTTGGTCCGGCATAATCATAAATATGCCGAAGGCTTCCGGCAAATGGACATAGCAGGACGTTAAACATCACCGTTTCATCTCATTTAACACTATAAACAAATTAAACTTACTGCCGCGGCCGTTTCTTGCCTTTAACGTTGAACCTTTATAACGTATGACGGTTGCCTCTCGATCTCATAAGTGTAGCTCCGAATGGTGTTTCGGAACTCGATTATCTAGATAAAAAGACTACAGAGTTTATGTACCATAACAAAATAATATGTGCGTAATATTGGTTGATATTTTACTTGAATTATATGTAGTTAGAAAAAAAAATTTTGAACACAAACTTTTCCATCAAAATAAGTAGTAAAATGAATTTAAAATAAACATTATTCCTGTCCATTAAATTTACCAAGAATCGAAAATGTTTTCAGCGTTAACAGACTAAACAAGGCATCCAAATACCCGGTTCTCGGATATTTTTCCATTACTTAATCAGGTACTAATATTTTATTTAAAAGTTAAAAGATTAAAGCTGTATAATTATGTAAGCAAAACTTTAAATATACTATATTAGAAATCAGAAGGAATTGTTAAAAATAATTTTATTTCAATGTTAATAGCAAAAATAAATATCTAATAAAAAAATACGTATAATTATATTATATTATTTCCCGATTCTTAATTCTTGATTAAAATGAATTTTATTTACGGAATACAGATAAATTTGAAAATGCATATGGAAAACAAAAAGTGAAGATGCAATAAAATATATTAATAAGAAGAATCCTAAAGTTCAACCGGTAAATTAAAATTAGTACTTCAAAATTATTTTCAACGGCGGCTAAAAATATCTTTTGCTACAAAACTATTATGGTTGATAAATTTATCAGTTTTAAAATATTCATAAAATAACGGATAAGCAATTTGACAACTTATATTAAACAGCATATTAAACTAATGTAATTTTCATTAAGTTGTATCTGAAAAATATGTAATTTTAGTTTACATACAAGAGTCAATTTGGTGATGAAACCAAAGTAAGATGTATAAATATGGCCAAAAAATATTTCAAAACCACTTTTGTCTGTGAGCATGTGATAATTTTAGTATATGAATTTGCGTATCGTAAAAACACGTGAAAGGGCTCACCCGTCCCAATATATTATCGACACCAAAAATGTTTTTCTACTATATGTCAAAGGATAACCAGAAACTTTATGAAGTACTATCATTGTCAACTCACGCGGATTACTTGAAACAATTTTTTTATAATCTTCTATTTATGAATCACCTAATTGTACAAGCAGAATTTGCTCTTTTTGTATTTCTTAAAGTGAATAATATTTTTTTTTGTTAATTTTAATATCTAATCAAATAATTTATTCTGTGAAATTGCTATCAAAATTGCATTGAAGTATTAAAAAATCTGTTCACATCTCTTGATAGAGATCTATCAACTGACGGATAACAAGCGATAAAAACTAACGATCATAAATCATTGACAATAAATAATAACAATATATTTAAATGCAATTTTTTATGTACGACCGTCCCCCGAGTATTCCGTGTGTATTTAAAGCAAATACTCCTATTATTTTTTTTTTGTTAAGCGTTAAATGTTTGAGGATACCGAAACAAAATGTGTCATAAAACTTAAATTGCGAAACAATACTATCAGATTGTTAACTTCTGATCCCTTCCGATACACCGCTCTCACTACCAACAAAATATAAGATAAGCCAGAGAATTCTGCATCTTAAAAATTGTGATCAATTGCATTGCTTGCACATTCGACCAATATGTTTACGCTTTGAATAAGTAAAAATACAAGGTAAACACACTTATTGCGAGTGGTAGATTACAACAGCGGTTTTTACGCTGCATAGACGCATTGTCTATTGCATTATTTATGCAGAAAATGATTATTTGATGGTGTTTAGCGAGCGGTTAATGGGTGAATGCTGACAGAGAGATGAAATTTTTATTTTATGTTAATTACTTTATGGTAATTAAACATTTTATCAAAGCTCGTCGCTATTATTTTTTTTATTATGTTCTAAAGTGTCGTTTGAACGATTTATTTTAATAAAATAAATTAGAAAAAAAACAGTGAATACAAAGTTTTGAAAGCCTAGATAGAATCCAATGAGCCAACAACTGTGCTCTAGAATTTTTAGTTCAAAATTTCTCGTAGTTTTCGGAAACTTTAAAAAATATATAGTTTTATAAGCCATTAGAACTGTAAAACTACACTATTTTTGGGTAGATGTTCTTAAATAATTTTACGGATTATAACAATGTATGTTTAATTTTATAGAAATAAATAATTTGAAGATGTTTTTTGATGAGTTTTTTTTTACCAGAATAGGGGTTGAAGTGCCTTTAATTATATATAGATAATACTTCAACGCTACCATTTTATATGAAGAAAATTATTTATACACATCTGGCCGAGTAGTGTGAATTTTTTTAATCATATAATAATACCTGTAATACATTTTTGTTATGTATTTTATCTCAATTTTAAATATATAATATATTTTATATTACTCAGACACTTTCCGTTTTATCAGTACACCACTTGCTTAATGACTTTGTTCAACTAATTGCAATTTCAAAGCATTATCTTGTTTTCATTGTAAAGTGTAATATTTTTTTCGCAGAACCCTTTAAAAATCCAAGAACCCAAGCGTTCCTCAAAACACTAATTGAGCCTTTCACCTTTGTCTAGATGTAATACTATCATTTACGAACTTATTATATTACATATTTTATTTAACTATAATATATTGTGTGTGGATTTAAACCAAAAACATGTTTTTTAACAGTACAAACTAACAATAAAATTTATTGAAAAATAAAAGAGAATATTTTGCTTGGAAAACAATGCGGTTAAATGTATGTTTTTAACTAAAGTTTTAAAAAAGTAGTAGTTAAGTGAATTACCATTTTTACAGTTAATTTTATTTAAGGTTTGTTATTGAACCATTCAAATATTTTCATAGATATTTTTTTTCAAAAAAGTTTAATAAAAATATGTAAGAGGAATAAATGAAACCTCTAAAAAATATCTAAACAGCCTTTAACTATTTTTATGTACTGACTCAAAAGTTAAAACAATAAAGGTTTGACTGAAAAAATTATTGAAATAAAATTTGCACTTCCATCAATTACTACGACATGAAAAAAATTAAAGCATTTTTCCGTAAATTTTAAGAAAAATTTTATCATGTTTGTATTTGTAAATATCGGATGTACTGGAGGTTGAGCTAAGCAATAACGCAATTGGTTCTAAATAGTCCACTTACTTTTTCACAAGCTCTACAAAAGGACCAATATAAATAAAGAACGTGATACTAAGCGTCATGAACTTACAGTCAAGCATCACTTATGGCAGGAATTCACTCAAGGAAGACCTAAGAGAATCAATGTTTTTATAAATGTAAGACTTTAACAATATAACTAATACCTAATTTAATTTTATATATTGCGGTATAAATTAGATTTGGAAATATTCAATACCATTAAAGGTTTTTTAAATTATTAGGTACTATAAAATCGGTTTTGTTTATATTCTCAGCCATTTTCCATATAAATATGAATAAGAGCATTTGAGTATATTAATCTTATTATTATGCATGAGTTTCCCTTTTTCTATATTTTATTCCTCGCGCTTATGTAACATATTTAACCATTGTATTTCCTGGTCGACATTACCGACAAATAAAACGGGACGACTCCCTACGGTAAAACCTTTTTCAAAAGCCATCTAATGCGGATAACGGATAGTCGATGCAAGAGCGTTATTAAATGACGTCAGACGCGAAACGAATTTCCGGGCAGTCGTGAAAATTTTCACATTTCAAAGGAGATATATACAGAGAGAAAAGAGGGTACCCCAAGGCAGGATTCAGTCTGGCGAAATAGCCGCGGAGGACCTTAATCCAATATGTCGATCCGATCCTGGAACGATGTGCACCAGACAAGGATGCAATCGAGTACGGAGACGTTCTACTAGTCATCCATTCTATAACTCCCTCTCTCTCTCTCCTCTTTTTCCACTATTCCCATCCCGGGCGGCAGTTGGGATAAATTACTGCTGAATGTGTAAATTCACAATAATTTATAGCCGCACTTTTCTGGGCCATTGCACGCCCCCTTCAGACAAAATGCAGACAGCAGGCCGCTGCTGGATGCTTTCGAGATAAATTTTAATATGGTAGTACACAACCATGCGAAAGACGCTTTTGGGACTCTAAATGTGCAATATGGCGTAGGGAATTTATCTTGAAGTTATTTTAAAAATCCGAGCTGCGAAATCAGATACATTTAATACAGCATACGTTTGCAAGATAAATAAATTTTATGATTGAAATGAAAACTTTGAGGTCACTAGCAAGTAATATATTTTGTTTTGAATTTATTGCAAAAAGCACGAATGGCATAAGTAATTTATATGGACTCTAGTATTTTTCAATCTCTATAATATCTAGAACATACATAGATTCCCAAACCTTATTTAATAATAATTTGTGAGCGTAGAAAAGCCCATATATTTTTTTGATTTTGCCAAAATATTAATGTAGCTATTTTTAGATTTTTAAATAGCAAGATAATAAGCAACTTTTTTCAAAAATAAATTAAAATTAAAAAATTGTTTAATAAAACAAAACAAAAATGCCAAAATTCAAAACAAGATTTTCATCAATGTAATTAACTGATATCAAAAAAAAATTATTGCTATATAAATAATTCTTTTTTGCTATTAATACAGTATTACTTAGAAAATTAATATTTAATTTTTACTACTTATATTAAATATTTTTTTAACAAAAAACTTTTTGCCCACTTCTCCGTCGCCTTTTATGGCTCCTCTATCGCCCACTAAATTTTACCCGAGCCAGCTCTGTCCACTTTAAGAACATATATCAAAATTAGTGATTGTTTATTAAGTAATTAATTAGAATTTATTAGGCAATTTTCGTTATTATATTTGTAGTGTTATTAAAATAAGTCCAAAATAATTGGTAAAATAATTTGATAGAACCAATTCATATGTGACAAAACTGCAATTATTTTTAGTGAAATATTTTTATGAAATAATCAGATGTTTTTGGATCAATAAATGCTCAGCAAATTTTTAACAATGACGCATAATTGCGTCATTGGCTCTTAACTTTTGATTATAAATGCCGCTTGATTAGAACATTGGTCTGTAAGATTAATATACCTAATAATATATAAAATAGCAGTGCCCTAAATCATTTAAAATATTTTTTATATTATATATTGTTTTCAAAGTATACTACAAATATATTTGACTGTTTTGCTTACATTAAAATAGTAAATAGGTTTTAACCAACTTCAATCTGATATCCCTGACTTTAAATGCTATATAGTTTATTTAACTTCCAAGATCTTCGGTTCATTTTTTGGAATCAGACAAGGCTACGAAAACCTATACAAATTCTGCGTTGATTGATTTAAAATTGTTGCACAAAAATATTTTAGTACAAACAATTTTGAAAGAAAAAACACCCTTAAGGGTAAATTAAAATTATCGAATCAATGATTCTATTTTAGAAATAGTATATAAAATAAAGTGTCAGGAAAAAATAGACGTGATAAAATTACACAAAAAAAATTATACAAGGAAGAAATTACACATAGAAAGAGTAACGTAAGGAAAATAATGCACTTAATAAAATTACGTAAAAAGAGAAATTCTCGTAAAAAAAATTACAGGTGTAAAAATTACACATGATGAATTAAAACAGAATTAATTTTACAAGAAAAAAATATCACACTGCAGAAATTCACATCACATATAAACCAAATGTGCAATATTTGTAAATATATTCAATTGCTCAAATAATATAATCGTAATTTTTAGAAATAAAAATAAACTACAATTATATTGATATGATACACTTTCATTAAAATCACAACAAAATTCATTAAAAATAAAAATAAAATAAAATAAATTAATTTTTATAACTATATAAAATTAATATAATTTTTTCCAAAAATATCTTATTTATTCTACAATATAATATAATATAATATGTTTATGAAAGCACATTTTAGGTTCTGCTTTTATTATTATATTTGCACGCTGAAAGAGTTAAATATGATATTAAAAAATGGAAAATTACTAAAGTTTTTAATTTTTCGCGTATATGATTTTTTTTCTGTGTAATTTTATCACGAATATTTTTTTCATTGTGCATTTTTTTAGTATGCAAAGTAATATTTTTTCTAATTTTTTGATTTTATAAAATATCATTTGAAATTTGTCTAGCGATCATTATAAATAAAATCAAAGTAAATATATGTAACCTATAGATAATCTTACTAGCTTAAGAAATAGTTAAAAATATTTGTAATAAGCTGAAATAAAAGTAATGGGACATTCAGATAGCTATAGTGATTTAACCTTATGTTTTAGATTAAAAATACACATTAGTTAATAAAATCATTAAGTTTTTATACAAATTAATCTGTTTATAATAAAAAACTATTTTTTTAAAGCTTTTTAGTAAAATAATAACTACCTAAATGACCCTAAATTCTAATATTTTTTTGAATAGATATTTTAGGTTTAATTTGACTTAATATTTAATGATACGGTATTTTTTTAAATAATCATGCGAAGCAAGATTTTATATAAGCTAATTCTAAATTTACTTAAATAAGCATTTAATTTAAAAAATCACTATACTTGTTCAAGGTTTCTTAATTTATTTTACTTGAATTAATACTACCAACTTCAACATTTATATTTTATTTTTTTATTTTATTATGCCTCTTAACAAAACATTAAGTTATTAATGGTTTGTTCATGAAATTTATTTTCGTATTGAAATAAACGTTTTATAAAATAAATAAATAGCTAATACAAATATATTTTTGTGCAATGTGTACTTAGTCAATATTTGCAACAAAAGATTTTTAAGGTAAAAAAATTGTAAGCGAATAATTTTTGGCAATGACTTGTAGTCAAATAATGTTCCCTAACCTATTGAAGCAAAGTATGATAAAGTGATCCTATAAAAAGGGAGAAAAGCATAATGAATGGTACTGATGAGGAAAAAATTCAATTTTCAAATTATTTATTTCGAAAATTTATAATTCTAATTTTATAATATAATACATATATTAAAAAAATATACTTATAAAATAAATTAAAAAAATTATAATAATATAATTTAAGTAGCAATGTAGTATAAAGGTTCTACATAATTCCACTAATAAAACCTGCTAAATTTTTATTTCTTAGGATTGTCCTTAAGATACTATGTTTATATTATATATTAACGTTTTTTATATACTTATTTATATTAAAAATAATATATTATACCTTCAACGTTTATTTGAATAAACGAATTACAAATTAAACGAAGTAATATTTTTAGACAAGATTTTCATTTCCACTTGCATACATACATAGATACGTACGTACATACAATATTATTGTGGCGCTTTTCTCTCTCTCCCATGTCCCAAAAGGGTTTTCCCGGGATATGGGGAAAAGTACAAGCCGTGAATCGTCCCCCCGGGATAAATGTGTGAATTTTCCGCGAGTGTTATTTTTTTTCTCTTCCTTCGCGCGAATTTTCGTTCAAATGGAGCGCTTCCCTCACACTTTTGCTCTGTCTCGGATAATAATTTGAAGGTGCGCCTGTTACGTACTACCACCACTATCTATGAATAAAAATTACGAAATGTATATTTTATACACCCATAGCACACGCGTGGGTGACACATTTCGGCTCGAACGTGAGATATGAGAAGGAAATCGCGACGACTCGGGAAGATTGCGTAGTTATTTATCAAGTTTGTACCTCAGGTGATATAATATTTATAAATAAATACAAAAAATAAGAGCCGTAGTGTTTGAAATAGCTTATGAAGTACTGATGATATTCAGACATCATGAAAATTAAGTTAAAATATAGGATGGTACATACAAATTTATCGATTCGGTCGATTTGAACACCACATTGTATTTGTGGTTTATCTATTGTAGATTCTAGCATATGTGCTCTTTATATAAATGTATTAATCGACCTTGCGTCAGAATCAATGTTAATATTTGCTTAGTAACAGACATTGCTTTAGTTATCGTAACATATCACAAAAGTTTGAGTTTGATTACAACTTTATTTTTGAGTTAAAAATTTAAATAATTTGCTATATTAAATATTTTAAAAGCATAATCATAGGGTGTTGATGAATAAATAAATAAATCACTGCTTTAATTTCGTGAAACAATGAAGAATCTCGAACTGCGCGAATCAATGTTCCACAGGGACGCGAGAGCTTTTCCGCAATTTTCTCCACGCTCGTTCAGAGGTTTCATAGATTTTTAAAATTTACACCCAAGCACCCTCGATCCCTGACCGCCATTCCTGTGCGCAAAATTATTGCCACGGATGAGACTTAGACACACTTTCACAGCGACTTGATCTAGGGTCGGGCGCGCGAGCCAAATTTATGAAAGGTATAAATTCAACGGTTAAATTGAAAGTCGTATCTATGGCAAAAAAAATTGGTTTTGATAAAATATCATCAGATTTATTAAAAATTTAGTTATTTCCATGAAACAGGTTAACGCAATATGACATGACATAAGCAATATATATATTATAATAATTCAAAAGAAAGAGTAAAGAAATCTAAATATTTAAAAACCACTCTTACTTATGTGAGATTTGAAAAATAATATATGGCCCGCAAAAAATGTCGAAACTATCCAAATCGTTAAAATATAAAAACAATAAAAAATCAATTAATATGATGGCTCTGTGAAAATGCAATCAACGCTACAGTCATTCAAACGAAAGTTGTAAGCTTGTGAATACAAATTACAACGCGTTTTGACAAAAGACTTAATTACAATACGAGAATACTCAATACCACAATTGCGTAAATATACAAAAGCCCATTAAACGCTCATTAATCATAAAAAAACTACCATTTAATGCGTCAAGGATGCAATAGCCATCCAATATTATAATCTACCCATTGTATTAAACATTTAAAAGTTTACCTTTTAATTTCACTTCAAGTTGTAATGCTTCAATATACCTGCGATGCAATTGGCCAACCAACATCTGCATCTATGAAACACCAGAAACGTCGCAAATCAAGAAGATAATCAGCAGACAATTTGAGGCGAAAGACAATCAACCGATTCGAGACAGCAGAAAAACAACAACAAACACGAGAAACGGCGGATCATTCAAAAAATATCACTTCTATACTAGCTTCTCCATCGGCACTCAGTTTACGAAATACAATTTAACTTAACAACAATAAACTACCAGTTTTTTCGAAAACTATTTTAGCTAAAAAGTCACACCTCTTCGGCCTCAAAATCCATAAGCCTTTATTAAATTGGAAAGTACGATTTATTTTAGTACGTTCTCTATAAATATAACATTATATGAGTCTTTCAAAGCTTTCAACTTATCAGACAATAAAAATACGTAAAACTTTGTTATTTTAATCTATATGTTAATTGAATTTACATGAAATGAAAAAAGTTTTTTATATATAATTATTTTTTATAATTTAATAGTTTTTAAACTGAGCCAAACTACATATAAAAAAAATAACCGCAAATATAAATTTTTATATGTCTGAATTATAATATTTATTATTTTTATTTCAGATTTTTTTTACCTGAGAAAATTGAGAAACACACTAAATCGGTTATTATTATTTTAAATTTTGTCGATTTTTGTATCAAAAATTAAAAAAAAATCCAATAAATTGATAAAAAAATTAAATACTTAATTTTCACATATATATTGTGCTTTAAGCTCCATATCTTAATAATTAATAATATTTTTTATATACAATTACATCAAAAATTAATTTTCTAGTAATTATAAATAATAAATTTTTATTAATTATTTTATCTACAATAAAGTAACGTTCACGAGATATTGATTATGCAAATTAAGACAAAATTATATTTAAAAAAATATTCTGAAAAATTCCTTATATGTATAATATGATTGACATTTGTAATTTATTTAAAGCAAAGTTTTATGCATTACCGTATATTTATAAATTTTATTATAAAAAAAAAATATTAAGAAAATTTTACTAAAAATGTTTCATAACAAAATTTTTATCTTAGGTATTGTAGTAATTTTAATAGTAGATGTCAGTGATTAGTTTTATTTATTTTTTCGGAAATTTTAGCAAAATTTATCGATTTACTTTAAATGAAACATTGTTTTGAATAAATAATATAAATATTAATACATAGTTGTATATTAAATTTATTTTAATCTAAATTTTGATTGTTTGCATGTGCAAGCGATGCAATTAGCCGACCAACATCTGCATCTGTGATACGCAGAGACATCTCAAATCAAGAGAATAAAGGATCTGATACATTGCATTGTCGGCAGACGATCAAGCGATTTGAAACTAGTAGGCCTAAGACTATCTTACGATTTAAGGCGAGAGACAATAAATAGCAGAAAAACAACAACAAATACAAAAGACCACGGTGGATAATTCAAAGGACATCACTTCTCTCGATAACATTAAACTGCTACCAGCTTTTTTAGGCGACTATTTCAGATGCAAAGTCACACATCTCAGATCATTAGAGATTAAAGAAAGGAACAAACAATTTGTTCAAAAAGTAAGAAAAAGTTAAAAGCTCATGTTTATTAAATATCATAAGTTTTGTTTTAACTATTTGTGGCAAAATCCATTTATGGATATTTTTACAGAAAATTTTAAAATAATTATTTATTTTACTACAAAGTTATATATATAATAAGTTATCATAGTATATTACTAAATTTATTAATAATTTCTTTATATTTATTATTTTGTTGTTTTATTTTTGCTATATTTTTTTTGTATATTTAAATATTACTATGTATTGTTCTTAGACTATCGTGACGCATTGGGATCACCTGTTAGTTCACGATTGTATTAATATAATTTATCAGATTAATATGAGATTTTTGCTAAATTTTATTACAGATAAAATGAAAACTTTAATAAAATAACTAATACAAATAAATGCTAAGCATTTTTTACCATAAACAATATTTTTGGTATAAAAGAAATGTATGGTGTAGCGCCCTATCAAATAATTATTTCTCTCTAATAAACTGCTGTTTACCCATACTCATGCCAAAGTTAAATAAAACGAGAAACATTGAGTTTAGAAATAAAATTATGGATGCATTAAATGTGGCGAACGTGTTGTGTGAACTATTTTCTCGATTAATTAAACTGCACAAACTTACAATGTTCAACACTTTACTAAAAGCTTAACGCCCGAGGACTCGAGGAGCAATAAAACTAATTTTAAAAAATCTGGAATAATATCAAGTTTGCCTCTATATATATATTATTTCTTTATAATATCAAATAAGAAATAAATTATATTTCTCTTAAAGTATTATCTCATTGCGTCGCAATGCAATGAGTCATCGCCTTTTGGGAGACGTGATTTTTTTATGAAATGTGTAAACCATAATTATTTATTTCATATGAAAAATATTATTATATGTTACACTCCTTGAACAGAAATAAATTTCAGGGTCTAAACTGTCTAGCTAGGTAAACATAAAACCAATCCAATCAAAATAAATCGAAACAACCGCGGTAGATAATATATCATATTTCAACCTGAAATTTTGTAATATATTGCAACATTTAAAAGCAAAAACGTTACGGTATATGTAAATAAATTAGATAGCACAGTAATCAAAGAACTTTTAATGAATAGAATCCAATAAATCAAAATCTACACAATTTCCAAACGACCATCTGAATACATTTCGATCTCTAACGCATTCCTCTTCATTCGTAATTATGCTATTTTTATTTACACTTATCATTATTGTCGGGTGATATTTATCTTCCGGCACCAATGTGATTTCGTTCTTAATTACTATGTAATTATTTACGTTTGTATAAATTAAATCTAAATTTTAAATTTGTCATAAAAATTATTATTGATATTGAAATTTGTACTAAGCTCTATCGGGTCTAAATATACTTAACTAATGTTTGTCTAACATCAAGTACTGACTTAAACACTAATGAAAGAAAAATAAATAGAATCCCACCTTTTTTCCTATTGTCTCAGAAACCAATTTTAATCAACGAAAAAATTCTATATTCTATATTAAAAAGCAAAATTATCTAGCAATCACTCCTAGAAACAGTATTCTAGCTTATGGAATGTGCTGAGCTGTTTCTTATGTGATTACACTTATTTTAAGTTGCAAGATTAATTTTGAAAACATAACAATAATAATGTATGTGTGCAGCTATATCTCCCAGATTCGTAATTAAAATTTCATCGCGTTAAATATATTTGTAAAAATCTATTTCTTATTCGCATAAAATTTTAAACAATTAGCTATATAAGCTTAATAAATTATTAAAAAAAATCTGCCTCATTATTAAAATGCAAATAGGAAAAATACACTTAGTGTTATCTGGCTTTTTTATAAATATTTTCTCGTCGGTAATTTTAGCGCGACATTTTTACCGATATCCTTATGAACGTTAAAACAGTGCTGATTTTAAGCATGTATTTAGTTAAATTCCCATAATAACGGTATAAATAGTTAATGATAAATTATCGAAAACAAAGTAACGAAATCAGCACATAATTTTCTAAATAAAAATACATATATATGATATATAAACAAAAAACTAACGAAAAGAATAAACTATATTAGCACTTTCATAACATACATAGTCATTGATTTTTTAAACAGAAAAGCATTTTAAAATGTATGATTTTAACAGCTTAACGCCCGAAGACTCGTATACGAGTCTTGAAAGAACGTTGTTTAGTGGCCTTGAACTCAGACATGCGTCCTGCGTCATGCGTTTTTTTTATTAAAAATATACTGGGATATCATAAAGATTTCCTTTATATATAAAAAGAGAAATGCTAGTTTACTGTTTCTTGATAATATTAAATAAAAAATAAATTATGTTTTACTTCAATTTTTTGTTAAAAAATCGTCGCTTTTTTGAGGCACGTAATTTTTTTTTAAAATGTATGAACAATAATAATTCGTTTTATATAAAAAATTATATTTATGCTACATTTCTTGAACAGAAATAAGTTTCAGGGTCAAAATTGTCTGGCTAGGTAAACATAAAACCAATCTAATCAAAAGAAATCGAAACATCTGCGGTTGATAATATTATACACCAATTAACCTGAAGTTCTGTATATTATTGCAAAATTAAAAAGTAATAACGTTACGGTATATGTAGATAAATTAGATAATATAATAATCAAAGAACTTGCAATAAATAGCATCCACTAACTAACAAACATTTTTATCGGGTGTTTGTTATTTTGATATTTCCTTACGATTTGTATAATCGCAATGATTCAGAGATTGAAAAACCAGGGGGGAAAAGCTACAATTCGGATAAATTATAATAAAATATTTTAATAAAAAATATTATCGCGTTTAAAAGATTCTCTGAGGAATAAAATCAGGAACGAATAAATATGTATTTTTCATTCCTAATATTTTATGTAAATTTAAAATGGTTGCAATCGTTGCAAACTAGTAATTTATAATTCAATAATATGTATGTTTAAATCATTCTATAAATATGAACGATTTATAAAAAATGTCTATTTATAATATAATATAATTTGCACTCACCAAACTTTTCGGCGTCCTTTTTCTGCATACCACTGTCACATACACTTTTATTTTTATAATTACACTTATTAACCACACTATACACTAATTTATATTTATTTTTATTATATGCACTTTTTTATCTATAGCAATTTATTTTGCTACGTATATAAACACTCACTTTGAAGAACACTTTCACACACTTCTGCACATGTATGCTGTATCTTTCAGCACAAACACGACATCTTCTTCTCACATATTTCTCTCCGCTTTTCATTTTTACTGGCTAATGATTTTTTAGCTTATAGTTCGCCAGCACAGGCACGGCAAGATATGGTAGAAACCGATGAAATGTATTCAGAATCGATAGATTCCACTGAACTCTGCATCTTACTCAAAAGCTAATCTTTCAATTTAATTTTACCGTTACGATTCAAATTTGAATAGATACTGAACGAATAAAATAAAAAACAAAAAACCTTCTTTTTTTATTCCGTTGTTTTTCGAAATATTATGTAACTATGTATATATTGATTGGCACGATCAATATATACATAGTTACCTGATATTTACCTAATATTGATCAGCGCGATCAATACCTCATATAATTATTACAACCCATTATAAATTGAGGCTTATATATTGTAAGGCCGGTCGTTTTATCATCTGGCTGTTATGAAAAGTAAGTGTCATTCTAAAATTTCTTTTATTATTTGTTTTTTATATTTAAATAAGCGTTTTACCTTTTCTGCCATGTTTCATCTTCAGTGACCTAAATTTTATATTTTTGAGATTCTGGCAGACCCTTATTTTTTCGGATTGTTCCATAAAGTCAGCATAAACACGGTGCCACTTGTCCAGATATGGGTTTATTACTTTCATCTTCGTGCTTACTAATCTTCTTGCATTTCCGGCGTATAATTTGAAATTAAAAATTTAACCGGCATCTGATTGTATTCAACATTCCATATTTGGTTAAGGATTAAATACACAACAAAATATGTCTACCTAATCATGGAATCATTCCCTCATCCAGGGCAAGGTTTTGCTTTGGCTTATAAACATTATTGAATTTGTCTAAAAAGTAATCAAAAATTCGTTTCACTTTCTACAGTCTATCTGTACTATTTTAAATTGTTGGATTAATAACAAAATACAAAAAAGTTCAAATTTGTTTAAATCTGTTTCTTGACTTAGTTTTAAAAATACTAGCGTCTAAAATACTAATATCATTGTCACATTCACCTTCACTGGATGAAAGTAAATTCATCACACGCGGTCTATATTCTCGTACACTTGAATTAAAATCACTTTCACACATATCACTATGTTCACAATCACTGGGGGCGTTGTACAACGCGTTTTCAAAATTTTGCAAAATATAATATTTTGCGAAATAGTCTCTATTTGATGACAAAACAACGATACAAGCACTGCGTCACGGAAGCTGACACGCGGCAAACTGACTTAGTCCACTATCAAAATAAACATTAGCGGAATACCGTTGAACGTTGTAACAATACACTGCGTATAACGCTTCAAATAATTCACAATCTTAAATTTTGTATACAATTATATTAATTTTTAACAGGGACACGATATACATAAAAAAACTCATTTTTTTCGATTTCTTGACTTAGACCACTTTCATAATTATGTTTTTTTTTTGACAAATATTGAAAAAGCAACAAAGCCACTGATAAAAATATTAATTCTTATATTGATATAATTACTATAATATAGTAAATGATATATGAACGTGGTGAGATAATGCGTATAATAAAAATTATGTTTTAAATAAAATAATTTTTATGCAAATATACATAAATGTTTTTAAAAAAATTGAAAATTTTGCTTTACACTTTTACCCACTAACCAAATAAAAATGTAAATTATTTACTTAGTTTTTCAAAAGATTGCTGACCGCTGATCTATTTAGAATAAATTATTGGATTTAAATAGCATTTAGAGATCTGCAAATGACAAAATTTTGGCTTAAAAAAATATTGACAAAATCAGTATTTTTGATTGGACAATAGTCATGTAGATATTTAAAACCAACATTTAACCTCAAACAACTCTTAAACTGTTTTTCAATAAGCTTTGCTTAAAAGTATCCATTGTAATTTTTAAATGTTTCTTTCACAAAAGGTGGAGCAAAATTTGCTTTGGTTTTCAATAAGCTTTCACTCCCATTTGCCCAAGCTGATTCAAATCAAATCACTAATTATTCCTAAACTCACTCAATAATCACTCGACAATCACTTGGTGGTGTTTAGCTACTTTGGTATCCGTTGCGTGCACCAGTACTTGGGCTTTACGAGTCCAACCCTATGGGCGGGCACCCAGCATGTAAGCAGGACCCACCGCCCGCAGTACTACATATTTTATCGGAGTTTCATTAGTATTTCTCCCGTGACGTGCTCTTGTTGGTCGGCCTGCATTGCTTTGCACTGCTCAGTCGCAGCCTTGGCCCTTGGTTCCCCTCAGGGCCGAGCATTTTGGACCTGCTTACGTTACTCTGCTGTGCTTTGTTCGTCATAAGTAGTGCCTCGCGCCCTACCTCGGATCACTATCCCTCAAGGGTTTGAGTTTTAACTTTATAAGAGGTCCTTCATGTGGTCGACTGGCGCTGGATTCACTTGGTGAACTTACTTTCAGACGAGAAACCAAAGACAAAAACCACTTGATGTTCACAGCTACAAGGTCTTACATCTTTTACTCATTTGACACCACCACCTGATATTTTGTCTCCAACATAGGTAGTGATGCCGGGAGACCATCAACTCTAATTGAGACCAGGGACCTGGTAGCAGTCGTCGTCATAGTAATTTGTTGGCGCACAACTAACTGTACGTGTTATAATTACGTGTTGCTAATGGTCCTTTGCTCGACCGTAAGGAGCAAGTAGGAACCTTATTCTGACACATTTTTTTTCTGTACAGCCACCAATCTTATTATATTTCTAAAATATTTTTATAGCAATGTCAACGTGATATTGAATTCAAGGGATAGATTCATATCAGATGATGCTCTTGCAGAACTAAATTATTATATATAACTTAGAATATCAAAACCTCGTCCAGGTGGGCATGGCAGAGATAAAGGCGCAGCACCATGCGCAGCAAGTATCTAACGTTCCCTTAATTTTTGTAATGGCAATCAACTTAAATATATTACATCTACAAACTTTACCAACGCTTTTGCTAAACACTGCATATACACCGGTTTATGTGTATATGTGTATCAGTTATCTTTTGAAGTAAGGTTGGTAACTTTCATTATATACTCTTGTGAGCACCATAATGGCACAAGAGAACACGGTCTACACATACAGTCACATACTACCAAAACTTCCATGGAGTTTTCAGTGTGAATCTGATGTGTGTGTGTGTGTATGCCTTCTTCGAGCGCAAATTTCCGTTTTATGTGATAGCGACTATGGTGGGGAAAAACTAGATATATGTATATATTTTTTTCTTTTGCGGCCTTTTCATTTTGTTCCAGATTGCTACCGGGCCCTAGGTGTGTTGAGGGTCTTTAAAAAAACATTTCTGGCTCCCCCCATTACGACCCTGGCGGGCGATACTGCGAAGACGCGGATTAAATAAAAACAATCGTTGTCCGTAAAATAACGATCCGCCGAAGCAAGTTTGTTATTTTAGCGCTGCTCAAAGTTTGGCGCGTAAGATCCCGCGTGACCGAGCTCTTAGTCGCTAATTATATAAGTTGCTGGAATAAGAGCTTAATTTTTAATTAAATTTTGATATTTTATAAACCATAGCTGAAGTTTCAAAAAAAGGCAAATTATTTAATTAAATTATTAAAAATAAAATTAAATTAATTCTAACATTATTATTTTTGATACTAGTGTGTGTTTTGCAAACAATTTATACTAGCTGTTAAATATTATAAATATTTCATATACTTGTTTTTTTCACTATTTTTTCGGACGATGCAAATTGGAGCTGATAGGGTGTATATATAATTTGCTAAAAAATTCATTTAAAATAGTATATTTTCCGCGTAAATTGCGAATTTTTAAAGTAGCTAGAATAATTTTAACTTAATTAAAAAAAATGTAAAAATACAGATATGGTCTGTAAAATCAGATTTGCAAGTTTTAAGCTCATTAATAAGTCGCTGGCTTGAGAGTCGTCTTTGTAGTCTTCAATGATTCGATTCGTTATGAATGATTCGTGTCTGAGTAAATGTATCGTTGGTAATTTATATGTAATATATATTAAAATTATCGTTTAAAGAAGCTTGAAAAAATATTTTTATGTCCATGATAGCATTTATACATTTTTCTGTATTTCGCATTTTTATTATATTTTATTAAAACAGTACTGGTACTATATGTTGTCAATTAAGACGTAAGTTGAATTTAACAAAATAAATTTAAAAACTTATATTTATTATGGTACAGCTACTATGAAGTGCAGCATCCGAGAGACGCAGGACCACTGGTGATTTGGCATCTGAGGGTTGAGGTCAATATTATTGACAGCGATCTTTTAGCAGCTCTTTTGGAGGTCTAGTACAGTATCCGCGATGGAGCTATAGAGGTTGTTATCTCTGGGGGCGTAAATTGTGACACAGTTTCTAATACGCCTGACAGCTAGTAAACATAGATCTTCGTAGATCAGTCGTCTGCATCGTTGAAATTTCATTGTTATTTTTTCCGTCTGTGCTACACATGTCAGCCGCCACACAATATTTTGGACATATGCACACATTGCTTTTAATTTTATATTTTATAATTTACTATGTTGTATTTTATATTATAATGTTTGACTAAAATTGTTTAAGAAATGATTTTGTGATGTAAATGAATATAAGTTATTTTTATTAACTGGTAATAACTTAAAATATCCTTAATAATATAAAATAAATCTATATTAGTTTTATGTTATACTGTAAAGCGGTTATTACTTTCATCTCCCACTTGACTATCCATTTTATCTTCGTGTCCACAGACTTTTATTACGATCTTCGCTTTAAAATGACATATCAAGTTTTCTTACCAGTCTTATTATTTTCTAATGAGTCGTATAAATCTTTACTTATGTGTGTATATAATTTATATATAATTCTACTGTCATGTTCATTATAAAAATCCATCTTTTATCTGGTTATATAGGCTTTGTTTGTATTCCGAGAGACTCGCAATCATTGTTCGCAAAATAACGATCCACCCACGCGACTTTGTTATTTTTGCGCTTCTCAAAGTTTAACGCGTCCGGTCCCCTTTGTTGCCCAGGCCGCTTTTGGTCGCTAATTGTTCGAAAAAGTTGCCGGGCTCGAGATAAATTAATAATTGGATTTTGGTATTTTGTATCGGCCTTTGTCTTTTGCGGCCAATTCGTTAGGCTGTTTCTGTGTGTATGTGACTGATAAAAATCGATCGATAATTGTTACGAAAATAATTTATTTACAATTCGTATACAACAGATTACACTATTATACATAATAACATTAAAACTAATACATAAAAAATATTATATTTTTTTTCTAATAAAAACATACATAAAATAATATTTTAGCTTAATTTATAATAAAATTATTAAACATCGGACATGTTTAGTTAATAAAATATACAAACAAATAAAAAGCTCGTTTTTAATACATAATTAAATGCATTAGCTATTCTTCATTTATTAAGTAGAGAAGTAAGCATTTATGAAAAACTTCAAAGCAAAAAACATAATGCATAGTTTCGAAAATAACCCATAGGTATGTTATAAATATTAGGTATTTTTATCATTGATTCAAAGTTTTGGTATTTTTAAACAATAAATAAAAATCATACATAACAGTTCTAATATATTTTTATATGTAATAAAATCTACTGTAATAAATACATGTCTTACACAATTATACCAATTCTTAGAACAGAATAAAAATGTTTTTAGTTCTACAGTATTTTTATTTACTTTGATGATATATTAGCTCACCGTTAAAAAAGTGCAGTCAAAATATTTTTCATTTGCTAATTATATTCTACATATTTTTATTATTAATGTTAATTTTGAAAAGCACAGAAAGCTCTTTTTCGTCTAAAACATCACTTAACATTTCCTGCCATAAGGTGTCATCATAAATTATCGAATTTTTTGCAATTTAACATAAAATTATTTGCATTATATCAATGTCATATTTGATAAAAAAAAAAGTAATTCTGTTGAATTATTTTAAATAATTCTAAGAAATACTAATTTTTCATATACATTTTAAAAAAAAATTCAAAATGGCTGTGCCATAATTTAACAAGATCAGATGTACATAAAAAATTGTGAATTTATTTATAATAAAAATTCTTAATATTGATATTTTTTTGAAGTTCAGTTAAATATGATATATATAATATCGAGCTTATTCAAACCAAAAAGCTTAAAAAAGCTCCATGCTAAGATGGGCATTTAAAGATAATAGTAAAAAAAATGTGAGGCTCTACAAATTTAAGTTAAAAATTGGTTTAGTAATTTGTTTCTGTTTTTTAGCACACTATTTAGTATATTTAATACAAAAACCATTCAATATAAACACAAATATTGACATTAAAGTTTTTTTCTTATCTGTTATGTAATATAATATAAACTTTTGCATATCTAATATATGTATATGACAATAATTTGCTAAAATATAATACTTTCATACTGTAAAATTTCGTTTGCATTTTTTGTATAAATCCATAAATGAATAGACTTAACTTAACTTCATATGTAATAATTAACCGTGTAAGAAAATGCATTTGAATCGAAATTTATTTACTGCAAATGAATTTTATTTTTGTGGGGCGGGCCGCCCCGGGCGGCACTTGCTTGGGGGCGGCATATTCGCGATGGGATCGTCTAGTGTGGTTCTTAACTGAATGCACTAAAATATATATAAATTTATTATTTTAAGATACCAATTTATTATTTGAAGAAATGCTGATTTTATGACCCTGAAAAAAATGTATGTGGGGGGGGGCAATTTTAAAGATCACCCTGGGCGACACATACCCTAGCTACGCCACTGCTATATATTAATTGATGATTAGCTAAACTTATGTTTTGTTAACAATGTAAGAACATGACCCAGTACTCTAACTGAAAATTTACTACTAAAAATAAGTTTTAATTTTTGTTCGCTCTTTATGTATCTTTGCACTTATTAATTATTATGTATTTATTGTTGATGGTTGTCAAATGATGGTTAGTTTAATTCAATAATTAATTAGTTAACAGTACATAAAATGCAAATTTCTAACTGAAATTTAGTTACTACAGATCAATTAAATAATATTGTAAAACACTCAATTTCGTTCGCTCTTTATATATTTTTGCATTTATTAATTAAAATTAATCTAGCAGTCAAAAATATTTTATATGTAGTCTAAAGCGTTAAAATATAACCCAGCTCTTTTAATTAAAATTTGTCTACTAAAAATGGTTTTCACAATATTATCTAAGTTCCAATTTCGTCCGCTCTTATACTTGCAAATTTATGGTTAAACTAAATATGTATATTTATATACTTGCAAATTTATGGTTAAATAAATATGATTAAAAAAAAAGTATTTAATAGTGAATAGTTTCAGAAGATAACATAAAACTTAAAAATCAACCTTCTAACTAAAATTACGCTACCACAAATCAATTTCAGAATGATGCCAAATTTTCAATTTGGTTCTTTCTTTATGTATTTTTGCACTTAATAATTCAAATATATTTATTTATAAATTGATAGTTAGTTTAACTAAAGTATTTTATAGTCAAAAGTGTAATTATAAAACCCAATTCTTTTAATTAAAATTTGCCAACTAAAAATTTTCAATTTCACTCGCTTTTTATGTTTCTTTGCGCTCATTAATTCATATTTATTTACTCGTAAATTTATGGTTATGCTTAACTCAAATATTTAATAAGCAACAGAGTAAGAAGATAACATGGAACTCGAAAATAAAAATTAAAACTTACAACTGAAATTTGGTTATTACAAATAAATTTTACAAGATTTTAAGTGTTCCTGTTTTATAGATTTTTTACTAATTTAATAATATTAATTATAAAATGACGGTTAGTTATCATAAAATATTTATTAGTCAACAGTATAAGGAATCTAATTAAAATTGGAATGCTGCAAATCAATTAATTGATTATTAAATTTTCAATTTCAGTATCTTTGCAAAATTTAGTCGTAAATTGCTTGTTAGTTAAACTTACTTAAAACTCAAAATATATATAAAAACTACTATGATTTATGAATATAAATATAGAACTCTAGCAGTGTTTTAGTTTTAGACTACATAAAAACAGTTTGAAATAAATACAAATTTTATATTTATCACAAATTAAATTCCCTTAAAAAAAATATTATATGATTCTTAACATTGAAAAATATGTTGTGTTTTATAAAAACAGACCGTATTTAATTAAATTGAATATAATATAATTTTATATTTTGTCTTGAAGTAAAATATTGTCTCAATTAATAATCTAAACTAAAAGTTTACGATTTAAATATTGCAAAATCAGTAATAAAACGGTAAAATTGACTGAATTAATTTAGTTTAATTTTATACTACTAATTTAATAATGATTTACTTCTAAGAAACTTTAATTAGTCATATTATATTATTAATTTAAGACTCTTTCATTACCTTTCATCCAGGTATCTTCTTACTTAAAGCACAATTTTAAGGGCTTTGTGTTTTAACTATGTATTTTATTTACATCATCAATTTGATTAGATAGATTAAGAATATATTATATTATATTACAGTGATTTTAACAGAAGTTATAAACGAGCAGCTCTCTTGAATGCACAAATTCACCCAACATATCCGAGGCTTAATCAATCAATCATCACTACACTATCAATGTCAAAAATAAATTAACATGTATTTACAGTTCGCACAACCTTGAATCTTGTACTATCGATATATTTTCTCGTCGTGGGGTTGCATGCTGACGAAGTAAGGCTGGGGAGTTGGGGGGTTTTGGGGGTAGTAAGGCATCCTCCCCATAGTCGCGTATGCTGGTCTCACCGAAGCAGGAGCTGAATGCATTTTGTGAGGCAGCGTCGCCGTACTTATTGAAGCATTCGGCGGCAAAGTGGCACCATAAGCACTGCCATAAGGCGGCACTGCATAAATGGGTCCCATTCCGGCCATATTGCCCATAGTACCACCGCCAGCCAAAGGACCACCTCTATACTGCGTGGAAGTCATCCTTAACCTTACAATACATATAATGATAACCAGAATAGCTATGAAAGCCACCACACCACCTACGATTCCAATGATCAATGTATCATCGTTATTGATCGCAGATTGAGATATAGTAGCACTCTTCAAATTCGTATTCTTAGGCTTAGGTTTCTCTTCCGATGAAGGCGCAACGGACCAAATAATATCAGGTTCTGCTGTAGTCTTCCGCATCAATCTAGTTGGCTTGATTGTAACAGTGGAAGGCGCAGAAGTAAGCGTGGTAGGTCTTCTAGGATCACACGTCAGTTCATCATCGCCTATTTCAACCAATAATTGACCAGCTAGATAATCAGGACTAGAGCATTTGATATTCGACATCTTTGAACTAGGCAACCATCTTCTTAAAGCTCGAGCTGCACAATCACAATGGATCGGATTCGTATCTAAACCTAGCATGCTCAAATCTGCTTTTCTATCATCCAAAGACACTAATAATTGAGGCTGTAATGAAGTCAACATCGATCCTGTAACATCCAAAACCACGTGAGAAGATCGAGGCAATGGGAATAATAACGCTGGTGGAATATTTGTTAAAGAAGTGTTCCTCAATTTGATAGCTATATTCTGACTTTTTAATCCGGCTAAAGCTCCAGATGATATGCTCTTCAATCTTGATCCTCTTATACCTAATTCTTGTAATCTCGGATGAAGAGCTGACTGCAATTGATCGCTACCCACAGCCGAATCTTTAATCTCAATATCTAACTTTTGTAACACAGGCAAGCTTTGCAGAATTCCCATCACGTCCAAGTATCCTAGTCTAGGATAGTTATGCGCATTTAAAGTGGCTAGGTTCAATAACGGCTTAAAAGCATTTCGCTCCATTTTGCTCAATTCTTCAAGATTCTCAATACTCAGTACTCTTAATGATTCTAAACCATCAAAGTCACCTTGAGAAATAGTCGATATTGGATTGTTGGATAAGTTCAAGTATTGAATGCTTTTTAAAAGCGGCCATATTTTTGACATAGAAGAACTGATATCGTTGATTTTGTTGTGAGATAGATCCAAGTTCTCTAATAGCGTCGTACGTTCAAACACTTTATCATTTAAGTTTGTAATGTTGTTGTGCGATAGATTCAAGTGGTGTAAAAATGGTGTTACTAGTTGCGACACAAAGTTGATTCCAGTTCCGGCTAAGTTTAACGATCTAACTGTTTTTGGCTCTCCCAACACATTCTTGATCGAATCTTGAGATAATGGATTGAAAGATAAATCCAACTTTTTGATGTTGACCATTATGCTGTCTTCGGCTGGTATTTCCACTAATTTATTGTGAGAGAAATCTACAGATGATACGAAAAAGTATTGCTTCTGTAGAGATTTCAATGGAGGTACTTCAAATGAGTTATGCGCTAAGTTTATATTCTCAAGCATTTGTAGGCGGTTTCTATCAAACAATAAATCTGGCAACTCAGTCAATAAATTATTCTCTAGATTCAACATTTCTAAACGAGCCAATCCTTCAAAGGTACGCTCACCTAAGCGATCCAAGTTATTATAACTTAGATCTAGAATCTGTAATTGAGTTGAATTATGGAAAGCCATCTCACTTATAGATTCTAGCTCATTGTGAGATAAAAGCAGTTCTCTAAGTCTTGGCAATCGAGCAAAATCAAGCTCTTCTATGTTCTTTAAACCATTGTGAGATAAATCCACATGTTCTAAAAATTGTAGAGATGCAATTAATTCAGCTGGGAAAAAGTTGAATTTATTCTTAGATGCCGATATTCTTTTTAATCTTGGATGAATCCTGAACGACGAAGGGAAGAGATAGCTCAGTTGATTTTCAGATAAATCTAATATTTCTAGACTAGTACCAGTATTAAAAAACTCTCCTTTGAACGCATTCAATTGATTGCCTCTCAAATATAACCGCTGAATAGACATTGCATTAACAAAAGCTCCTTGTCTGATATTCACAATATGATTATTAGATAGATCTATGAGAGTCAAATTACGCATATTAACAAAAACTCCCTCTGGTATTTCTTGAATCGCATTATCACTCAAATGTATGTATTCAATACTTGGATTCTTAGCAAAGATATCAGCCGGTAAAGTTTTAAGTCCATTATGACTCATATCAATAGTGACTAATTCTGGAGAGCTATGGAGCAAAGTATGAGGTATCATATTCAAATGCGGATTTCTACTCATGTTCAAGTATGAAAGATTAGGCGTTTTAGCAAAAGTATTTCTGCCTAATTCGCTCAGTTGATTTCCAGAAATATCCAAGTACCACAATCTTGAAAAATGTAATGGAGGTCCTGCTATGTTTAAAATTCTGTTCTGAGACGCCGATAAATATTCTAAAGTATTCTCTAATCCCACAAATATGTCAGCGCTGAGTATGTTAAGCAAATTTCCGTTCAGGTCTAAATGAGTCAGGAATTTGAAATGCTGAAACGCGGCCGAGGGCAATTCTCTAATAACGTTCCTCGCCAAAACCAGAGAAGAGACTCGCTCGGCCATCGATCGTAAAATGTCACTGGAGACGGCCGTGACTCTGTTATATCCCAAGTGGATTGAGGATAGACGAGGAAGACGCCCCAGGGCTGAAGCTGGAATAAGCAAAATGTTGTTATCGCGCAAAAGTAGAGTTTCTAGACTGTCTAATCCTTCAAAAGCATCGTCTTCGATCTGAAATAATAAATAAATATCATTAATAATTTATTGCTATATATTTTTTTTATTTTTTAAACATACCGTTCTTAATGCATTGACGCCAATGTCTAAATATCTAAGTTGCCTTAATCCCAAAAATGTTCCAGGTGCTAAATTAGCTATATTATTTCTGCTCAAATCTAATGCTTGAAGTGAAGTCAGACTGCTCAAGTGTGAAGTGTCCATATGCTGAAATTTATAATTATTAATCATTATTATTTTTTTAGAAATACATATATAAAGCAAATTGAATCAAAACAGTTGGCAAATATAAAACAGAGCGACAGCGGAGGTATTTTAGAGACGTATTGGAAAGAATTTTTGCCTGATTGGCTTAAATAAAGTAGAGCCCCCAATAACACGGTAAATTGGGGACGTGTCCTTTACTTTATATGTGAGCGAGCCAAAGGAAAATTCCTCGTCACATGCGCCTGATTTGTACGTAGTGTAGCAAAAATTGTGTGAGTATTTTATAATCCCCAACTACACGCACCCAAATAGCACGTTCGCAATTTACCGTGTTATTGGGGAGTCTACTGTATTTTTTTTTATATTCATATTAATATTGTAATAAGAACAAATAAATCTTATTGTAATTATATTTTGTTTTTAATATAATGTATTTATTTTGATATTTATATTTGATTAAGATATAAAATTATACATAATACAAATTTAAATAATTTAAAATTATTTTTGTGTTCTTAATTTAATTTATATATGTTTTAATAAAAAAGTGGAATTTTTGTTGATATATGATAATTTTAATTCGTAATAAATTTATTAATTATTTAAATTATTGATTCTACATTTTAATTTAAAATATTGTAAAAGTTGCTATAAATATTATTGATCATTCTTATGCTAGATTAGTTTTTGTTTTGACATTTTAATAAAGTTATTTATTTAAATTGTGTTAAATCTATTTATGTATCCAATATATTAAGACTCAATCTGTGTTCTACAGCAAATTAATAAATATTCAGATTAAAAAAAATAAAATAATTTTTGTGTATATATAATATTGCTTTAAATGTTTATTAGTAAAAATTAAGTTTTTTAAAATTGTTGATTTTTTTTATTTTTACGGATACGTGTGACGCGTAACTTTACTAAAAACTATCTAGAAAAAACCTTGCTAACTATTTTTTTTAAATATTTATAATTCTTAGTACTAAATTTTGAGCGAATATTTATTGTCAGCAAGAACTTAAAAATTTTATATTTAAAGAGATTTTTTTTCTCTCTTCTTTATTTTTAAAAAATATTGATAATTTTTAGTACTATATTTTAAGCAAATATTTGTTGTCAACAAAAAAGTTTAAATTTTGCTATTCAAAGAGATTTTTTTCTCTCTCTCTCCTTTATTACACCGTTTATTAACAATAAGTGCAATAAGACAATCTGCTTATTGAAAATAAGTACTTTTTGTAGCCATTTTTTTCTCTTTTCTTAGTTATTAAGAACAAGGGAAAAGAATAACACGTTGAAAGATACACAGTAAAATCTTCCTTATTATTTTTAACATACATACATACACACATAAAAAAGTGGATATGAATAATATATTTTGCTAAAATTTTACTTGATATTTTTTCTTTTAGAAAAACCGGCAAAATCATTTTTTTTATTATTACTTTTTACTTTTATTCTTAGTACAGTGAAACCCCCCATATAACACCATGAATTGGGAACGTGCTATTTGGGAGCGTGTAGTTGGGGGATTAAAATATTTTTTGTAATACATACGTACTAATCAGGCTCGTGTTGTGATATCTTACCTTTGGCTCGCTCACACACAAAGTAAGGGGCACTCAAATAGCACGTCCACCGTGTTATTAGGGGTTTTACTGTATATGTTGTATTGATTTGAATCTGAGTTTGTTATAATATTATATATTTAAACCTAAAAATAGTAAATATTTTTTGTTGTAAATTTGCTACTAAATTATTTTTAGTACAATATTTTGTTTATAAAATATAAAATATATTATACAAAAATTTAAATCTGACCATAACATTAAACATAAATAATACAGATACTTAAGATTTAATTTTAGATTTCTTGTCGCATTTTTTAATCATCACGAAATTACTCATAAAATTATTCGATACAACTTTATTATAAAAAATATGTTAAAAAACTTTTATAAGAATAAATCTATATGCTAGCATCAAATTCAATAAAAAAATATATTTCTCTCGTGTACATAAATTAAATCTTATGCACAAAACCTAAATTTTTAATTTCATTATATTTTATTAATAAATGTACTATTATTTGGTTAAAAAAATTTTTAGTTTTTTGTGTAAAATATGAACCATTTAGTCTTAAAATAATTTATATAATACCAAGATATTGTACTAAGCATCTTACACTAATTTGTTTAAAATAGTGTCGGTCGCGTCATATTTAACCTTTATTTTTAACGAGCACTCAAAGTTAAGCCAGCTATATAATTAACCCGTAACGGCAAAAGTTCTCCCGGAAACGTTACACCTAAACCATGTCCACCACCATCCAGGGAATACACCTATATATGTACATATTTTTAATTACCGTTAGCATATTGGTCGAGAGGTTCAAGTGCTTGAGTGCGGTGAACGCTTTCAGTGCCACGCTCGGAAACTCGGAGATGAAGTTCTCCGAGAGGTCCAGCTTGTCCAGCTTCTCCGCCCCCTGGAACACATCGCTGTTGAACTTTGACAGTCGGTTGTGACCCAGTCCGAGGGTCCGAAGGTGACCCAGCCCCGCGAAAGCACCGCCTTCCAAAGACATCATCATGTTGCCTTGAAGGTGGATCTGCTCCAAAGAGCGCTGAGACAGAAAAGCTCCTTGGCGAATTTTGTCTGAAAATTTAAGTGTGCGGTTAGTGAAAGTGCGTAATTTGAGATAGTTTGCATAATTAAAAGCGTACTTATGCGATTGTGTCTCAAGGAGAGTATCTTCAGACTACGCGGTCCATTTAAAGAGGCGCTCGGCACAGAGACGAGATTGTTTCTATCTAGTCGAAACTCCTGCATAAATGAAAATGTGAATTAAGTACAAGGTTGTTAGATTAAAATTTTATACAAGTGTGTTAAATTTAGATCTACTGCGAATAAGAACTTCATACGTTGGATGTTTTGTTGCGAAAAAGCGACACTTTTACGTGACTCAGAATTAAAACTGCTTGCACAATATTTTTACTGGAACTCTTTACGTTGCTTCAAACTACAATAAAGCAACCATTTCTATTTCGATCGTCAGAACTGTACCAGTCAAGCAGTTATCCTGAAATTTTATGAATTTAACTCGATCTTGAAGAACTTGAATATATTACAACGCAGCATCACTGCAGTAATCACACGCGTGTAACGTTTAACTTATAAGCATTTTTAATTTAAAATTGACAAATATCAGTATCAATTTACTTGATTCATAAATATAATGTTATCAAGTTGGTTAACCGCAAAATTTTACGCGTTCTTTGACCTTTCATATACCAGTGGAGCAATAATGATAAAATTAAAGTAGACGCTTACCACTAAATTGTCACATCCCTTGAGAATCCCTTCTTCGATCCCCCTGATGGAGTTTCCGCTCAAGTCCAACAGCGACAGATGCGAGAGCCCGTGAAATTCCGACGTCGAAAATATGGGATTAAGATTGTCGCCGAGCAGATTGTCCGCCAGGATCAACTCGGTGAGCGTTGATTGGAGCCCAGCCACCAGTTTTTCGGTTAATCTCCTCACAGAATTGCCCGAAAAGTCCAGACGACGCAGAGGCAACCCGAGGTCGGAGAAAATCTGAGGAAATCGCACAAAAGTAACAAGCGGTTAGATGAAATCGCAACATAAACGAGAATTTATTTGAAGGAGTAAATATAAATACATTTATATATGATGGTAAATAAATTTTATATTAAATTATTTTAATTTTATATAGATAAAACAATAAGGTTAAATACTAGAAAGGCAATTATAGCAATCAATTAATAATAAAATAAATATTTTTTACATAAAATATATATATTTATAAAAGTATCCTTATTTGCTTTTTTGTTAAAAAAAATTGTATAATAATAAAAAAATATATAATTCAGAAATTAGTTTGAAAACCTATCAAAATATCTCACGCCTACGTTTATTATTACTAAAAGCGATTTGTAAATATGTTAATTCACAGTCAAAGAGTTCAAAAATCATTGATGCAAATTAAAGAAATTCTCAGAAACCATTGTATTTATAGCATTTATATATTTATTATTAAATTCCATACTCGTATCAAATACATAAATTAGATTGTGTTACGATATTTTCAAATAGTTAATAAATATCTCTTAAATATCATATACAATACTACACATTATTTGCGTTAACACAGTCAGTTCAAGAGCTATCCATTTCATCGTTATTCATAATTTAGAAAGAGATGGCAAGTTTGAATTTACGTCCTTACTATTAGCTCTAAAGCATACAATACGAATATAGATTCGATATAATATATATTTTTTGACACATTTATAGAAAAAAAATTATAAATGTGCCCAAAAAATAAACAGAAATAATGAAAAACACCAATAATATTTATTTGTGTCATTAAATATATTACGCAATGGTCAAAAATTGCTGATCAAATTATGCTTATATCTTTAAAGTGAAACTTCGTGTCATTTTAAAAAACATCAGTAGTAGCATTACATTATATTTATATATTTCTTAAAACAAAATCATTTTATTATGCACATGAATTCGCTGAGTTAATTTACTATTCACAACTAATGAATAATCATAAAATTCGTTACCGATGCAACGGCTAGTAATACATTCTTAGAGAGACTAGTGTTATTACATATGTCATCGTTTTTTGATATATACGTCTCACGCTGCGCTTGTTATTAAATTAAATTTCAATAGACTATGGGTGCAATATTAGTAATTAATTTTCATATGTAGCTTAAATTAAATATGTTTGTAATCTAAATACAAAATATTTTACTTTATAAACGTCACTTACTTTGGGTATAACAATAGAAATAATTTAAAGGTTATATTTAATAAAACTTATTATATTAAATACGAAACTCGTAACACAAATCAGTTTTTTACAGACAGCGCGCGCTTTAGAACTTTGCGTTAATTTATGTGAAATTTAATAAACGAACGTATTTAACAAAGCGCAATAAATTTCATAGTCGAATATTTTTATCTTAAGGCCAAAGTTGTAAATGTGGTATTGTTTTGTTATTTTTATTTGCAATTTAGAGTTTTAATACATACATATAAATATTATACGATATAAGTTTGTATGTCAGTTATGTTATAATTCATGTTTTATTTATTTTGTATTTCAGTCATAGGCGAACATTATCGCCTAATGGCCAAAGCAATTACGCGCCGGCGTTTAATGTGATGCCGATAATGTAGCGCTCTGTTTTATCGCGATTCGAACTGTCAACTCGTGCGTGTTTTCCGCAAAAGCAGATTTGACCTAACCTAAGATTTTTATCATACATTGTATATAATATAACGCTTATATAAACACAATTAATGTACAACAAGTATTACTTTACAAATTTAAATAAAAAATAGTGTAAATGTATACTATGTACTTATTAAAATTGCTTTTTATATAATCAGTTTTAAATTATAAATAATTAATTTATAATTTTCATATTAAAATTATGAGCAAATTATTTATTTTTTTATTACAAATCTGACCATCATGACTTGACATGTTTTTCCAATGCGTCATTATGTTCATTATATATTAACAATAATTACACAATTAAATAATAAAAACACAGTTATGATGCACACCTAACATTGATGAGCATCATCCTATATAATTGTTTTTGGCTCTGAAAGCACTTGTATTGAGTAGCCTAATGACTCGTGCAAGAAAAGCGTTTTCAAGTCCTCGCCGCACGAATAAGGGACGCCATTTCGACTCTCTAGGGCACTCTAACGGTCGCGATATTGACGGATTGTCGACACCGCCCCTTAGCAACTAAAAAGTGGTTTACTGAATAGACACTTCGCCGAAAATATAATATTTTCAAATTAAAATGTGCTCGTGGAAATGAAGCGATTGGATCAAAAATCATAAAGTTAACGATAAAGAAATAAGATACTTTAAAAATATCAACTTACTACAATAGATCGCTTATAACTTGCTGTAAATTAGTGTTTTTCACAACTTATTATACAAATATATTTATTTGTAAACTAAAAGCGTTTTAAAATATAATATTTATCAAATAAAATGCATGCTAAGATATATAACAAATAAAATCAATGTCAGGCATCGTGTTTCGTACATGTAAAAAAAATCTAAAAATATGTTTTTAATATCTCATATTTTAATTTTATTTTATATACATAAATATTACCTGTGTGGGAAGAGCGTGGTGTCCTGCCCATCTTTGCCTGAAGGAGACAACAGGAGCACCATAAGGCAGCGGCGGAAAGTCGCCAACAAATACAATCCGATCACAATCGATGCTGATGGCTTCGTCTGAGTCTTCTGCAGATGATATCGGTCCTTCAGATTTGCATTTACAGGGGTATCTCAAAGCTCGATCGAACTCTCCGCAGGGCATCCAGCAAAAAGCCCCACATAAAAGTCCGAGTACAAGTAGCCCTCGCAGACACTCGGCGGACTTCATTGCGAGACCTGAAAAATATAAAAATAATATGTAGAGTTTTGCAATATTGTGTTGAATGCCTATTCAATGCTTAACGGAGGTACATCTCTGCTTTTCTGAATTTATTTTATTGTTATAAAATTAAATTTAAATTATGAATGAACAAAAAACACGCCGCTCACAGACAAAAAAATTTGCCGTTTTAATTTTACCTCACCTAAGCCTTTTTATTAATAAGGTTTTTATTATAACAGACCATATGGTGCACAATTGCAAGTTTAATTTATAAAAACAATACTAACATATTCAACATAAATTAAGATGTTTACGAATATGACTACATCATAAAATCATTAGTCACACGAACAAACATATATTCTTTATTTGAACCGATGATTGAGCTATATACTCTAGTTATAAATTTACTACAATTGCATTAAATCATTTTTTTAATAGACGTGCTTATTATCTACAATCTTTTTACAATATTTTATTTTCTAAGCTTTTGAGGCATCATTTAAAAATTAGCAATAGAACATAAAAATGTATAATAATAAATTAAAACTTATCTAAAAGTTTATTTTTATTAATAAAATACAACTATATCTACATGTTACAGTGAGTTTGTATTACCAGTTAAAATATATTTTTAGTAAATCATATCGGAATACCTTTTTACCAGTAGATATTTATATTTTTAATTTATCTGACAGTTGCCAGTACAATTATATGCTGCTCTAAACTGACATTTAATATGCGTGAAACTTGTAAAAAAGTCCCTGTTTATATAAACTTTGCAAATATTTTGGAGCACGTTTTATAAGCATTCTTTTAAAAACAATAAATCAAAACGTGCTTTGCTTAAAAAATATACTAAAAAGTCTTAAACGCAATTAAATAAATCGCTTACGCTATTTAATGACGAAAATTGTCTATTAAGGTTATATTAATTAACTTGTGTTTCATTTTATTTATTAATCTTAATTTCTTTGATCTTAATATGGTGTAAGATATTCGTAATTTAATAAGGTCTCACAAAACGAATAAATTCATAAATCACTTTATACAAACGAGTCATTTCGCAGAAAATTGCGTTATTCGAAGCATAAAGCGGAAAAATATAACATCATAAAAGGTGATAAATTAATTTAAGCTTTTATACAATACATAATATATAACATTCTGTGCGTTTATGTCGACTATACTGCGAATAAAATTGAGACAAATTCGCCGGCGAAAAAAATGCTACGTATTCGTTCTTCTCGTCTACGTTTGTTTTGCAAAATTAAATTGTCTCCAATTAAGTCATTATTGTGTCCAAATGAAAAAATTGGGGAGACTCCTTGGAGTGGCGACCGTTAAAATTTAACGGCGGTCATTACTAAGGTAATCGCTGCAAAATGGCCGATTTAACATTTTTTTTCACGGACTAAGCCGGAAAAGAACTGAGCAGATATTAAAATCGCATTATGTGTTAGACGCGGAGGATTTGTCTCGAGACTGTTTCAGAGACGAAAAAAAACGTGTTTTTCATAAGGAATTAACACAAGAGTACATGGAAAAAATGTGTAGCTTAAAACACTACTTTTAAATTAACATAACAATTAAATTTAAAAATAACATAGAACAATAGAATGCATTAAAATAAATGCTAATCAAAATACTTTAAAAAAAATTCAATAAAAATATTCGAAAAAATCTGATAATAATTCAGCAGCTCGTTGCACGACGACGAGCGCTGGTATATAAAAATTATTGATAGCAATATATTACTTTATAATGATTCAATAATTCCTGTTTGAATGTATTTTTAAGAACGTTACCCACCTATTTTTAGAAAAAAAATCAGCAATAATATAAAATATTATGATTTTAATTAAAAGTTATTATACTAAACAGCATACTTTAACATAGTTTTAAAATAAAAATATGTCAGAATAAACATTTAAAGTGAACCTAGAACCATAAAATGCGGTAAAATTATTATTAATAAAACTTCTTATTAGTTTTAATTTTATTTTTTTAAATGATTTTTTAAGTGTTTTTTTCTATTTTCAGCTAAATTAACAGTTTTTGTGAAATTTTCTAAAAAAATCAGAAATAAATAATATAATTTAGCAATAAATCAAATAATACCATACTTCTATATAGTAAAAACATAAGTTTAAAAATGCTACTTTTGAGTAAACTATAATCATGCGATGTGATAAAATAAATGTTAATAAAAATTTTAATAATTATAATGGTATCTACATATTAATTTTCTAATATTTATATAGAACCATATCGTCGCACGACGACGATCTTTGGTACATTAAAAATGATCGAATGTGTTATGTTTTATTAAAATAATAATTAAAATAAATGTGTTTAACCTTTCAGCTAAATTACCAATTTTTATCACATTTTAAAAAATCAACAATATTTCATAAATTTTAATATTAAGTTATAATGCAGTCAATAAACAATAAACGACGTGGTAAAATAAATGTTAATAATAGTTTTAATATTTATCATAGTAATAATATATGACCATGTCGTCGCACGACGACGATTATTGGTACACAAATAATTGAATGTGTAAATAAAATATAAAATTAAATATGTTTAATCTGTTTTCAGCTAAATCGGTATTTATCTCAATATTTTCCAAAAAAATTTATAATATATTTTTATTGAAAATGTAATATTTTTTGCAGTCATTAATACAATAGCATACTTTTATTTACGGTAAAGAAGGGAAGAAAATCGCTACAATACAATTAAGAAAAATATCACAAAAAAGCCTTTTATATTAAATAAAATTTTATTGTTTTATAAAAACAAGGAGAACATATAATAATTTTACAAATCAAGTTACGTTCTTCGTAAAATCATGAAGTCTACTTTAATTAATTTCTTAAAAACAGTAAAGATTTTGCCATAAGATTATTTTTTTAAATGTAGAAGTATTCAAAGATATTTCATTACTTGAAAAATATATTTAAAAATGATTAAGCCGCGCAGCGTAAAATTCAATTAAACTTAAATTTGAAATAGCTTTTAAATTTTAAAACATTTATCGCATTTTTAACGATCACTTTAAGCTGTCGTGTAGCAAGTACAAAATCTGTTAATAGAAACATTAAAACTATGGATTTTTTTGTTCTCTAATTTTTATAAAAAAACGCGTTATAGCAACCTGCGTTAAATTAATAAAAAACAATAAAACACCAGCAATGCTCAAAACTATATTTTGTAAGAAATTTTTTTTTTTTTAAATAACATATTTGATATTTCGTAAAAGCTGAATTAGTTTAATTATTTTGGATTTTAATTCTGATATCCTAAAATTAGGTAATGAGCACTGATCTTTACCATTATTATATCTTGCTAGTCAGTTGTGTAATTTCACACCAAATCAGACAGATTGTACAAATAATCGAGAAAGACTATCATCGCTGATCTCCTCTCTTTTCCTCAATTGTATACAATTTTGTACGTAGATAAAGAGCTTAACTTTTTAAGCATCACTCAGCTTTTATATTAGAAAACACAATAGTTCAGCTCGTACTTGAATCCATTGGAGCTTACGCCAAATCGACACAGACAACAAATTCAAATTAAAAATTAAAATATGTTTAAAAATTATAAATCTGTTTCTATCACTTGTGTAATTGCACAAAACTACGAAATACAGTTTTACAATTTTATTTTTCAGAGCATTTATTTTTTCGTTGAAAAATCTAACATTTATATAGCTTTTTTAGTGAGTCTGAGTTTAATGTTTTATGATAATCACTTCCTTATCTATGTGATGCTTCTGTTTCTTGAGAACTATTGGTTTAAAAAGACAAGCACGTTTTTTTTAAATAAAACAATTTTCCGCGCAATCGAACATGCCAACCGGTCGAATCGCCCTAACGAGACGCTTTTAAAATGACTGTACCAAAGCCGCCTTTTGAAGCAGTACCAATAAGAGTGGCTGATTATATAATCCGGAATATATCGAAGACCTCAACCCCTAATCTTGAGCGGGTAGGTAACTTCATAGCATTATCTCGACGTTCTCGAGCGGAAACTTTTGCGCTCGTCGGCACGCATCCGTGCGCATGCAAATCAACTACACTAGCAACAGACTATACGTAGAACATACATACACGTGAAAGCCATATATTTATGCATATGGGATAGCCGCGAAGAAAGACAAAGGGTCTCAAACGAGAGGGCGCTATCTGATCCGGTGCCCCTAAGACGGCTGGTTTATCCAGAAGCGGCTGCGGAGTCAAAGCCAAAGTAACCCTCGAAGTGAAAGTTATGTGTATGTGAATGAATGTATATGCAAGCATCCATCTATCTATGTCAAGGGGTGTTGGATTATTGAATCTCTTAGATAAACACAGCTATAAATAAAACAAAGCGTGATAGTATCGCTTTTTTATCGTATTAGATCCACGTTTTTAAGTGGTATTTGGTTCGGATACAAAGACTCACTAATCTAAGATATGCCAATGATTTATCGTTCATTTTTTTTAGGTAATAAAATATTAAACCAATGTGTTAATAAGACAATAAAGAAAAACGAAAGTAATAATTATCTTTAATAAAAATATTAACATGTCAAACACATACAAATATTTATTATCTCAATCATACATAAATTGTTCTGTTTTCTGCAATAGCTTCTTGTAACTATTGCAGAAAAAAATATATAAAGTCGACAAGCAGTCTTACAAATAATAATTAAAATAAAAAAACACTTTATAACTACCGAAATTTCAGAAATTGCTCATATTTCAAAGTTAATATTATGCAACTGTGGACTTTCTCAAACTTTTTTTTTCAAATCAATACACATAATGGTAAATTTCAACTTTAATTAAAATAATTAGTTGCGATTTAACAGGTAAATGTTTTTGAAGACATATGCATTTAAATTAATACTTTGTTCCATGAAACGACTTATTAGTTTATTTATGTAAAGTAAATCTTCAGATTTGTTCATAGGAAAATTATTTGTTTTATAGAACAGTTATTTTATATATTGCTCATTTAAATTGTATTTTGCAGCTTATAATTTCTGCAACCCATTGCTGACAATAAAGCCCACATTGACAATAACTAAATGAGTCTTTTCGGCAGTACTGTCACCATCAAGCTCATTAATATGCTGACATTGCGCATTGATCTGCTTAATGGCAACTACAAGGAGCTGGTCCAGTTGCTATAATCGAAATTTAAAATAAAATGATTTTTTACTATGCAATAGTTGTAATCATACATATTTTATATTTTTTATATACTGAAATAATACAATGGATTGTTTCTTATACTATGGTGACGCATTGGGGTAACCTTTTCTTCACCTAATTTAAATAAAATTGTTGTATTTGTCAATTAAAGTATTGTATTTATAATTAAAAAGAATAATTATATGCCATTAAATCATAAAAAAGCTGATTCGACACGTTATGTTAAAATGCGACACCACCGTGAAAAATCTTTTAATAGCTTAAGTCACAAGGTACACGCTTTACATAAAGAATAATTAGAATAACTGTCACTTACAAACAATATATTGCGTGCATTTTGGAATACCCTCAAAACGGCGGTATATTAATCAACAGCAATTCGCTTTAAAAAACTCGCCACTCTTCAAAAAGGAACAGAAAATAAAATTTCTCATGAATATAAATAGCTGACCATACACGCGCGGGCATATCTGACGGATCTGTCCGTCGCGGGTGTCTAGTAGACAAATCCGATCGTGTATGGTGAGAAAAGACACAGATCCGTCCTCAAAGCGAACGGATTGGACACGGACAGGCAGATCTTTTGTTTATCCATTCTTAAGAAATTTCTTCTAAACAGATAAAACCACCACATATAATAGCAAGTATTTGCTTTTTTTTAAGAGACATTAGATGTGTTTTTTTTTAATAAGTATTAAGACAGTTTGCGTTTGTGGTGAAGCTCGGACAGATCTGTTCTCGTGTCCGTCGGACATATTTATGCGTGTGTGCTTAGCTATTACGGGATCGTGGGCAATCAATAATCATTTTCACTTAGTTACTTGGTCTGGGAATTTTATCCACAAAACTGAGTATTCACATTTGAATAAATACGCTGGAATTTAAGGCATCCGAATTTAAAGAGCCTTTCAATTTAGAGGCCGACTCAACTTCAGATCAGCGAAGATTGCAGAAGCAGCCGCTTCTCTCTTCATATTCACTAGTCCGAAATTCAGAGCAAATTTTTGCGCAATATATTCAATATTTAATAACAAGATTTGTTTCTAGAAAAATAAAATAAAACCGTTTTTATACTTTTTTTGTTAACAAAAAAAGATGCATGTATGAACTTGTATTCATTATTAAAAAAATATTTTTTGCTTATTATTCGATATTTTAAATTTAAAATAATGAATTTTTGTTAAGAAGTAGGAAATGTACTATTGTATCAAAATATACAGAATCTGATCTTTTAAAAATATTACTAATTTATTTATAATAGAAAAGTTGAGAGTCTAAATACAGTCTTTAGTCAAATTTATATAGATTATTTATATTATATAGGAAAATTATTCTAGGAACAAGAACAATATCACTAAAATATATTAAAAACAAATTTAACTATTTATTTACACGAGATTTAACTTTTTGCAGACTAATATCGAAATATCTATATGTATGTAGGTAGAGTGAATAGTTATAAGCTTGTACTGCTTTGTAATTAGTAATGTTAATCTCATTTAGGAAATCTGCTTATCAAAACTCTGACTCAAATTTGTGAAAGGATTACCTTTACATCGTCATGGTATTTAATCTTGTGCTGACTTTATGGCTTTAGAAGAGAATTTTGGTTTCGTGACATATATCGATTTAAGCATTAACTAACAAATAATGTTTACATAGAAATCATAAGCTACAATATATATCTTAATAAATGTGAGGACTTCTCAAAAAGTTTCTAAGTCTGTATATAATACATATTATAACTTATGTTGTATGCTAGAACTTTTACTTTGCATATCGCATAGATGACTATGTCTTTAAACTGCATGTATTATAGTTTTTGCTGATTGTATATAATATTTAACTGCTCATGAAATTTCATTTAATATATTTCAGTAAGTTATACTTATGATTTAAATACAAATAATATTTGCGTCATCTGTATATAATTAATTATTTTCTTTAGGCACTTCTAGAAACACTTACAGTTTACTTAATGAAAAATATTATATTTTTGTAATTAAGGCTCTCGCAACATATAATGTTGATCGTTTGCAGGAAAAAACTATTTCTGAAGTTATCGACTCTATCCGAGTGCGCTAATTGATATTAATGGCTCTCGCGATACGGGGCCGGACTGGTGCTGATTAATGATTCCAGAAATTAATCGCGGCCGGATTACAAGTCCGCCGCGCCCTTTAATTAAACGCCCGGGGCTCTCGAAATGTTGGCGACCGCTGTTCGGCGCAGTATCGGATTCCTCGACGGGCTGTTGTGTAATTTCGTCATATGAAATACACCGCTGCTGCTAAGTAAACTAGCTGTAAGTTCTTCGGCGTCTTGATTAGAACTTCTGCTATATATAATACAAATTTGCTGGAGCTCGAGTTTGAAATTCAAGATGCGTATGATTAAAGCGACTCGAATTCTGATAAGTTGATTTCTCAACATGTTTGAGGTTTCGCGCCTTTGAAGCTTTTGAGACATTCGATATTTGGCATTTTTATTATCAAAAGTCTGATATTTCACTCAACAATAAGATATATAAATTCATATTGCATTAACAATATACGAAAATACAGTTTTTTCGACCTTCTTTGTTGTGCAATATTTAATATTGAAGCAATTTTAAATATATGCTTTACTAGAAAATTCCACAAATGCAATTTTCATTTTGTAGCACACATCGCTTTTATTACATTCCTGGATCATGCAATTTACAATAGCATTTTATTAAATTTCTCTATAATACACATAAATGTGTAGTTGAATCAAAACATGCAGTGATGTATATTTCGTGCAAGCTAATATTAAAAACATATTTAAAAATATCATAATGAAGCAAAAATATAATTTAGAACCCAAAAAATTGGGGATCCGGTACTTGCACTCCCACTAGCTGCGGTACCTCACGATAGTGAGGTACCGACAGCCAGTAATTATATAATATCGTTTTAGAAATGAATTAAAGCAAATTAATGCAATGTATTAGATTAATATATATAAAATACTTCTTTTAACACTGCGCATTCGCAAATAAAAAAGAGCCGACGATGCGCAGAATATACAATAATCCTTTTTGTAAGGGCACTTTATCATTTCCAAAGAATTCGACAGTTAAAAAAATACAGTGCTATAAATCACCCATCGTTTGAACAAATTTTGTTCAACGAATTGGTAAAACCTAAACATTAAAATATTCTTTCTGACAAAAATCTTTTAAATTTTGATATATTATACGCGCTATATATGACTTCTATAAATAAATAATTTTAAGTCAAGTATTTCTTTCTCAAAGAGAGGCATAGTTATGAGGAGCACGACTGCATTTTCTGTCCTTAGAAATGGTTTGAGATGTCAGAGATTTTTAGTAGCTTTGCCACTTGAGATGAGTCCACTCGGCGTACCGGCGCAAAAACCCGATCGAGTGAGGATTGCATTTGCGCATAGACAGAGCCCCTCCGCTTGATATTTTGCTCCATTGCAAAGTATCAAAATGTAACGTATACTTTTTTTAAATGTATTATGCGTCATTAGATTGAATTATTCATTATCTATGCATGATTCGGCACACGCTGTTTACGTTCATTATGGTAATAGTCCATGTGCACGTGCCACCATGCGCCATTACACGATATCATTGACGGTTAAATAGTCACGCACGGATGTCATTGGTATTCAGTTGATCGGTCATCCTTTATGTTTCGGCACAGTTTGATTCGTTCACAGATTGGCAGGTCATCGGTCAACATCAAACAACGACGAACGAATGACGATTCAGTGGTCTTGCTGCAATTAAATTTCACACGCAACATCGAACATTTTTGACCTATGGAGCAATGCTTGATGTTAACAGATTGAAACGAATCAATCGGATAAAATGAGAGCAGAATAGATAGAGGATGATCAATTAAACTGATAATAAAATAACAATAAATAAGAGTAGTTATATATACACATATTATTTATGCTTTAACGATTAATTATTTAAATTAAATTAAAACCATCGTAACCTAACAGATTGCCCCAATGCGTCATGATAGTCAGAAACAATAATTGTATTATTTCAATACACAAAATATATATGTAATAAACAGCGATGAAAAAATTATAAAATAAATTTTATTCTCCCATCAACTTTTAAGCTGTGAATAAAATTCTTGCTAGTCTTTGAATTTCATCTGCATACTTTTTCGTGTTAGATGGAAGAATGTGACAAATTATTCAAATTTAGTTGACAATTCCATATTATAATCGTATTTTTAGAAACTTTTATTTTATTAAATATTTCGTTTATCAGTTTATTTAGTCCTTGCAGACTTATATTCAAATCATTTAAATGTTGAATAATATCAATATAGAACACAAAATCACACATTTGATCCTTATTATCAAATTCAGAAAATATATTCAACGCCATCACCGTCCATACGTTCAATGTATGCGCGCCGAAGTTAACGTCATGAGAAATTGACATTACCGTGTAATCAAATAAAAGTTTGTTTAATTAAAAAAAGTCTTCTCCACAATTTTTAAGAATTATCGAATACTTTAAATGCAACATCTGAGAAGATTTTTAGTCTAGTTGATTCTAAATAATTTAAAGCTGAGCTGATAATAAAATAAAATTCCAAAATAAATTGTTTAGAACTCATTTTTTTTAATCAAGGCTTAGCAATTCTTAATAAAGTGAAATCAGGTGATAAATATTGAACACTTTTTAAGCTAAATAGCAATAATAAAAATATGCTTTAATTAATATTGTTGTTTTCATAATAAAATACATTTTTAATGGCCAGAATTAAATTTATAAATTAAAAGTGGTATGTCAAAATCTTGGAAATATCAGAACATTTTTTTTAATTTGGTTCCCACGAGACCTTATTTGAAATTTGACAACCCCGCCTTTTATCCTCCATCAATCATCTATTCCTGGAATTATTTTACATTGTTTACTGTTGTTTATATTACCGAGAAAATTAGGATATTCTGAAAATAGATTAGGCTTAAAAATTGAGTACAATAATGCAGCGGAAAACGATTATTATGATAATTATCGGGCCCCTAACTTTAGCTAGCAATAACCACGTAAAAATAATAAGCAGAAGGTAAAAAATATAAACCAAATATTCAACAGAAAGACAATGTATTTATGACCTAAAAAATAAATTTGTGATTGTGATAAAGGGTTTATTTTCAATTTATGGAATTAATTGAAAAATCGCAAAAATAAGAAACTAAGGTCTAACTATTTTTTAACCAATAATCCATGACAATTTTGTGTGAAATGACAATCTTATGCGTTAGCAAGATCGTTTTAAATAATATCATAAAAATAATCATACTATTAAATAAATATTTTTTACTGTAAATATAATTTGTCGCATTTTATATAACACCTCTAAAAGTATTTGTATAAAGCTGCTTGATAATGTTGAATATAAATAATTTAATACATATTTAAGCTCGTGCTTCACATACAATTTTTTTTCGCTCACAATATCCAATTGTCTATCTGAACATTTGCGGGTGGCCACATTTTTTCGCGCGTTCAAATACGTTTTTGCGCAAATGCGCCCCTCTTTGCCTACGTTCGCCATAAGTCGCCCTTATCGCAATTTTCTTTACGCCCTAGCGCCGTCGAGAGAAATCATATTTCTCCGGTGATAAGACGCGACATCTATAAAAGAGTCCCCTCGCAGAGACGACGTAAAACTGGTCCAGATTAGGGAGGTCGTGTACGAGCGAGAAAGTCTCGGAATGCTGCCTTGAACTCGCTCGAGAAGAAGAAGTAGAAAAAACTACAGTTAAAAATAATGCGTATCGGTAATACAAAGTACTGGTAAGTGGTCCACGTTAGATTTTCGGGTCGGCCCCACAGGTTAATTGGGCCCCGGGCGACCGCGCACCGTTATGCGGCTCTGCCCAGTGGACTAAGGAATTTATTGACTGGTCCACTAGCACGTGCGATCGAAGCGGGTTGAGATGTTAGTAAATAAAAAATATATATATCATATTATGTAAGAAGCTAGTTGCGATTTTTTTATATTTAATATTAACTTATCATTACATCGTATTCATGATAAAATCATTTTAAAGCTTATATATATTTTTTATAACATTATTAACTGTGTTTTAAATTATGTATTGAATTAAAGATAAACAGAAAGCAAATATTTTGTATGATTTCATAACAGGTAAAGTAGCAGAAACTGTTTGTTCAAACAGATGTGAGTAAGTTTTATTTTTCCAAAAAATTGTAAACCAATCAAGCTCGTCAATATTTATTAACCCTTTTAGCGTTATCGCCGTACATGTACGGTGGTCTATATTTCATTTATATAAGGAAGAAATAGTAAACAAAAAACATTTTATTTATATATTTTTAAAAATTTAATTTATATAAAAAATAATACCGATATATTGAAATAGTACGAAATAAATAAAAATAACAATGAATAATTATTATTCAATTTATAAAAAAATATTTAAAGCCTCTGTATTCATATAAAAAAAATCCACAGAAGCCGAATAATACATACATAAAAAATATGTAAACTAAATTAACAAAATAAAATAACAGGAAAGTGTTAAAATAAATTACTAATACAAAAAAGTATTAAAATAAATCAAAGCAATAAAACGTTTAAATTTCACTATAAATGCAATCTACAATAATAATAATAAAAAAATAGCGAAGGAAGTATTTATGGAAAAATACGTAAAATTAACTCACTACTCAAAGGGTTAATATATATCGATGTTCATAAATTTTAATATTTATATATATATATATATATATATATATATATATATATATATATATATATATATATATATATATATATATCTAGTACTGAAGTTTAATACTTAAATTAATTTTTCAAGCAAAAAACAAGGTACTGATAAAGTAATTTTATTGATGTAACTCTATTTGCGTGAAAATCACGCGGCGAAAAGTGACCCGTCGATTAGGTGCTAAATTATTTATGTTTCAAGTTTCAACCTAATATTGTGAAGTGACGTAAACGGACGAACGTTCTTATTATTTAAATATTCTCTTTTTTATAGTTACATGTATTTAATTAAATTAGCAAATTACATTTTTTTAATAAAGATAAGTAAAAAAAAATACAAAAATACAATACATAATTTTTTTTCTTAAAAATAAATAACTAAAAATGATAACAGAGGCTACACTGATAAATCAAATAAAATAAGTGAATTAAATAAACTAAAATCCTGAAAATTAATCTTTAAAATTTTCAAACCTCATCTTGTTTGAATGGCAGATATGTGTGTGGAAAGAAAAGAAAAATAATCTGTGGATAATTAGTGAAAATGGAAAAATTTGTTGTATATCATGTGGCAAAATAAAAACTCTCTAATGAAATCAAATGTACATTTAAGTGCAGAAAAAATTTAGAAACAACCCAAATTCAACCCATTGAAAAAATAATAAATACTTTGAATGATGCGGAAATCAAATATTCAGAACTGCATATTATATAGTGAAAAACCATAAGCTTTACTCAGACCATTTTGATTTGCTACAAAAACAAGAATTAAATGATACAAAAGTATCTTATGGTTATAGTGCGTTATATAATCAATCATATCGGAGAGGAAATGAAATTTCAAATATGCCAAAAAATTATCGAAATAAGTAGAAAAAATTGTACTACACTTAATAATAAAACAGTACTGTTAAATATTTACAGAATAAGAATATAATTTATATTTTCACTAGTAAATATATATTTATATGTAGCAGTGAAAACGTATACCGTTATGATTGCATTAAAATGCTAATAAAAATATATTTGTATATGGTAATACAGATTCGCTGTAACATTTACATATATATGTAATGCTGTACCAAAAACAAAACGATGCTTGAGAAAGGTTTTGAATAAATGTACATAAAATATGAAACATAAATTCACAAACCTAACAAACTACTTATTGATATCATTAAAGTATGCATATCATATTATTAAATTGTGTGAAAATACAAGCACGTATTGCGTTACCTTTAATTAAAACTTTTAATTAAAATGGAAATTTTTAACGCGGTACATAATAGTAATTGCGTTTTAAACGGTGCTCTCGTATTAATGTGTATTTAAAATTTTGATACGAATATAATCTCATAAAAACTTCGTAAGCCATTATTAACCTAGAATGTGTAACCAGCAATGTTTGTTTTAATACCCTTTTAAACATGTTTTACGACCCTCGAGCATATTTTTATAATATTTTCTAATAATAAAAATCTATGAATTATGTTGCTTACTTTGTTTCTATGTACAAAAATTTATTATTAAGTTGCAAAATAATATATAATAAATACTTGATAATATAAAGTATATGAAAAATAGCTAATTTATAAGTTATAACCTTAGAAATATATTTACAGTCATTTACGGCTTGTATTTACAAAGAAAAAAATGTTTAAAATCTCTGCGAATTTATCGTTATATTGCTATTAATGTGGTAATACTATAGGTATTTTATATAAATTATATATATTTTTGCAGACTTTTATGTCCGAGATGTTTCATTTTATTTTTTTACGACAAAGTTTTTTTTTTAGTTCAAGCTTAAAATATATTTTATCCTCCGCTCTTTTATTATTATATTATATAAGACATTCAGATTAAAAAAATCATTTAGCACAAATATTTAACATACGTAAATATTTATATAGATATATAATATTATATTTTAGTGAACATCTCTTCATTTTGGAAAAAAAATTGCTTATCTTGTTTTTACTTAAAAAAATTATATTTAGCAAATATTACATAGTAAGTCAAAAAAAAAAAAAATTTAAGTAGAACTAATTTTTTTAATAATTATACTAACTTACTTAAAAATATTGAATCATAACTCACCACAAAATGTGAGTTATATTATATATAAAATAATAATAAACGTTATTAATAATTGGTTTGCTAATATATTTTTAATTATTAGTTAATACATCTAACTCATAATAAAATTATTTTTTTATCCTTTTAAATTTTAATATGTTTGATTATATATAAATATATTACATCTACACATTTAAAAAAAAAACGTTATTGATATTTATAAAGGACGAAAAGGAATATATTGATAATTACCGACCTATTTCTGCCTGTCATTCCCAATTCTTTAGAGAAATTGCTTTTTCATGCAAGCGTATCGAAAATTAGTAATGTCATTTATCCACATTTTTTATCTGGTATAACAAAATTTTACTAATAATTAAATAAAAATAATTGTCTCATTAATAGGTATCAGTTTTGGTTAAATATGAATCAAGGATGTACTTAAATATTTAATCAATAAAAATAACTCTTTGATTATGTTTATTATAATTTAATGAGGAGTAGCAAAAATATGGTATTTTAGTCCTACCATATATTCAATATTTTATTTTTATTATATTGAAATTATACTTTTTGCTGATAACTATTATTTTTTTTATTAACAGAACTAAAAAAATGCTAAAAATCATAATATAAAATTTTTTTTTATTAACAAAATTAAAAGTGGCAATTTATTTAATTAAAAAAGTACCACAACCTCTTATTTTTAGCATTTAACTATTAAATCAATAAGTTTAACTTTTTTTTTTTACACATTGTATGTTTTTTTTTACATATTTTTTTATAAATTTATAGTATTTTTAATGTGCATTTATTAAAATTGCTTGATTTATATTCCCTTTAGATTTAATCATTAAATTTTCTCTGAGAAAGATATAAATAATAAAATATAAAAACTTTTACTATTTTAGATCGGTAAGTGATTTTTAGCTAGCACGTGTCTAACGAATAATAGTTCACACAAATTTCCAACAACAAACTCGAAAATTGTATGAAGGACCTTTGAGTAAGCACCGTCAAAGCCTAAAGTACACTTGGAAACAATCTGTCGTTCGGCAAACCATCAACTATCACCATTACAACTTTTCAATTTGCGCCATTTTCAACTTGCACGATTAAGGTAGAAACCTACCCCGCGGTGGGTGCATCGAGGGTTGGGGCGAAACTTTTATACACAATTCCGTTTGTTTGCCATATAAATATATTTTTTCTCTAATTCCCATTCGTTTTCGGTTCGAAGCGTTTTATCTGGCATTAATCCCGATTCAGGTGCGGGCCATTTGCGGCCCGCGGCCTCGACTTAACGACCCCTGTTTTGTTTAAACTAGCCGTAATCTGGCCGTCCGATGTGAAATATTGATTACTATAGCCATATTTGAATTTTGTGTTTGCATACGTACGTCGACGCCCGTGTTGCGGTGACCACACATTCCGCTCGGCGTGGGCCTATTTTGTAATTTGACCATAAATCAATCCGATCTCGGGCCGCATGCCCATAAAGCCAAACACGCCGCGGATTACGCATCAAAACGTAATCATTCCGCTTGTTTAATTTACGGGCGGTAAATTTTGACGGGCGATAAAATTCGATTGGGGTGGAGAGGGTGTTAAATTTGATGATGACAAAAAAACGCATTACTGCGTTCACATCGAGCAAAAATAATCATAAATGTTTGCATCTCCCACCATTATTTACTACTATTAGCATATATAATATGTATATGTTAACAAAGTTCAACTTTATCAGATGACGGCATGTTTTGAGAAATAGAAAAACATTTAAAAAAAAGGTTGAGGAACCCTGAATTATAATAAAATATAAATTATAAATGGGTTATAATGCTTGATAAAAAACATGGCACAGGGGTTGTGTCACCAGACAGTTACTATTTCCGGAAACATAGCACACATGTTGTGCCATCGGCCTGTATAGTTTTTGTTAGCCTGATTTAAGTTTAAGATGTTATGAATATGCTTATTTGCAATGTAGATTTTTTTATAATATTGATGCTGATTTAGGTATATCTGTATAGGTTTACTGTTGCATTTTATAACAGATTTATACAGGAAATATAAAAAGGTGTCATTTTCATTTAAACATATGTTTTTTTGGACCTGATATATTCCTAATTTAATTTTAAATCTCTTTTAAAACATATTTTTGCTTTAATTCTCTCTAAAATACATTATTATATCCTGATCTTTTCATTTGCACATAAGTGAGTACTATTCCTAAAAAGGTTAACAAATTATATATCAAGAACAATACACAGTGTTAAATCCTTAATTTTGTTAGACCAACAGAAGGATTTTTGTCATGCTTGTTCGCAGTTTTTTACTAAATCGTTGATGAAATACTTTGATATGAAATAAAAATAGAATATTTAACACCTATAGGTATTCCTCAAGGGTGCAACTTGAGTCCTCTGCTCTTTACGTTATTTAATAATGACATAAATACGGCAGTCACAAATTTAAGTATTCTTCTGTATGCAGATGATTTAAAATTGCTTAAATGCATTCTTTTCTCTACAGAGTGAAGGACTATATTTCTAATTTTATTTTGTATGCTGATGATTTAAGATGTTTAAATACGTTTGCGTTATTGTGTACTTTAAATCGCTAGAGACTGCTTTTACATATTTGCAAAAAAATGCTTCCGCTTTTAGTGTTGAAAAATTATGAATTCTTGCTATTTTTTTAATCTGATTTATCATCAATAGAAACGTTTTGGTTAAAAATGCTAGAAAATATTTTAGAATTACTTTTGAAAGCAAACGATGTCTGCGAAAAATGCTCGACTTTATTATGAGAAACGAGTTTTTGACACTTTAGTTTGTAACCTTCTTTAATATGCATTTATTATATAAAATCTTTAAATAAGCAAATACTATAATATATCTTAATCGGAAAAATACAGAAAAGGTTCTTTAGATAATTGTATATGAGGGTAGGTGGTTATAATTGGTTTCTATGGTTTTGGTCCCACCCGTTCCATGATCACAGAACTCATTTTTTTGACCAAACAATGAAAAATCTCTTGATGTGGAAATAATGGAAGACGTTGTATATACTGATTTTAAAAAATATTTGATTAGTATCCGTTCGCATCATAAGATTCCCTATTGAGCTCGACAGTTTACCGTTACATTCTAATTAGAATCCACTACTATTTGCCTCTCAGCCATACAACGTGGGGGTGTTACCCTGCGCTTCTAAAGAAATATTTACCATTTTATTTTTATTATGTAATAATGCTCTTTTCTTATAATCAATACAAACATTTTATTGCTTTTGGAAACAATGACTATAATAATTATATTTATTTAAAAAAACTTTGAAATTCTGCGAAAAATTATAAAAATCAGATAAGTTGCAAAATTATGAAATGAAGTTAGTGGTATTGTAGGTTAATCAAATTTATTCATTTAACAATCCAGAACTGACGCCGATCCCTTAGAAATAAAAGTAGGAGGGGTTTCGCACGCAACGAAAAAAGAGATAAAGCCTGCTATTTCGTGTGATGACATGAGAATCTTATGAAGCTATCCGTTCTTGTATCGCAAAATGTAATAAATATATCACCCCCAAATAATATATTTGTCCTTTTCAAATCGCGTGGTTTCTACAATATATACAAAACAGAGACTAGTGTCTTAAATGGACTTGTGTATGTAGAACAACACACGCGCTGATTGACAGGGGCGTACACAATAGAGTGGAAATAAACTATATATTATAATTGGTTGCAATAAACCCGTCCATCAATTGTCAAAGCCGCTCGTTATGCACATATAAAAAATCAGTTATAGCTCAAAACATAATAACTTTAAAAAATAATCTAGTCATATATTTATTGATTCTTGAAATTTATAAACCTTAAAGGCTCTGATTATATTTGTTTATTTAAGATCAGATTAAAAAAAATATTTTTACGTTACAAAATATATAAATTTTTGCAATACTTTTATTCAGATAAAAGTGAGTACTGTGGTTTTAGAGCTTATGATTTTCAAGTCATCCCTAAGCACCTGGCGAATAAAATGTGATAGCTATACTGGACCAAATCTGATGATCGAAGTAGAATGACCGCTATTATCTAGATTTTTATTGTGTCAATCTTAATGTCTAGGTTTGTATAAGGTCAGGCTGATATATTGTATGATAAATAAATATAAATAAATCTCCGTTTCCTTCTAATCATCATGGATGATTTGTGTGATAACCCAGTTTTTTAATAATATGGCCTTCATACGTTTTTTTAAAAAATGTGTGGCTTTCATATGCTTCTTTAAAAGTATAATATCATTTCAGTTGGTACGCTTAAAAAAATGCAAGAAATATTTGATTTGAAGTAATTCGCACACATAAAAATAAATATATATCTACATATGATATAGAATTGAAGGCTAAATATTTTTTTCATTTCTATTGCATCTAAGAGATCTGATTGAAAAAGGGCTTTTCATTAAGTTTGTAATTGAAAAAAATGCGTTTTCACATAAAATGATTATTTTTTTTAATCCTACTTTTTAGATCATTTAAATTCATTGCAATTTTAAAAATACCTGAAGGTTTAATTCTCAGTTCAAAAATGTGTTTTTTAGCTATTTAATAAAAATATCGATAAGCTTAAAATTCTAAATTCTTGCTTTTCTCCGATTACGTTAAAAATTTATTTTAAATAAAAGAAAACATAAAATGTATGTTAGAAATATATTTCTGTGGTCATCAACTAATACAATAACATTCAGCATTACAAAATGATATTTCGCGAAATATTCTAAAGCAAGATCGCCACCTAAAATTTAATACAAAATATGCTTGATTGACTTACTTTTAATAAAAATAAAATAAGCAAAAAAATTATTTACGTTTCTGTACATGAGGGAATATAAGTATTAATAATTTATATTTTAGACAAGAATAAGGGACGCAATCGCGACTTTCTAGGGCATTCAAAAGCATGCAATTGAAAATCGGCACTGACCATGTTTATTTTTAACTGTTACTCACTGCAGAAAAATGATTTTAGATTTATGTTTCTGATCCCCAAGTGCATTAATCAGCTAATGTTTGAACTGAATAAATACAAATGTGTATTTATTTCCATTTCTGTACTGTTTAATATTTATTTTCGTTAAAACAGTTTCAATTTTGTGTATTATTCGAGTTGAATTAAGCGCTTTAATTTGGAAAATAGCTAATGAAACTTTCGTGAAATGTAGCAAAACTATCACTGACAAAACAATGCTGTGTAGCAAATATGCAAATTTTAATCTGGAAATGGTATTATCGCGCTGTAAATTTTTTTTTCTTTTCGGTTGGGAATCTATTTATTTTGATATTATAATTATGTGACTGAGAAATTTAATTAATCTACGCTTAAATGGCATAAAAATAATACTAATTATAAAATTACCGTTTCAAGCTCTATATTAAATAAAACTATACAATTATTTATTCATAGAAATATCGGTATAAACTATTCTACATCCTTTGTACACATTACTCAAAAAAAATTAATGAGTCAGCCGAAATTAGTAATATTTACACAATGACATATTGCAGTGGTAAACTTAAAATATAAATAATATATAGTTTTATATATATTATATTTCTAGAACACCCAATTACCGGTTAACCGCTCTAGAGTCCTAGGCCTAAAACTATTGGAAAATTTTACTAACAAACGGTGTACCAAACAACTTGTGTCGGATCAAATAATAATTCACGTATGATAAACAGTCGGTCGTTACAATTCGTATTATGTTTTCGGCTAGAGGCAAACAAGATTCTAATAATTATGAAACAATGTGTATTATACACGCATAGGTTCTCAAAAGTTTTTTATATTAAAATAGTAATTATTCCGCGGACGTTTAATAGCAAAATCTATTATTTTAAAAATATTTCAAATAATTTCTTCCTTAAATATGATAGATATATAAAATGATTAGTCAAGTATACTAATATTTCTGTATAAATTATTTTAAGAATAATAAGGCATCCAATTTTTTTTTAAATAAAGCTTTTCTTAAATAATTTATTCATATTTACTATTTTTTTAAAGAAAAGTTTATATTTATTTATGATAAGCCATATTTATAATTAATTAAATAGATAGCAACGATTCGCATATTTATCACATTCAAAATATAAACATATTAAACATATAGTTTCGGAAAGCTTATCTTTATATAGATTAATAAATTTTGAAAGGCTTGCAACTTTTCAAACTGAAGCTTGACGGTAAATGATATTTTGTGATAAGCATCCTCCGTTCTTAAACTACGTAATAAAGTCATTCTTTAAAAATAATAAATATCAACAATTTTTTTTCTGTATTTTTTTTTATTGTCTATATTATTTAATAATATGGAGCAATAGTTTTATATTTTATTTTAAATCTAATCATTATGCATTGATAGGTTTTCCCAATGCGTCATGATGGGCAATAGCAATAAGAAACACATTAAATCCACAATCAATATAATAGCTAAAAAGTATTATTATTGCATAAATTTTATTAAGTATATGTGTTTTTCAAGTTCTACTTTTATAATAATAAATTCGCATTTAAGTAGAAAAAATTAACATACAATAAAAAAATATTATTAATTTTGTCATATTTAATAATATATATATATATATATATATATATATATATATATATATATATATATATATATATATATATATATATATATATATATATATATATATATATATATATATATATATATATATATATATATATATATATATATATATATATATATATATATATATATATATATATATATATATATATATATATATATTGTGTCGGGACCACCCGTAAGCATTGCATTTAAACTTTCTGTTATGGATTTAAATTAATTGTTTTTTTGCAAGACAAAGAAAAAGTTTAATCTGCGCCGATGTCTATTAATTGTATTCATTATTAGTACAAAAGCATTGAATAGAAACAATTGTACCCTACTTTAACAAAAAATATATCAAACATATATCAAACAAAGAATTCCGACGGTAATAAATATACTGGCTTTAAATTTACTGCTATTAACACACTAGAGTCTAATAAAATGTGCATTAGACAAAAACAAAAAGTCTGGTTCCGCCCCGAATTATCTGCATTAGTCAAAATTGTACGTTAGACTTCTTCCTATTCCTTATTGGTATATAAATCCTCTTCTGAAATTGACTACAAAACTACCAGATCGCTTTCGATATGAAATAACAAAATTGGCACTGAAGTCCATTAAGCGGAGCTACGCCGAATCGTTATCTTCTAGGTTACGCAGAATTATGTTGATTTTGTTTTATTTACCTAATAATGATCAATAATGCTTACAAAAAATACATAATGGAGACTATCTAATTGTTGTTTCTTATGTCCAAAAAATAAAAAACATGATTTTTTTATACTTGTCTTAGATGCGTCTATGCTTATTCTCTTATAGTCCTATCTAAGTCCTCAATGTATTTAGTTTGCATACTACGTACCTTAACTCTATGTAATCATAAATTTATTACCCGCATATATATAGATATAAGGATATATAGATATCTCTAAACCTGACGATTCTAGTCACACTAGAGCATGCAAATATTATCGGTACTTTGACACGCATACCTTATTCATCATATCACATATCCGCGGAAGAAAGGCAGAGAAAATTGCTCGTAGACGCGATCAGATAGAACTGTCAGCCTTGTGATATATATTGCCCATATATTTATTCGCACGAAACCGAATTGACGTGTGGAAAACATAGAAGAGTGAGAAGCATGAGCCATAGGGAAGCAGCAAACATGCTAGGCGTGTGGGGAGGGGGGTGGGTGGACGAAACTTTTTCTATATGCGTCCCTTTGAGCCTTTGACAAACTGCAATTTATTCGTGAGACGCCTTTTACGTGTTGCACGCGCAATATCTCTCAGGAAGCTTTGCTTAAAGAAGAGAAGGCGACGATTTACGATAGTGTATTGCTACTTTAAGACACAACAATCGCCTAAATTTTTACGCAATTTATAATATATAATATGTGAATGTAAATTCGGTCACTTGTCGAGATAAGTTTAAGACTTAAGTGTTCCCACCCGTGTGAACACAATCGTTCAATTACATGCCTCACCGAGCTCCTTAAAATGTGCCATATGTGAACGAAAGATAATGAGATTTTCGTTATAGCGCATTTTTAGCGGTTCGTAATATTTTTATTTTTTTTATTTGCACATTTAATAACCCATACAATTTTTATTTGACAAATTCGTGACACTGACGCCATAGTGTGAACGCTCGATTAAAGAATAAAAACTAATATCAACATGTTTTACTTTTAAAATAAAGGATCATGTTTAGAGGCATTTAAAATGTTTTATTAGGTTTAAAGTTTATGTAAACATGTTTTAAATGCAGTTCTAGAGAAAGCCTTGAAGTGTCTCTAACCGATCGTTCACACTACGACGGCGTCGTAGTGTGAACGAACGAAAATTTTAATCGCGATACAATTAAAACTACGCAAAAACAATTATTTTCTTTATAAATGAAAAAAAATATCCTTATTTTTTTTATTTAACATTTTTCTTTTACATAGTTTTTTTAATATTTTACTAACGACATTCTGCTATCAGGTACTTTGAAACAAGATGATGGATCAGGATGGCTAATGAACTTACGAACCGATATATTTATAAGGGCAATTTAAAAAAAATGTCCTAATTTCTATCAAACATCTTTGAACATTATTTTTTACAGGATTTTATTGAGGAAGCTACAGATTTTCTAAAAAAATAAATATTTTTAAACAAAGCCGAGATTTTTACAAGGTCTATATATAAAACAAGTTTCATGTATCCTCAAAAACCGTTATATCCTACATTATTTAAAAAAAAATTGTTTTATTATTATTATACATTCAAAAACTATTTTTAGTTATTGTTTGATTAAAATAAAATACAATATATAGTATATTTTTATTTTAAAACTTAGTGTTGAGCTCTCTATTAAAAAAATAATAGACTTTTAAAGAAAAAATAGTATTTTTAAAAAATAGTAACATTTTTATACATTATACATTATTTTTAGTCTTGTTTTTTTATTATAAGTATAAAAAATAAGCTATGTTTTATTTTCTTATGGGTAAAACTAGTTTATATATCTTTTCCCACAACCATTTAATATATATGTATAATTATGAATTTATTTCAGGCCTATGATATATTTATAAAGCATTCAGTTGTGAATTATTACATTTTTTGACATATACGTATGTTACAGTAAATATGCATTATACGTAAAACTATATTTTCACTGGCATTTCAGTGAAATCATATTTGAATACATTTTCATCGGTAGATATATACATATATTTCACTGATAGGTGCTAGTAAAATTATATACTGCTCTAAACTGTCACTTAAACTTAATTAATCAGTGTCGAAACATTTATACGCTGTTTATACTCCAACCTAATCAATTACTAAAATATCAAGATGGGCTTTTTTAATTCGTTTGGGTTTGAACAGCTAACAATAAGATGTTTTTCAACTGTTAAAGGGAATATGTATTTTTTGATGAAGTTATATTAATGAATTAACCAAACTAACTTGATTTACTGAAATTTCTAAATTTTTTATTAAAATAATTCGTTTTGGTTAGGTTTGACTTTACTTAAATTTATTTTAAATATTATAGTATTTTGTCGAACGATTTGACCTTATATTTATATAAAACTGTAAATATATAATAAAACGCAGATCATCGAATCAAACGTTTTTAAATAAATACAGTTTTACTGATACTGAGCAATAAAATTGTAAAACAATTGCTTAATAGTTTGTTGAAGAATATTTATACAGTAAAAATTCACTGTAAAATATATATATACATAGACACAAAACATGCATTAGATTGGTAATATTAAATTTCATTACAATATTTTGTCATCAATTTTAATGACTTTATAAATACATAAAAATTAGATTCGATTTATAATTTTACTACAATTATAGTACTGTTATAAATAAAAGCCATACTTTAATATTTTTGCAACAAATTTACCCCACAAATAGCTATATAATTATAAATGGACTTTAACCAAAAAAACACTAATGCCAACTTAAACTCATATTTTTCAATAATTATATTTTTTTTCTGTATTAAAAATCTAATTCATATATTCAAAAGCCTAAGTCTTGTTTCATAAAAGCAGTGAAGAATGACGTCAGCAGTTCAGAATTTAAGAGCAAACTCAATAAATATTTCAGAATATTAAGGACTAACTAAACTTGTGTTATCAACTATTATCACTGGGTTTATGGTTAACCATTTTTTTCGTATTTTTACTGTTGGTTTATTTTTCATATTCGTCCTTCAAATATAACAATTGCAGGCGGCCCTCGACTTTCGAACGTTCGACTTTCGCACAATTCGCTATTTCGCACATTAAAAAAAAAACAATTTTTTTAAATTTAATTTTTTTTTTAAAAACGTTCTGATAGCGGTAAATTTTTTGCTTCAATCGGACGTTCGTATGATACAAACAGGTCTAAGATATGTTCAATTTTCAAAATAAAAATATAATTAAAGAATACGTTCAAAATTGTGGAAAATAAAGATATATTTCCACAATCTTTAATGATATGTTTCCAAAAACACACACTAAAAATAAATCAATGATGAAATGGAAAATCTTTGTCATCGTAGATCGATGACCAACATCAAAAAGATGTCCCTCTGAGTATTTCAATTATTCAAGCAAAAGCTCCTAGTTTGCACAAAGATTGGAAGGATAGATTAAAAAAATATTTTAACACGGTTTTTCAAGCAAGTAATGGTTGGTTTTACAACTTTTCATAATATTAAATTTACTGGAGAATAGGCTGATGCGGATAAAGATACTGCAAAATAATTTATTTCCTAATTATCCAAAATTATTGAAGATGGAGAATATTCCTCTAGCCAAATATTTAATGTAGATGAGACAGGTTTATTTTGGAAAACTCTTTAACAATGAAAAATATGAATGAAGCCTTCACGCACCTTGACAAATTTTTAAATATTATGGAAGATTGTGATCCCAATGGAGAACGCATATCTTAAGTGCGTGGAGCGATCAATAAAAACATAGCATGTTATAAAATACTATATGAAGAAAAGAAAAAGAATAGTGGAAAACAGTAAACTCTTGATAACTTTTCGAAGGAAACACCTGCAAACCCCACTCAAACGTGTCTCTTAAACGCCTCTCAAACATCTTATATTTACTTGATAAATAAATATTTTAAAATACACACAATTTCAATTTTTTTTTACTTCCTTCGACTTTCGTACATTCAACATTTGCACACATTTTCAGGAACCAATTATGTGCGAAAGTCGAGGGCCGCCTGTATTTTATTTTGTCACTTGTTAAACATAATATTAAAAAGTAATAAAATAATGACATATTGCAGATGTTGTCCTTATTATTTTGAACTCATCTTAACAAAATTTAAATACGCCATGCTGTGATATGATTTCTTCAAGTCGCATCGACGTGTGTACTTAAGAATGCACTTTTTTAAGCTACTTGTACCGAATATTAATAATCCATAGATTCTACAAGTTTCTTGTACAACCTAATTACTAGTGCTTTTTAGAATTATTTAAAGTACCGCATATATAAGATGAGTATTAGAAAACTTCCCAATCTGTGGAATAGTATTGAATTTTTCTCATCCAAGTACTTCAGATACACTATTTTTTTATGTACTTTGTTATTAAATATCGTTTTTTTCTGCATATGATGCCTGTCAAATAAATAAATAGCAAACCATTTAAATCAGAAACCGAACATTGTCAATGAGAGTTTGACGAAAAATAAAATATACGGTTTCAGTTAATCATTTATAGAATACACAACAAAAAAGTGGAAACTTTTAATAACTAAACTTTTTTATGCAAAATCCCATTTATGCATTAAATCAATACTTGCGAGGCAAGACCGGTTTTTGTTCATCTCGGGGGTTGTACGTGACCAAAAGACACGTCGTAACATATAAAACACGCTTTGACGGGTTCAGAAATGAAAATAAACACATTTCTATGTGTCTGAGCCTTTAGACGCCTGTCGATGGCCGAAAATCGTCTGGGGGATAGATACCTTTACGTATATCAAATGTACTTCAGAACAAAAAATGGACCTCAATGTGAAAATGTTTCAAAAGTTATATCATAGCGTTCAATAAACAGATTTACAATTAAAAATGACACATATACAAATATGTGCAGCGTATAAAAATATAAATACGTTTTATAGATATTTTTTACATACGTTTTTCTGACTTTGGATCATAAAGTTTAATAAAACACATTTGCAGGTTGTTGCTTTATTTGATAAAATCAAAAAGCATTGGAGCTGCTATATTTTTTTTTTAAATTTCAACTACAGAAAAGTGTTTTATTCATATTGACTAATACAATTTTCAGACTCATTTTAATTCCTAACATAATATTTTTATTACTTCAACTTATGATCGATATGCAATGACTCAATACCAATGATCTATTCTGCAGTTCTGTATGTATGTATTTAATTTGTGAATTTATTTTTATTCGAACCAAATGTATCGAAGCAAACCTTAAACTAAATTCATTCTATATATAAGCACTCAGAATTTCCACTACTACAAATCGCGATATGAAGTATGTAGGTAGTCACAGTGCGTTAATGCGTGAATGAACTCAAACCCTCGCTCCAAATTGATATTATAAACTGTTCCACGTTGAGCTCATTTGTATTCATCTTACGAGGCGACACGCCTTAACCCCATTGCACCGAGGTTCAAACCCCGAGAAACATCCTGTGCCACAGGGGTTAGTCTAGGGGGTGGCGTTTGGAGGACGAGGGTGTGTCGTTGCCCCCCAAAGTGGTATTCGACCCGGCGCTCTAATAGGGAAAACTGATCTCTCCTAGTTTGAAACATGACTTGCCTCGAGGGCTTCTTCAGAAACGTTTCGCTTATAGTAATTAGCGTGTCTCGAAGTTGTTAAAGCTAAATGCCCGTCAAACATATTACCACTGCACCACATAGAGCGAGTGTGTTACATTGCTTTGGACTACATCATGCATGAGCTGACCTCTATTTATTCATCTTGTATTGTATATAATATACATATATTAATACGTGTGTATATTATCTACAATATCAACTATAGTCATTTTAAAAATAATTCCAATATGAAAACTTACAGACTTTGTAATAAATTTATACGAGCTGCGGTACCTCGCGATAGTGTGTGACCGACATCTACAATATTAATTTTAGCATAGATCCGTTAAGGATCGTTTGTGCTTTGCCTATGTGTTTTAAAATCTCTAAATAATATAGAAGCTCTAGATAACTCTTGGCGACTTAAGGCAACAGCTGGGCTTAACCAAACCTGATAATCAAAATAAAAGGGTTGATTTTTTTCTGAATTTAAATATTATCGGCCTTAAAATTTAGACTTGTACATTTTCGTTTTTTTTAATCTAAAGCTCTCGTATATTTCCTAATGTAAAACTCATGATACTTCTATGACTTATTTGATTTAATTTATTTTGGAATCAACCATATCTTATTTTCTACCATTTTTGACAAAATATGTGCTGGAATCCTGTTCTTATCTTAAAGCTATCACTACAACTGTATTACTACTTTAAACCATTGCAAAGATCAGTGACTAATACCTGAAATATATTTGCTTAAATCTACTTTTATTTCAAATGTGTTTGAAAGATCGGAATTAGTGATTATTATATAAATATAATTCCAATCGATCATGCCTGATTAGATTTTTCTAAACTCACATGTGAATATCGTGAGGCTACTTTAGCTTATATATGTATCAAATATAATAAAATAAAACGGCAACGATAAGATTTTAAGGTTTCATTACTTGCATAATCTCAAAAGGAGCGTCTTTGTGGCAAAACTTGCGTTAATTTACTGTGACCAAAATGATCAACCATCAACAAGGAAACAACATAATAGCGTCAAGGATTTTGGACCATACAGCCCTCGTTAAAATTTCATAGATAACACGAGTTTTGTTCTTAACGGTCACGGATATAATAAATCCAACATTGCCGTTGCAGACAATGCCCATCAAGCGAACGTCGCTTTCTAAAGGCGTATACATATTTCGCCGTTCTAAGAAGCGACTGCAGCGATTGGCTGGATAATCGCTGCATAATTGCGATTAGTCAGGAAGCTTTGCAGTCTTGGGACATCATCCCTGCGCCAGCTTCTCAACCACCGCTTGGAAACAACATCTCGATATTTATCGTCTGTCTGACGCAATTGTAAATATAATGTAATAAAAACTCTAACTAGATTCCACATTGAATGTGATTAGATAAGAAGTTATACCCCTACGGTAGTCAATCCCTAAAGTGGCATGATTTTTATAAGACTATGTAAATAAATATATTTTGCCCTAAGAACTAAGTAATAGACTATCAGTACTACAATTTAAAAAAAAAAAACTTTGTATGAAAGTATTTTTTTAATTTTACTTCAATTTTTTTTATTTAGATTGCAAAATTACTTTTAAATTAATTACAATTTCACTGTGTATCAGTTTTATATAATTAGTCAATTTAATTTTTTTTTAATTATATACATACTACCTACAAATATTTTTTAATAAAATTGATCAAATCTAATGAATGATTATTTTTATTAAAAATAGTTTTGTAGCATTTTTTTTTTGTGCAACCTAAAACTTCTATATGCAACCTAAAACTGCGAAATTTATAAAATGTATTATATTAGATTATCCCAAAATAAATATCGTTTTTATAATGAATTATTATATATATTGTGAATAATATTTAATATAAGACAAATCAAAAAACTTTCATTGCTGTTAAAGATAGATATTTTTATTTTCATACATAATTTTAGTAGCTACGATTGTATTAAATTATAAAATGCAAGATTAGAAAGCTGAATATTAAGTGATTCTTATTCAAACACCTGTATGTAATTTTATAGCAGTATAGTACGTATTCTTAAAAAAACAGTACAGCTGTAATCAAAATCAAGCGAAAGTTTTCTTTATTTGTTATCCATAAGAAATATAATCTATATATTAAACACAACTTAATATTTATAAAATAATAAAATTCTACTTAATACTTATATTTTGTACTTTATATTATATATTTGTATTGTACGTTTTTAAATTAATTCTTACATATGTAAAAATAAATAAATAACTACCAAAATAAATTATTGTTTTTTTCAAGGATAAAAAAATCAATAGAGAAATATTTTATAAAAATCAGTAAATTAAAGCTACCTGAGCAATAAATACAATATTAATCATCTTATGTATATAGCTTGATTGCCTAAGTTTTTGCTTTCTAAAATAAACACATAGATAATCTGATCAATTGAGAAAATATGAAAAGTCAAACTTGATATTTTATAACATTTAACCAAACGCCTATTAATTTGTACGTGATTAAAAAAAAATATACGAGTTATATAACTCTTTTATTTACTTCATACATAAATAATTTGTATTCATACATTCTATATTGCAAAAACGCAGCTTATGCGTAAAATTTCATTTAAATTTTATACATACTATTCTATAACATATATATTATATTATTTCACTAGTTATATGTACATATACAATTATAATTTAATTAAATAATATAGATTTATTCTACCTTTTTTGTATATATAATTATAATTTAGATTGACATCAATTTAAGCACTAAAATAACATTTTTTTGATAACAATTTCGTTTCGTGGAATAGTTATGGATTAATAAATAATTGAGTTATTTGAGTTTAATATTACCTAGATTTATGATTACATAATATTTGATCACGTGAACTATTAAATATTTATTATATATATATCTAAAAAAAATTGTGTATACATTTGCTTGTTGATATTTATTATTCTTATTGAGCTTATTTTATAAAATACAACAATAATTACTAGCAGTTCATAAATAATTAAAATGCAAATAATACTTTCAATTGATATATACTACTTGTATGTAGTCTCCATTATTTTTTCAATAATAGTTTAATAAATATTTGCCACTTAAATAAATTTAATAGTTATTGACTTATTTAACTGATATATAATAAATGCACTCTCTTTGTTTAAAACACATTCATACACAAGTACATGAACTGACCGAAAAATTTGATGCTCGACCTGTTAACCAACAAAATATATTGGAACGAGCGTTTTTTATAAATCCGTTAAATTTTAACCCGTGTTTTTAATCCGTTAAATTTAAATGCAAAACAGTATACAGAACGGTATTAAATTCTCGTCCATTTGCATGTAGATATTCGTTTTTAAAATATATTTTCAACACAGTGTTCATACATTTACAAGTCAAACCTATATTTAGTGTCAGTTTTAATTAATTGCAGATATATAAACATATAATATAAAAAATCAGACCAAACCTGACACGTTTGAATTTCTACTCGTAAAAATGTTTCCACTATCAATAAAAGTAGTAAAAGAGCAATAAAACTCATCTTTATTTTTTATACGATTGATCGAATCTAAATATTCATAGTTTAATATAATTAGAGTGCGTTAAAATAGAAAGTATTTGTATATAAATTTAATATACTGACTAAAAAGTCTTGAGTAAATATTATTTTTATACAGATGTAATACTTTACTTTTATACACCTGACCTAGACCGAATCTAATATTTGAACAAGAATTTAATCTGATTTATAAACCTCAATTTTTGCAAATACAAAGGCAAGAACTCTATCAATAGAATTTAATTTAATATTTTTAGATTTTTAGTCGCAACTCGAAAGCAAAAAAGTCATCCGAAATCTAAAAAGCAATGATTTATTAAACATACACAACTAACAACCCTAGGCTCCTTATCTTCGGATATCTATCTAGAAGAGAAAGCTTGAAAATTTACTTAGACAAGCTACAAACACTAGTGCCTCTCAAAGAGAATAGCATCACAGAGATTAATGCTATATCGATCGAAATGTTGCAGAATGTTCTCAAAAGCTCCAAGGAGACATACAAGTGATTTAATTTATAAGCGCATAATTAATTAAACTACAGTGTTTGGATACTAAGATTTAATTTATTTAACAGACATTAAAAAACACTACAACGCCCTTTAACCTTACTATTTAAATAAGCTTTTGATATATCTAGCTATTATTTTAAAGACATATCCAATTAATATTTATATTTTAAAATTTTAATAATTATTCGTTTTTATCATATTTAATTTAAAATATATTTTTTTAGTTATTATCATAAAAAAAATCATCTTTAACACCTTACATTCATACACGGTGTGCTATAACAATTAACTCAATTTTCATTTTTAATAAAAAGTAGTAATTGTCAGCCTTTATTTTCGATACATACAAATATTTGTGAAATTCACTATTTTATATAGTTTTCAGCAGTTTTACATTTTTTATTGTATAAATTGTCTTAAAAAATTATCAAATAATACTTTTTAAAACATTTTATGTCAACAAAAATTGTAATTCAGTAGTTAAACAATTATTTAAAAAAAAAACATAAAGTTAAAATAAATTATGATTATTCCAAAGAGAAAATAATATCTGACGGTGTACCACAGTGGTCCAAGTTAGGACCATTGTCGTTAATAATATATATTGATAATATAATTATTAATATAGAAAAATATAAAATACAAATATTTGCGGAAGGTCATAATGTTAAAGAAGTTACTGCTTAAATAAATAATTAAATAAAATAAAAACATGGTTAGAAAATAATGTATGTTCTGTTAATGAAAGCTCTGTAATATAATAATATAAAAATAATTATAGATAATTAGGGAGTAATTACAGATAAGAAATTAAATTTGTAAGAACATTGTAATTACATAATCCTAAAAAGAGTAGAAAAATAGGTATATTATCTAGGCTGAGAAATATGGCAACGTCACAAATAAACACGGACAAATGAGCGTATGTCAAGAGAGCGCTGCATTATAAGCGCTGCGTCATAAAAGCGCTGTAACAAAATAGCGCGCGTCAAATGCGCAGACAGTCATATGTGTGTTTGACAAAATAAAGCACATCATAAGAGCGCAAAAATACTTGAAGAAAATTAAATAATATTTATTTTAAGAATGAGGTATTCAAAATATAGGTAAATTGTGAAAAATTTACAAGGAATAAAAATTCACGAAACATAGGCGGTAAAATTAATATTTTATGTGCCAGAGCGTATTAACGATTAAAATGATTTTTCAATGAAAACATTATTATTTATGAATTAATACGTACATACGAAAGTATGGCTCCCCATTCCCATACGTACGATATACTCATATATTTTGTACTAAAATGAAACGCTGATTTAAAATTTATCATTACGTTTGTTTTATAATGTTTTATTAAATTGACAAATATTATTATTATTAATTAAATAATAAATTATAAATATTTTTTTAAATTATTAATAAAATATTATTATTTATCGACTCGACTTTCAATGAATGCGTATAATACGGCCTCTCAGTAGTTAGCTATAATTCCTACTACTATTACTATCACAGTAATAATCAGACAGTTAATATCAAATTCATCGTCACTTTCTTAGACATCCATTATTATATCGTCATTCGTAATTATATGGATAATTTGTAAAAATAAATCAATATATGTATTTATAAATAATTAAAACACAGATTACTAATTTACTATCTCGAAAAATATAATATAATATTATTATTTGAGTTGCCGCTAAAAATGTCGATACCCAGATCGATAGTTGTCAATCGCTCATTTTAATAGTGCGAGCGAAATAGCTTTTTTCTAATCCTTTTATTTCATAACAGACACACAATAAGTAATAATTATGCACAATTAGATCATATAATCCCGTTTCATCCCATATCATAAAAATATAGATCCCTTTGAAGGAAAAAATCAGTTTAAGAGGAATAATTAATAACTTAAAACTGTCAAGTAAGCGTTATGCGGTCTTAACACAGCTCGATTCGGCCATATTCCGATGAATATTTTTACAATAAATTTACACTCGTAAATTTAAGATAATTGACTTATTTGCATAAGTTTAGAATTCAATATTATAATACTTAACTGTGTCGACCAGAAGCTTTTTTACCATTAATAAATTGAAATTGGCAAAATTAGCTCCAACACAAAGCCAATAAATGCGTCTCTTCCCCCGCGAGGCCGGCGGGGGAAGGGACGCGTCGCATCGCGTCGGTTGCCTTGCATAGTAACCATATAATAAACACTAATTTGAATTATACACTGCTTAATTCTAACACAGACACTATCATTTTATAATAAAAAACATCGAAACGAATAATATTATAAAAAATATGAACGAGAACACTTATTCGAGAAAAATGTAACAAAAAAATTTATTCGGCCGTTTACGACCGTGGTCGCATAGCTACTGGTATTTTTTTTTAATATTTCTAGATGCATCCAGACAATTCAACGTTATGCTTCAATAAAAATAACAAATGTCATTCACTTCTTTGTCTATTTTTAAAATATTTATCTCTAATTCGGATTATTTTAATGCAAGTTGTTTGTTTATTTTTAAATATGTATCTCTCGTTCGATTTATTTTAATGCGAGAGTGACACGAAGATCACCTTTGTTGTTGACTTGTTGACCTTCTAAAAGTATAATGTCGATGATTTCAAGTTTTATATTATTTAAATCTAATTTATATGTGCCAAATTTACGACATTTTCAAATGACGTTCTTTCGTTGAAAATAGTGAAAAATATATACTTTTATTACATATTTATAATATAGGGGTTAGGGGGGGCTGAACAAAACTATATTTTTAAATTTATTTTCTTTATTTTATAAACATATTATGTATTTATTTTTATTGAAAATTAATTTTATTCGACGCTCCTTCTTACAAAAGTCAGCAATAACCGCATTATATAATCAGTATATTGTCTTTCTTTAATTTGTCTAAATGTTTTTTTTCGATTGATATTAATGCAAAAGCTGACAATCTATTCTTACTTTTTTTAATAATGTGTCTGATTCGCTTAGAAAATACAATAATTCAACATAGTTGCCTTCATTTACGGTATTATTATTTTCAGAGTGTCCTCGAAAAGAAAGTTCTTGTTTAGATAAAAAGCAAATCACGTCAATTAATTTGGAAATAATATATCTGTTTGCAGTAACTTTCTTATTATTTAATTCAACATTTGCCTTAAATTGAGCACTGAAGAAATCATCGATACGATTTTCTTTACTAATTTTTTTTAATTGTATAGTAGCGCATATGTGAGGTTGAGAGCATTCGTACTTTTTACGAGCTTCACTTAAATTGTAGTAAATTTAAAAATATAATGTTCATTCCCATTCCCCCTATTTTACGAGTTTCACCTAAATTGTAATAAATTTAAAAATATAGTTTTTGTTCCTATCCCCCCTAACCGCATGCCCTGTTTCAAAGTTATCGCACGACACTGATATGCATATATCGCATGTATGGGGATGGGGAGCTATACTTTCGTATGTACGTAAAAATTAATAAATAATAATATTTTTATTGTCTAATCATTTTAATCGTCATTGCGCTCTGGCACATAAAATACTTATTTTATATATCTCGTGAATTTTAATTCTTAGTAAATTTCTCAAAATTACTTATATTTTGTATACATAAAATATTCATTACTTGATATATATCAAGTTGTTTATGCGCTCTTATGACGCAGCGCTTATATGATGGCGCTCATTTGACGCACGCTCTTTTGACCGGCTGCCGAGAAATATGCTTAGTATAAATACAAAAAAATGATATACAATAGTATTACTATTTTGCCACTTGAATTATTGTGCTAAAATATTATATATGTTTAATAGATTAGATATTGCTAAAATTACAAAATATGGCAAATAAATTAAAAAATGTTACTAGAGTATTTTAATAAATATTTATTTAAAAATAAAAAAATACATAAGACCATCTAAGGAGAGTTAGGTATAAGAAAATGAGTACGGCCAAGGGAAAATTGTACGAATGTGTAATTTTGTATATTAATATTTCTAGGACAATCCCCATAAATAAAAATGTAGCAAGTTTCCTTCTAAACAACATCTTCGTACATTATTAAACAAAATATAATATTATAATATGTATTATATTATATTTTATATGTTTGTATAAACTAATAAAATAAATAAATAAAAGCTTAAAATAATAATTGGTTTATCTGTGTCCTTGAACTTTTCCAAAACGAATTTTATTGATTAAAATTAAGTTATTAAGAGTTTCAAAGTACGTTTAAAAAAACCGCGAAAAAGCAGAGGATCGATGCCTAATACAATATAATACATCTCAGGATTCACATTTTATGAAATCACTACGTTGCCAATTTTACTGGTTTACCATTAAGCAGATCTACAAAAATAGTTATTGAACAATAACAAATAATCTGCTTCCGCCCCAAATCATAGAGATTGGTTAGATAAAGTATTGCAAGGAACATTGCATTTTCTGTGGTATATTCAGCAGAGCGCGGCTAAACTAAATCAGACACCTCCATCATGTACTTTTTTTGGAACATTTTTTAAACATGTTAGTTAACAACTTTATTCATAACCATTACTTCGCTTGCGAGTTAAAATAATTAAACAGCCAGAACACTGTAGTACAATCACATTCATCATTTTATTAGACGCTTTAGCCAAAACTTGACTACAAAACTTCGCTTTCGACTTGGAACAACCAGACAAACATGCACTAAGCAGAGCTAAGCAAAGGCGAATCTTAAAAGTCACTTATGAGAAAAAGAACACATTTTATTTAACTGTCTACTAGAACAGTAAATCAATCACCTCAATCCTAAGAGCCTAGCTCGATGCTCGAGACGACTTAAATACTATATTTATTGCGTGAACTTTAAAACTATTTTTATAACTATTGTTAATTAAAAATATTTTAAATAAAAAACTTTGCAAAATGAAGCATATTATACACATTTACTTATTTAATAATATTTTTTTCTGTAGAAGAAGTGTTGTTTAAATACTTCATTTTATTATAAAGTCTTTCGTTGTAACATGACAAGCGTAAAATCAATGCGTTACAATGGGGTAAGTCAATCAGGCCTAATGAGTACCTACAAGTAAGTATTAAATACCAGACGAAGTCTGAGACTTTATGGATTACGCTATTCCGACTTTAATTATATACAAGAATTATGTAATAGTATTATATGATAAAAGATAATGTATATAAACATAATATTAAATTGTGTCCCATATAGATAAATATATCTATAATAAACGATCGATTTCTCTCCCTTGGCTTTATTTACCCCAGCTGTTATTACTGGGTTATCCCAGTGGTGGGCTAATATTTTCGCGAGACGCGCCATAAAACACTGCCCACGGATAAGTGGACTGTAAAAACACACAGGAAAAAAGAAGCAATGCGATATTATGATAGAAGGAAATATATCTACCAGTCTATAAATCTTTATGAGGGTCCGTCGGGAAACAAAGGGAGAATGATAGAGATACAAAATCGAAAGAAAAAAACAACCTTATAGCTTTCCTTACATATAGGTACGCGTGTGAGACCTTCGGAATAATTTTTCGATAATGTAAATAACCTTTTGTAATGGTAATTAACATTAACATAATGCCTTTTAGACTACGGAAATTGCTTGGGTCTTGGGTCCTTTGATTTTTTTATATACATTTTTAGTGGTTGTCTATATTGTTATGTAAAATAAAGCGGTACATGAATTTTTCAGCTGAGTATAAAAAAAACTAGACACTGGATATTTTTTTAATGTAAAAAAACAGTTTTGGTCAGCCTTTAACCGCGACGCGTATTACCGTGTCTCGCCTTTGTGCGCAACAACTGACGTGCCGCGTCCCGTTTATTTAGGTATCTAAGATATATTACATATAATAGCGTGAAAAGCCATTAATTTTAATATTAAATATTTACAAAATACTTTTTTAAGTATAAAACCTTTTCTGACTCATCGGCTATCTCCCTGGTATAACATAACGTATGTACACATAGATAAAGTGGGTCACTCGTAAATCTGCGATAGTGAGGACCTAAAGGGTCAACAATGGTAATAAGCCTAAACAGTGATTCATATCAGTGTGTTGATGTTTGTGCTCAAATCCCATCCCACGAGCGCCCTTTTGTAATTATGACGAAACGAAAGCGCTTGTTCTGAGTACGGCTTAGGGATTTATTATTAATTTATACTTGAGTGTAACAATTTGTATTCACACGTGTGTATGTGTGTAAATCTTGTAGTTCGGTTTTCTTAATAGAGTACTCTGGGGTGACGTTAAGACTGGGATAGTTTTATCTCCACCCCGAAAGCAATGTGTAGAGCATAAACGGGAAAAGCTTTGTGAAAGTGTAGCAAAAAGCTGTATGAATCTCTCTATGCTCTGCAGTGTCACAAAAGAGATTTACACACATACAGATGTGAGGCGAAATCTAATTTCCTCGTGTTCGAAGAGCTTGTGAAAGCTTTAAAAAGGCGTTATTTTAACCTTTAGCGTCAGATCTGACAGTTGCACTTTATTACCACCTATATTCAATTAAATAAATATTTTTTAAAGTAACTAAGGCACAGTAATTAGGTTTAACAAAAAAATTATTAATCCAGGTTTAAATTATATGTATTTATTTAGACAGATATATAAAAGTAATAAATTTATAGAAAATAAAAAAAATATATAGTTCAGAGCCCCCTTACAAAAATAAATTGTAATTGCAATATAAAAATCTACTATGATTTTATCAATAGCTTTCTTTTACTAAACTACTGTAATAAAACATGTTAATTGTAAGAAATGAATCAGAGTGTTATTTATGTTGTATATATATTTTTAGTACACTTTCCACTATTATTGTTTTTAAAATATTTTTTTTGTAATTGTTTATGAGATATGAGCATTAAAATATGTTGTTTTTGTCCATCCTGTATCCTACTCATTGTTGCTTTTAGAGCAATTTCAACAATTAAACCTCGCCCGTCGAACTTTAGTTTAATCTATACTGTAAAGCTAGACAGGATTTTCAATGTTCGAGAATATTTTAAATATCAGTATTTGAGTATAAGTTTTATTAAATTATATAATAGAATAGTTACAGACTTTTCACATAATGAAATATGAAAACAATCCACAAAAAGTAAATATTTTTATTTAATTTAGTAATAGTTTAAAAATAATAATTATCAGAATCACGAAATTCATTGATTAATATAAATGAAAATAAATTCATGTTTTTTTTACTTTATAATAGTATCCAATTGCTATTTTTATATATGTTTTTATTTTTAATAATAATATAAGTTATGTTTTAGTTTAAAAACATATATTTCATATTTTATTTAATGAAGAACATCTATAAACTTTTTCAGAAACATAGAAAATAATTAATGAAACATGAATGCTCAAAAAAAATATTTTCATGAACCTAACTCATAAATTTGTAAAAATGTTTGTGATTCATAAATCGGTGCTATTGGATGACAGATTAATGATCGCATTAAAAATATTAAGGTTTAATAGATTTTTTGTATATTTTAATATTAATCATATACGTACTTGTAACCCTTTTGTCCGAATTATCCAAATGTCAACATTCGACCGAATTAAATTTTTAATTGCTTAAATTTAAGATAGAATAATCCGGGCACGAAAATTTATGCACATTTGAAAAATAAAATTTTTGAAAAATGTTTTTACGTAATATTGCGCATAATATAGGTACCTTTATGCAATTAAAAATAAATAATGAATATTATTTATTTATATTTTAATGAATAAAATGTTTTGAAAAATTTAATATTAAGACTTACGATGGGTAAAAAGTATTTTTTTTTTAATTTTGCATATGCTAATTGAAATTTACGTATTTATACCATCTAATATGCAATCATGATCACACTATGATTATGATCAATAGTAATCAGATCACATATGTTTATAAGTTCAAATGCAATCACCTAAATATAGAAAAAAAAACATTTTTCCAAGTATTCAACTTATTTTTTCATTAAAATATATTAGTGAATGAAACAATTTAGAAGATTGCAAGCAGTTAATCACAAACAAAAATATTTCGAACATTTCCTCACAACTTGTCAGGAACTATTAAGATTTATTTATGACTGTGTTTTTTGTCAATCAAAGAATTTGCGATCATTGCTCTTCGTCACGAAACTTTTAAATCTGCGGCCTTTCTGAATATTTTTACAATTATATAATGAAATATGTGTTTTATTTTCCCCTTGTATAAAAAATGCTCTTTTTAATAGCTATTAAAATTAAAAAATATATTAGTAATAATAAGTACATATATGCATATCATTTATAAATTTCGTCAACTTGAAAAATACGAATAAAATGCAGATATTTAAAAGGTTCATAAAAACTAGTTAATAATAATGATAAATTATTTTTGGTAATAAAACAGAGATAATTTATTATTATCAATATGTTCACAATATGCCACAAAGTACGAATCCCTAATACATTGAAAATGTACATAGTACAAATTAAGTACAAACTTTTAAGTTAAGATTTATATTTCTATCAATCGAGTTTAAAGTGTAAAATGTTTCCTAATCATATGAATGCAAAATTAAAAACCGTCACTTTACTATAACAATAAAAATGATATTTTAAAAGCTATAAGTACACGGCTAAAACTGTTTTTTTAAAAACACAACGATATTAAATTCCTAATAAAAATCTTACATTGGGAATTATTGTTACAATAGAGACACGGATACGGCCCGCACTCCCTTCCCAGCAAGGAGTACTTTACTTATTTTTAGGATTCCAGACAATGTAGTCATATTTGAGAGCCCGTAAAAAATGTAAATCAACAATGAATTTTTTACTTTTTCGAATGCTTTTTCATACCTGAATTTTAAAATCTATGGATTTTCGTACCACTTTTAAAAATCACGAAAGGTTAGTGACCATGGAATGACACAGGCGAAGCATATGTCATTCCATGGTCACTAAATAATATCTGTGAAAATTATATTAAATAACTTTGCAAGCACTTAAGGAATGGCGACCAATCTAGAGTTTTTGACACATTATACCACATTTTTTTCGGATTAGGGTGACTCAAATTATAAAACAATGCATTTGTAAGCAAAAAATTGAAAATAAATCAAAGCGAATCAATGAGATTTACCTGACTTTCAATATATTTTTATTTCAATGAGATTAACCTGACTTTCAAATGTCTATTTTTATAAATTAAAACGAACGACCAGATAGATCGTGAGGTCAGATTCTCTCGATTGCGATCAGGAACTGAATATGATTTGTCATGGACGAAATAAAAATATTCTGCGAAAGCATCAGCGATATGTAATAAGAGAAAACAAATTCACAATCTCTAAAATAATCTTGATGGCATGTGATCATAATTGTATATGTGAACAAGTAATATATTATGCTCTCTTTTAAGATAAGCTTCCAGAATCTAAGAGAAATTTTAAAGCCAGACGTACCAAAAAAGCAAAGATTATAAATTATCATACTCATTATTAAAAATACAGCGAAAAAAAATAAATAAAATTTGCCTTTAACAAAGGTTTATAAGAATATTTATTTTTTCTGTGACACCCTGTAAAGTAAATTCACCCATTTTTAACGTTCACGTAAATACCCAGGTATAAAATACCACCGGACCCATTAACGACACCTAGCGGCAAGGCTGCAAAGCTCGCGATAAACAGATAAAACCCCTCCAACCTACATTCGGACAATAAAACCGTGGGGTGGTCTGGAGGCAGGCTTAGCCCAGGTGAGTGAGGGTTCGGCGTTTTGCGTCGCAATAAACACTTTCAAATTTCCCGGACCCCGGGATTCAGGGATTCTCGGGGTGTTAAAGACCCTCGGAAAGGCCCGAGCCCTTTTGACGAGTCGTGCAATATTTTTTAATACTTTTTCGGGAGGGACGCAAATGGAGGAATTAACCCCTCTCTGACTGGCGATTGTGTCGATAAACGACCGGACAGGAATTCTATGGGCCGAGTGTGAACGGAAATATTCACTTTTATCACTTGCTGCGAACGATGAAAGGCAGTTCGTTAACGGAAAGGTGGATCTGGCAGTATTTTGTGTACAGTAAAAAACATGCGCGGCCGTTCCACTAACTCTTTCTTTAGAACCTCAAATTGGACCGCAGACAAAATAGAACGCACTCATTTGTACAAATCCTTAAAAATAGTTAATTTACAATGGCAAAAAATACTTTAATTAAACCGGGACAATCCGTAATTATTGCGATAAAATTTGTTGCAAAAGACTTGCTAAATGGGTCAAATAAAAGTAATTAATTTGTATCTCTTGAATCATTTAAGAAACGATTTATTTTTCTCATCAGCAAAATACACTATCCATGAAACAATATTAATTAGAATTTTTTTAACAAATGCATTAAAAGGTCGGTGGCATATGGCAGTGGTGTCAGGTACCAAATCCTGAATTACACCTTGCAAAAATTTAAGACATTGCTAATCTATCGTTACGCAATAATATAGTCAAATAAGATGTATTAGATAATTACAAAGAGTCTGGTTTTGTCCTATATCATCGACTGTGAACATATAGTCTGGAACTGGAAGAGACGTTAAGCTTCCTCGAATTTTCAAATATGTATAAGGCAAAATATGGCCGTACTATTTACTTTCTTCACAATTTTGGTAAATATAAAAATTTTGAGTGACACAAAAATATTATTATTTTCAATGTCGAAAACCTAAACTTTATTTTTCTTGGCCGTTATTCTTCAATCGAATATATAAAATGTCAACAAAAAAATAACAATCTAAAATTCGAATTCTTTTTTATGTTTTATTTTAGTCTAAAACTTTTATTTTTTAACATCTTTATTTAATAAAAAATGTTTTGTCGTTATTTTTAATAAGAAATAACATTGAAAAAAGATTATTGGAAAAGTTTAAATTTAAATTGTGAAATGTTAATTTTTATCTAAAAAAAACAAGCAACAAAATATTCATTTTTGTTATTTTCTAGTCAAAAATTAAAATTTTGTTGCTAATTTTTGGTAAAAAACACATATTACAATACAGTTTTTTTTATTCTACTATTCTTTTAAAGATATTTTGCTAAATATAGTAATTTTTAATGAAAATTTTTTTTTAAATTTATATAGTCAAAAACCAAAATTCAATTTTTTCTGACTTATTTTTCAATCGAATAAAAAGCGTTTGCAAAAAATATTAGTTACTTTTTAGTCGAAAATCTTTTTTTATATTTTATTTTATTTTATTTTAACAAAAAATATTTTTTCTACTTTAATTAAAAAAAATCATTATTATGCTCGTTATTTTCAACATGAAAAAAATTAACCAAACAATAATAAAGTGTTATTTACTATTGAAAAAAAACATATTTCCATTTTTTGTTACTTTTCAGTCAAAACTTAACTTTTTGCTAATTTTTGGTCAAAAATTCAAATATTTTACCTAAAAAAGATTTTATAATAAAAAAATTTAACATTGAAATTTTTTCAACTATTTATGATAAAAACATCAAAACCCATTTACTTTTATCAATTTAATATAAAATTTATGTAATTACAATTATAAATTATAAACAAAAATTTTACATTTTTGTAAGATTTTTGGACTCTTTAAATATTGGTCCTAATAAGCATTGCAATTCCAAATAAATAAATTAATAAATTGTTTTATTTCAGCAACTCCATAAAATAACACTATTTTTCATAAATATTTAAATATCATTTAAAACAGTTAAAAAATGAAGCTTTTAAATAAACATTTTTTTGTTCTAATCAGGAGTTAGTATTCATATATTTCAGGCTTAAACAATTAAGTATCAGTTATACGTTAAATAGTAAAATATTGGCTTATATGTTTTGTCACTTTTTTTTAGTAAGATCAACAAAATACATATGAGCCATTGCTATAAGATAAATAGATTAAATCACATTCCTAATAAATAACAGTGACGCTATGTATTACAAAATATAATAAAAAGGCGCACAAATAAAATGTAATCCTCGATTCACACAAAAACCTAAAACTGGCCGGTCGACAGGTATTTAATCCATTGCCGACCGACCCCAAAACTGACCTAATTTTTTTTATTTTGATTATAATGTTTCAACATGACATGTGCTAAACCAATCTGCTACAATTATGTTAACACAATTAACAACTAAACAATGGTATATTTTGAAAACAAATAACAAGAAAATTTATACCGCTAATTTTTTTTACTATCTAATTACTAAAGAATGATACTTTTTCTTCATTACATAAAAATCAAGGTCATGTTGTTCTAAAAAAAATATAGAAGAGATGGACGACTACTTTCGCACGAGGGAGCTGAGCATCTTTGACTCGTCATTGCAAACTTTAGCTCTGTTCGAACGTAATTTTCAAGTATTTTTGGTCAAAATAATTCCTCCCTAACCATAAAAGTATTTCGCGAAATAATTTTATCTAGAAGATGTAATAATGTGACACTGGGTAATGCTTATAAGTAATTGCCAGCAACTTTGCTTGTTCGCAATTATTTAAGCTCTTAATTTTCGCTAGTCATAGTCTGATAAAAGCCAAGTACTTTCTGTTCTTGGAAAGAATTTTAAAAATCTAAGATATCTGTACAACGGTACGAATCGTATCTGCATAGCGTTTAATCAAAAAGGCACTTTTTAAAGTTATTAAGGGGCAGTGTTGACAATCCATAAATGCTCGGCAACTTTCGGCTGCGAGCTTAAAAGTTCCCTAACTATGAGCAGTTGAAAAAAATGATATGCAATGGTGCTTACTCATTTTAGGTGTTTCTCATATTTTTATTAAATATTTCATAGTATAATTGCTAGCATAATGCATTTGAAAAACAATAAAATGGCCAGAATTGTAATAAAAAATAAAAAAGTAGAGGACCTGAATTCGATCTCTGCGGTACTCCAGAACGAGAAAAACACTTTTTGGAACGAAGGTTACAATTCCACTATTTATATAAACACTTCAGTGATTTTTCAAACTGGTAATAGTGTTTTTTGTATAATAATATATACACATATATATATGCTATTCAAAAAAATCTTAATAGCTATAGACATTTTTAAGCCAATAAATCCATATATGTGTATTTTTATATTACATGATATGGATACTAGTAAATATATTAAATAGTTAATAAAGAGACAATATATCTTAAATTCAAGCCACCAGATGTCAAGCAGCTCGTGCTCGCACGCCACTACGCCATTTTTAAACCGTAATTGTCTAGATCGGATGGTGTGCGAGAAAATTTCAACAAAGCAAGAGAAATTAAAGAAGCTTTTGTCGTTTTCGTTTTCCGCATTGCACCAGCCACTCTTGAGGTTTAAGAGCTGCATGCTTAGAACAATCCTAGGTACTTTTATATGCACTGCTCGTTAAAATACATTTAAATAGATGAAATAATATAATAAATATCTAATAAAAAAATCATAGAAAACAATAATTAAAAAAATTAATACCTAGCTTAATTTATCATACTACTTAGTAATTTATATATTTTTTTTCTATATTTTCCCAGATATTTTTTTTTAATAGCCATAAACTTACCACTGTATAAATATTAGTAAGAATTGTGTCAAAACCAAGGGACTGTGTAATTTTACTAATAAATGTTGAAAAACATACCTGAAACAAAAAAAAAATAACATTAGTTAAAAAGTAACAAAAGTCATGACAATGAAATTTATAAAAGTTTTACAGATGCTTGAGCATAGATATTTAAATATACCACTAGAAAGCATTACAAAAATAATTAACTAGCGATATGACGCTAAAATTTACTTTCTTGCGCAATTAACGCTTTAACTAAAAACAATATTTTTGGATTGACACGTTTTTAAATGCAAGATAATAAAGATATTCGTCGTCTTAAGACTTTTCTATTAAATAATTTGCCGAATTTAAACGGTAAAAAAAATATTCATATTTATAAAAAAACATCTAAACGCCAGCGACTCACCCGTGAGTCACTTTTTAAATATTATTTTCGACCAATTATTTTCTTAAAACAAGTTAACGAATTATTTACAATTTTTTTTTAATAAAAATTATTTTACTAGCTTTGTATATCAAGTAACCAAGAATTTATTTTTAAAAATACTGACGCATGAAGATAAATAACAGGTGACTCACTAAAAAGACACTGGCGTTTATAGGGTTAAATCAATATTTTATTCTTTATTGATTTTTGAGTCCATTTAAAATAATAACATTAATAGCTAAGACACGATGACAACCAACTGCAAGTATATGGATTAAAACAAATGGTTAAGCAGTCAGATAGCTGTGCTTGTTTGAGAGTAGTTCAATTCTCCTGTTTTTGCCTCCCATTTCTTCTCAAGTGCATCTTCCTAGACCACAATGAAAAGATATGTAACAGTGCCGCCTTATCCCTGTGAAGACGAGCTAAACAAGCAAGAGCATCGACTACGCCCAAACGATAAATTAACACTAAAATTCTAAATTTAAGTGCCGTTTATTCCCAAGCACGTTTGAAGGGATTGTCGATCATTTTATGAATTGTTACATAGGATTAAATATTTTAGATTTTTTTTAAAAGCACCCCTTACTCTTTTTATCACACATCAAATACTTTTATTTGTGGATTGCCTGATTAAATAAGTGATCATTTTTTGAAAAAGCATGTGTATTAAAACGAATAATTTTTGGAACAAAATAAAGAATATCAATGGTTAACGTAATCAAATAAAAAAATTATTAAAAAAATTACCTATTTTTATAAAATATTTTTGTCACATGTATGAATCTAAATATAATTTATACAATTAAATATTTTTTTGTAACTGAAGTATAAAAATATATCTTTCTACTAGTTTCATTAATAATTCTCAAGATGATTTTAAATATGTATTTATTTTTTTATATGACTTGATTAAGATTTCATAAGAAACTATAATATTTATTCATATAATAATAATTAAGGGTCCACAAAAACAAAAAAAAAACATGTCTAAAAATTTGTGAAATGAAATATATTAATCTAAAAGTATTTTTATGCTGATTTCAAATATAGTCAGTTTTATTGTATCACATAAAGTGTCAAATACTCAAGGAAAATACTACATTTAAAAAAAATTAATTAAATAGTTAAAATCTGATGTCCGATGAGAATTTGTCCGAGCTCAGACAGACAGATCCGAGCTCGTACATTTTACGTCTGTGGTCAAGCCCGGACAGATCCGTACGTGTGTGCTTGGCTAATGCAAAAATTATGGGTGGTGTAAAAATTTCAAAAACGAACATATCATTAAATCACTTTTAAAGGCTAATATCTTTTGAGCTTTAAGTACCCCAGTAACAATATATTCCATGTGAAATTATATCCAAACCTATTAAGCCTTCCCATTTTGCGTGCAATGTCACCATAGTTCGCACCGTAAGATTGTGGGACAGATTATTAGAAAGTCGGATGTTAGAAATTAATTTATGTCCTATTATTATCGCGGGGCACGCGCAATAAGTGAAATTAACGTTGAAGAGTTATGGATTGAGCCCTTTTCGTATGCGAAACGCAAAATGTGTTCCAAAGTGTAGGTGCTACGTGTAACTATTTAAGTCCTGGTGGCATTCAGTGCGCGTTGGTTAACTTTTCGTTTCGTTTGATGCGTGACTCGGTATGTACATTGTCGGTTAGGCTTAGAATTTATATTTGCTAGATTGTGTGACGGAACGAATACTTAGTTACTTAGTTTATATTATAAGTCAATCTGATACAAATAAAATTCATAAAATAATACAATCTAAACTACTGTTATTAATGATTATGATATGAAATTATTGGATAATATATGTATGTAGTAGTGAAAATAATTTAATATGTAGCATTATCACAAACACACGTTTTGCATTTGCAGTAACTGCAATAATAATAAAGTTAATGATTATTGCGTTAGCACTGACAACTCTCTGCGAAAGCTGTATAATTTTCATATTATATAGAGTATGGTGATATAACGTTCTTAATAAAATAAATTTGTATTATTAGCATATTTTGTAAATATTGTAATTTGTGTGATTGTACTGATTTAACACTTATTTACCTAACTTGATTTGCTAGTTATGTTCAAAGGATTTTTCTGACCTTAATTTATATTTATTTATAAAAAAATGAAATATATTTTCTAATAATATTATTACAAGAACGACTGTCAGATTTTCCGGATTTTTCGATTATATTGTATATTTATCCGAAACGGCTTATAGCTATAGCTATAAGCCTATTTTGGTATGTTTATTTTTTTATTTATAGCGACCTTCTTTATTATATTGTATAATTCAGTAAGAAAGCTTATAATTAAATTTATATAAAAATGTACCTAATAAATACAACATAATTAGATCAATCTAATACGGTGATGTTTTCGGCTTTTTTTTTCTCTCATCCTACTTTTATTTATAAGAAAAGTTAAGCTTATCTTCTGTTTGTAAATTCGCGATTATTTTAAGAATGGCTGTCAGATATTTTAACGACTTTTTCTAATATATTGTTAAATAATAATAATCATCACACAATTAGAAAAATCATTTATCTCACTTTTATTTATAAACATAACTTTAGCATATTATTTGGGTATATGTTAATGATTATTTTAAGAACGACTGTCTGATTTTTAAACAGTTTTCTCTATTATTGTATATTTATCTAAAAATGCCTATAATTACAAATCTAATACTGTAAAGTTTTCATGCTTTCTTTTGCCTCACTATATTTTTATTTATAAGAAAAGTGTAGCATATCTTATCTCTATACATAAGATTATTTTAAATGCTAATTCCAATATATTGTATAATAATAATAAATGTACATAAAGAATATCACAATAAAAAAATAATTAGGTTAGGCTTTACGTATTTTTTTTCCATTACCTTACTTTTATTTATAAGCATATGTTTTATCTGTAGGTTTCTGATTATTTTAGAGCAACTGTCAGATTTGTAGGCAGTTTTCTCTATTATATAGTATCTAAAGATTAGGTTTATTCAGCTGCTCAAAAATGTCTAATAAATAAATAAGGCACGTGATACATTCCCTATTATTAAATTAAGCCAGACTAAAAATTTCATCTTCCTAGACATTTTTTTACACAAATCTTCTAAGAAATATTTTGCATATTTTCGAACATCTGGCATGGACCCACCTTTTTTTATGCAACATTATAAAAAAATGCAACGGTTGTAAAACATTTAAAAATAGTCATACAAATTTAATTAAAATTAATGAGATATCAGTAAATTTCTCGAGAAATGCAAAATCTTGATTTACCATTTTTCTCGAAGATATTGAATATATGAAACACCTACTAAGAAACCCAAATTTTGTGACTGAAACACAAGAGTAAGTCAAAGACTATAATAAAAAATAGATAATAGTCCACTCGTTGCGAGTTCGATTAAACCCTTATTTATTTAAATAAAATTAAAAAATATCTGAAAAAAGTATATTTTAGTAAGCGGGGGTAAGGGTTTCTAATAAAATTTCTTGATTCAAAATAATTTAATACAACCATGTCAAAGCTGATCGATTCGTTTATAATTAAGTAAAATCATTCATTGTGTATGTAACAACGATACGAAAAAAAGTAAATTTTATAAAATCTAACGCATTACTTTGTATTTGGCACCGACCACTCGGATTTGTTTAAGAGATTTTAAACCATTTTATAGATGCAGGCGCCGATACATGTTTATAAAATGCCGACAAAACAAAGTTTTCAGATAATTATAAAAAAATATATAGGGGATTCTCAATAATTTTATACGATACTAAAAATTGAGTTCAAAATCTTTTAACTCAAGCAATTAAGAGCGTTAACTCTTCTGCAAGTCGCAAAATGGCTCGTATGGGGGTCCGATCGAACTGATACATCGCTTGTTTTGAAGCAAAAAAACTATTTTTTTTATATTTTATTTGGATGTAGTTTAAACTTTTAAACGTTTCGTGTTTAGCAATCTTTTCGTTAAAATTTTAACCTACTGAGTTTTAAAATTTTATACTTGTCGCCATTTTGCAAAAAATTGACATATTGGATTTTGCTAACGAACATACACAGGGTGCTTAAGAATTCTATACTGTCACAAAAATTGAACTTTAAATATGTATAAATAAGCTCACACTGACCTTAACTATATTGCAAGTCTTATGAGCGTATATATGGTGGGTCGATCGACTCATAACACTAAACGTGTTTTGGAAAAAAAAACTTTTTTTTTTAATTTTAATTTTTTTTAAACGGTATCGTAAGTATATTAGAAAGCTCTATTTTGTATTAAAAATTCAAGTCTATATCTTCAAAAGTAATCAAATACGAGCGTTAACTATATGCCAAGTCGCATAAAAGCTCGTTCGGGGGCCCGATCAATATACCGTAATACTCGTTTTTTATTAAAAAAAAATAATTAAAAATGGTTTTTCAATGCAAATTTAGCTTCTAAACACTTTTTGCAAATTACATTTTTCAGTAGAATATTATTTTGCAAAGTTATGACACTTTGTATTTGTAAATTGGCCGCCATTTTGTAAAAAAAAATTATATATTTTTTTCATACAATACGTATAGGGGGTGCTTAGTAGTTGTATACGATACTAAAAATTTATATTTTAATCTTAAAAACCAAGCAGTTAAGAGCGTTAACTCTTCTGAAAGTCTCAAAATGGCTCGAATGGGGGTCCGATCGAACTGATACATCGCTTGTTTTGAAGCAAAAAACTATTTTTTTTATATTTTATTTCGATGAAATTTAAGCTTCTAATCGTTTTTTAAATATATCGATCTTTTCATTAAAATTTAAACCTACTGAGTTACGAGTGCTTAAGTTTTTAAACTTGTCGCCATTTTGCAAAAAATTGACACATTGGATTTTGCTAGCGAACATATACAAGGTGCTCGAGAATTCTACACTGTTATAATTATAACTCTGTCATACTTAAAATAGAACTGATTGAATCCATTAGCCAGTTAGTTATAAAATTTAATTTTCTTATATTGTTTATTAGTTCTTTTATTTTCTCTACATTTTATATTTTCTATAAATTAGGTCATCCCGAAATGAGTGTTATTTTTTAAATTTCAGTTTTAAAAGTCAGTCGTGTTTTGGCTGTTATCAAGCGCGTACGGTAAGGTACATTCCCTTTCGCTAGAATGAGTGAGAAGATTTGGGCGTGCGGAACGTATGTAACGCACGCCCTTATCTCTCACTCACTCTCGTCGCTTAACACGCGAGCGAGCGAAAGGGAATGTATCTCACCGTACGCGCCTGGCTGTTATGCCATTGTTAAGTACAATTTTTTTTTTTAAATTAAGGTCGTCCAAAATTTACTATGCAATTTTTTTATTGAGGAACAGTTTTTACGAAATTGCATATATACGAATTACTGGGGAAAAATTACTATGTAATATTTTTTACCATCATGAAGCTTTAAAGTACTTGTCAATCTGTTCAATTCAAAATATATCTCTTATCAATAAAATACTATATAGATTTACAAACAATATCAAAGTATCCCGCGACATATGAGACCAACGACGAAACTATCCTCAGTCAGTTTTCACACATTGTTGTTTGGGAAGTTGTCCGATATTAGAACAACCAATTCCATATACAAAAGATTATAAAAATATCTTTGACGTAACAAAATCTGTTGTATTATACCCGTCAGGCGATCAAATTACTCTCACGTACCGAGGAATTTATACGTGATGGGGTGTGCGCCACCCCATCTCAGATTTGCCCGGAGCTTATAATGGGATTATGTGATACGCTTTCCAAGGAGTAGTCTCCAGAAGTGCAAGGTGTCTGCACGTCATGTGTGTAGTAATATATACTTGGATATGTAGACATGTCTAACGTTTTCAGATGAACTCGCGATGGCCTCCCAGAAAATAACCCTAAACGCAAACACAAAGAGAATATGGAATTTGCGATGTTTGTATAGCCATGGGTGCTTTAGACGCCCTGCTGTTCAAGAAAACGTGTTTCAATATAGTGTTTTGGATTAAAGTACATTTGTATTTGTATTCAGATGTGCGCTTTATTGATAACACACGTAGACGATTCTTAATATAACGAAATTACAGTAAGTTTCCAATTTAATAGTAATACATAATTATATTATTATGGACGATTATTTTTGCTAAAAACTTGTGATTTTTATACTTTTGTGTTTGATTATGAATTGCTTGTTCAATACAATAATATAATGTAATTGTAAAACTATGCCTAATTGTCATATTCTGTTGCAACAAATCTAAGAAATGTTCTTTCATTTAAAGTCGAATTGAATGCTTTATTGCTATGATATATTGTTAAATGTTGATGCATTTTTGTAAAAAATACAAGAATTTAAGAGTCGGAACATTTTCTTTGAATATATTAAATGAAAAAAGTAAGTATTTTTTTATGAAGTATAAATAACAAGTAGAACAAATCTTTACTAAATTTGCCAAAATTTATGCCTAATTATCCGTCTGTCTATTAATACATATTTTGTGTTTCAAACAATAAGACCTTTTAAACAATTTTCCTTACATTCAGGTACTTTTAAAAATACTTTATACGCTGATCCTTTACTGCGTTGCGTTGTCTATGAGTACTAATAAAATATAATAAGATGGCTTTAATGCATAAAACTTTTTGCTTTATTATTTTTGCCAATTTGCAATAGATATAAATCTTATCAGCATCAGATTTTTTTATGGTTTATCAAATAAAAAAGTTAATACTTTCGCATAGACATGCAACTCAAAAAAATCCACCAATATTCACTTTACGCCTTTGGTTATTTTTTAAGATAGAATTATTGTTTATTCAAACAGTAAATAGTGATTACATAATAATTTTATCGAAAAAGTAATATTACAGAATAATAATAAAATAATTAAAGCTCTGCTTTAAATTGAGTTAACCCGCTTGTTCTGCCAACGGTTAAACAATGACGTTTAAGAGTAACCCGACGCATTATTTAACGTCACCGCGAAATCCCCAACTATTATTGAAACAATTAAACTTTCCTTTATTGGCGACCTTTTGAGAGTCGTCAACGTTTGTTTTGCGGCCGGCGAGCTTTTATTTCACCCTGGATCGCCATTAAGCGGGATAATTGACCGCAAGTTGAGGACAACTGAATCAGAATTGCCCTGATTAACATAATTCCCAGACGTACCAGGCTTTACTTTTGTGCGTGCCGTATAACAGAACGTAAATGTATGTGATCGTGACTAATAATAAAAACGAATTAGGTACTTCATATAAGAAATCGTTAAAAGTCAGGCCCTTATTTCATATAATATATTACGATTTTGGACTTCAAAAACTTTACTAGTATATTTTTGACAAGTTTTTTAAATAAATCTTAATAGACCTTTAACTTTAGACTGGTTTATCTAAGAGCATTCATTAATTATTGTTTATCTGCATTAGTTTAGTGATAAAAATACACTTGAATTTGATTAATTGTGTTTTGAATACGTAAAGTTTTAAATAATGAAATTTTTCTCAAACATTTACTTTGAAGAATCACATTTTTAAGTTTCTAAAACGTTTCGTAAGGTAGGAATTTTTTTAGTCTCTTTAGTTGATATTTTATTAGAAGCTCTTCTGATACTAAAAATGAATACAAACATCATAAAATGCTATCACGTGTGAGCTCAAAAATTAAAAGGAAAAGAGTGAGGGAAAAAAATGGTGCAATTTAAAAAAAACTGTCATTGATTTCTGATGCTGATGGTGAAGAATAAGTGCTTCCAGAATTTGTAAGTTATTAAATTTTTAGCATTTAAAATTTTTGTTTCCCTAAAGTTAGTGATAAAAAGGTGGATTTAGTTGCTAATAAGTTTATTTTTTTAATCAATTAGGTTTAAAAAAAATGTGCTTTAAAATAATTTCTCTTTCATAAATACATGGTTTAAGCAACACTGAGATATATATATATATATATATATATATATATATATATATATATCCAAAATAAAAAGATTATATAATAATTATTAGTACAATATAATAAATGAAAATCAACAATATTAAATATAAAAACGTATTCTTAATTCGTATTAGCTCGGACCACAATCTACTTATCGCAAACGTGAGGTTGAAGCGCAAAAAAATATTTCTCTTAAATTGCCCCCGCAAGAGATAAAAGCGTCTGGCTAGGTTATTAGAGATAAGGTGTTCCAGTTTTAAATAAACAAGAAGAGGACTCAAATACATCTTAGAAACAGATAAAAAAAAAGGAAATAACTCAACAAACAGGAATAAGAAAAGGGAGAGGGGTCAAATAAATTACAGTTGTTAAAGATGGATGTACAGATTTATTTCCGATATAAGTTCCTTTAGGCTTTTTTTTATATACAGGAAATAAAAGGAGCGGAACATTGCCTTCAAAAGCACACACTTTCTAGGTAGTACTTTCGCAAAAAACATTATTAATCAATGAAACAGATTATAATTTTTTGACGCGACTTCGTTTGTGTTAAAATTTGTTTGCAAATTATTGTTGACTTAATTTTTTTTGGAACGCTTAAAAAATATTAGATATAAGAGTATAAATGAGTAGCAGTAAATATTTTAATTCGTTCTGAATTTTCAAATCAAATACCTAAGGAAGAAGCAAAGAAAAATCAACAAGCTGGATTATATAAATATAATGTTTTTATAGATTTTATTATCAGTAATTTAACAACTGTATTTAATGCAGCAAAATCAATAAATAATACATTAAGTTTCATGTGGTTATTCCTAAAAAAAAATCTAAAAAAAACAGTCTCGAATCTATCCCAAAAATATGTTTTAAAATATATCATTTCAGTAAAATTATATCGGAATACATTTTCACGAGTAGATATATATTTTTACCAGTGAAAATATGAATTATCTGGCAGGTGCTAGTATATACAACTATATGATTTCAACTTTTCTATATGTAGTAATACATATATTTACCTACTTATCATTATTTATTTACATCCGATATAAATACAATATGTATTTATTGGTAAAGTTATATTTTTACTAAAAAAATTCAAATACATTTTCACCAGTAGATGCATATTTCTACTAGCGAAAATATAATTTAATTCATTGCCGCTAATATGCTGCTCTAATGTGTCTATAAAGCTCAATTTAACAGTTGCGAAACGTTCATTTGCTGTTCAAATCAAAACCTAACCTAAGTATAGTTTTAGAACTTTCATTCTGTCAAGTCCAAAATACATACTAAGCCAATCATCTCTCAGGGGAAAATAAACGGAAGAATAAGTACAGACAGACATCGCATCTCACATATTGCCCACAGTTTATCTGCATTTCAATATTACACTATGTTTTAAAAATCTAATAGCTATCCTTACTATAGACTTATAATATAGGAGGACTGATTAAAGTGTATTTAAACCAAATTTTGGTCAATAGTAGAGCGCAAAAACAATTATCACTTCTCAGAAGTCAAAAATTCACGTCAAAAGCAATAGAATCGTGTCGGAGTCGTCGCAGTGGGAACGCTCGGTAACGAGCGTTCCCACTGCGACGGCGACGGCACGATTTTATTGCTTTTGACGTGGATTTTTGACTTCTGAGAAGGGATAATTGTTTTTTGCGCTCTTCTATTGGTCAAAATTTGGTTTAGATGTGCTTTATTCGATTCTCACTCGTAATATTGTTAGTTAAAAAGTCTTAATATAAACGTTTGATATTTGAGCGTTTTCACCGCGATTTTATTGCTTTTAACCTGCACTTGAAATTTACTGTATGGCAACACTGAGCAAAATAGAAAACACGACTAATTATAAGGTAAATATTATGAATAGATATTTTTAATAATTTTTATATTTAATAATTTTATATTATATTAAGGTTATTACGATGTTTAAAAATATATAAAATGCCATTTTTGTCATCGCCTCATGACAAACATGGCATTTTATATATTTTGAACATTTTATATTGATAGAACCGTTGTTTTTCTAAGGCCCTGGTTTGCTCTTGGTGGCCCTGGTTTTAATAACCGAAAAAAACGAGAATGGTATCCAAATCTTTACAAAAAAATTCAGAAAAACAAATTCATAAATGATATATGCGCCAATTTTACCAAAAAAATTATTTAAAACGATAAAATTATTAAGTAATTTCTGTAGCCAAAACGATCTCTCTGAGATCGTAGAAATAATCTAATGGCAAACTAGATCAAGAAAATGGCAAACGATTGACAAAAGCTCATCTGTATATAAAATTTAATTCACTCTGTAAAAAGAAAAAGTCCGCAACAGATCGATTGCATTTAAACAATTTTTAGGATGCTGTGAAGCAGCAACTAAAAAATAAGTTGAAGAAATTCATAATGATTATCAAAACGAATTTCTGAGCAAAAAAATATTATTTATTCAAGAAATTATATTGCGATGTTAAAAAATATATAAAATGGCATTTTTGTCATTAGGCGCGGAATAAATGATATTGTTACTGTTGTTAGACAGTAAAATAATTATCTTTTGTATGTAGATATATTATATCAATTAATTGTATTGGTAAGTGAATAAAATAAGTAAAAATATGCTAAGCTTTGATTTGGATATAATAACTAGGTAGATAAAAAAATTAATCATAATTAGAAACCATATTTTCTTGCTAGTGTATCTTAAAATTTATAATTTAACTAAATAATTTGTATTTAATAATATTTAATCAGTAAACTTTGGGCATTTTAATAAATAAAAATATGTATTAAATTAGAATCATAACATAAGAAACAGCTAAGAATCAATATCGGGCATCGTGTTTCGTACACTATGACCAATATTTTTAATTTAAAGCATGCCGGCAATAGTTATGTTATTAAAAATTGCATTTTTTGTTTCGCTTATTAATATATAAAGGCATTTTAATTTGCATTTTTTACAGTTTAGTAACAAAAAAATATATAATAATATCTTACATTATAGTGAATAAGTTGAGTTGCTAATATCAAAATACTGACACTTTAATGTATTTAATACCTGTGCTAATACCCTCATTATTATAATCAAATAAATTATACAATAAAAAAACATTTTTATTGTTTTGCCTATATAAAAATATACCATAAAAATATATTTTAAATTTTTAGAATACTATATTTATATTATTTAAATTGGCAAAATATCTTTGAAATATAATATTGTAATTTGACAAGAAGGCTATGAATGTTTAATGATGATAGGCTAAAGAAAGCTCTTTGTTTTTATTAGAGACTATAGATCTGACAAGCTAGCAACGTAAATATTTTAAATATTTTTTATAACTAATTTTAATCTATCATTAGTATAACAATATGTTTATAAAAAAAATGAAAAAAAAGTAGAATTCTTGAGATAGATTCCATCGCATGCATATGCAACGTTAAGCAAGATATATATTTGCCAGAAATATATGTAAATATATTCATGTCTATGCGACTTAGATTAAAGGCTAAAAATGACCTGCTTTGTGCCCTTTAAAACATATCTTTACGTTTTAAAGTACTGGCAAAGAAAAAAAACTTTACAGGTGTCTCATTGATTCAAATCTGTATTAAAGAAAATAAACTAGATTATCCTAAAATCCTATCCATCTTTTAGTTTATTGAAGTATGATCCAATAACTTTAGTCTAATAAGTAATCAATGCAAAATTAATAATATATTCTATTGCTATTAAATTTATAAAATATACTACAAAAATTATCTTAATACAATATGATTTAAATACCTACTTATACAAAAAAATAAAAGATATTTCGGAATGCACTTTTGTGTGAAAATGTCTAAAAGTCTAATAACTGCAATGCTAATTTTAAAAACCAATCCCTAACTTCTGAACAGCTATGAAAAGAGATTTGCCTGAATATATTTTTTTAATTTGATTAATAAGTTTAAATTAGCTAATCTATTGCTGCAACCTTCGCAAGGTGTATTTTTGATATTTTAATATATTTTATACAGACTGAAATAAAGTTGTATTTATTTACTATTGCAGTGCTTGCAAATCCAATAAAATTACTGCTCTTTAACCTTCACTTAATCACAGTTTATTTCTACAATACGTTAAAAATACAAAATTGATAAACTCTCGTAGGTGATAACAACTGGTGATAATCACACAGTTGACATTCAACGTTCGTTCAGAGTGGTGTGTAGTTGCGTCATTTACGGTTTTACGATAAAAATGGTTAAAGCAACGAGAAGCATCTCCAGTGAAAATTTGATACATGTAAAAAGAGTAATAGTGACGACAGAGACTGATGTGTATGCGACTCCAAGGCAATTGTCGAACAATGTACGTTCTTGCAATTACTGCAAAAAGGAGGGTCATGTGATGAATCAATGTTTTAAATTACAAAGAAAGAAAAACCATCAGAATCAAATAGTTCACGATGAATCAAGACAAGAGCAAACAGACAACTACAATGATGAAAACTGCTGCAACATATTATAATTAAAAAAAAATTTGGAATAATTTCTACTCGAATTTCTCGTTTCTTATCAAAAGTTATCATTAAAAAATATGTAATATAAATATGAAATATGTAATAATTAATTTAAAAAATTATAATACGTAATCAAATATTTTATATTTTAATAAATATTTTATAAAAGAATTTTTGGTTGAATTTATTTAAGAAATCAATGAGTATAAAGCAGTCAACTAAATAAAGATAACATAAAAAAAGATTAGAAAGTCACATTTAAGTATAATAAACATAATTTAAAACACAATATAATCAATATATAATAGTAATATACTATACATTAATAATCTAATAATTATTTAAAACTCTATTTAAAATATTTTATTTATTAAAAATTTCTATTTTTTTTATATTGCAACTTGCAATTTTCACAAACGGAAAATTCGTGACCATGGCTGGAGCATCACAGCCGAAATACAGAAAAATATTACGGAACAAGTTTTTGTTATGGTCCAGATTACCCCCAAGATAATGATCCCAATATCAATGTTCGAAACGCTGACAAACATGATGCAGGAAAGAAAAGGCGCGATACGCAAGTCCTTACATCTCAAAAATCTAAGTAGCGTGTTGAATAAATCTGGTATAAATTAAAACAACAACATAAAACCACACGTTAATTTAAAAAAATAGTATTTACATATGTATATATTAATTTAAAATAATTTATACTACTTCATTGATTTTTAAATTCATATATATCATGTAACCCATTACCCGCCTCAGTCACGCAAAGTTAAATGATATTGTGTGCCACTACTTAATGCCTTTTATATACTTATGCATTCAATATATTATAATTTGTGTATATTTATCAGTTCATATGTATTAATCGTTAACATTTGTGTATACATATATATATATATATATATATAATTGTTATTATTGAATCATTTTTTTATAATATCTATTATTTAAGTTTAGCTGTTATTATATACATATTACCTGTATATGCATGGTTTAATATCAATTTGCTTAACAATGCGTTGATTTTACAAAGCTAGTCCAATTTCATTTCACGATACGATAACGAATGAACCGGTTTGACCTAAATAAACGGAAACGTATGTATTATACATATGTACATACATACGTCATACTAAACGATGACCATGTGTGTATGACGGATGTTCCGCTTTTTTCTTTTATAGGTTTCAGAGTGAAATTATGGCATTCAGAAGCCAACGGAAGCGTTCAATTTATAATTATAAATATGATGTTTTAGTCAAAGCATTTGTCAAATTTTAAATTAAACTAAAAAAGCTACTAAAGATGAAATATAATGTGATGTATACCTAGTGTACATATGATTTTATTATGTAGTCAATATGTCAACGAAACAAAAAACAAACATAATAAGTCAGTCAAGAACACAGAATTGTATTTTAATTGCATGTCAAGATATATTTTTAATAGTAAACTAACTAAATTTTGTTGAAAAATCATAATATATATCCTTGAATAATGCTGTCATTTATTTTTAAAACGGAACTTGTATTTTCTTGTCTTCCATTATGCGAGCTATTCGACTGCAGATTCCTATGCATCACTTTGGTTCATTAAGTCTCCATCTGCATGTGCCGGTTGCTGCATCAGGTGCACGTGGATGGAATTGCATTTCTGCGTCCAAATGCACCCCGACAATATACCGCCTCCATTATAATAACATTCTAAAGTACTCTGTTTTGACTGTGACATAGCAGGAAAAAATAAATCCGCTGTGTGCAACAACCACGAAACAGGCAATTAGCAACTTTATAACTGCGCAATTACTCGGTTATGAGTTCCTAACTTGTCATTTATTTATCTTTTGCTTCAATTGTATTATATGTTGTATGTGTGCAGAATTTAGATCGAGCTTATGCAAATTGAATGGCACTTCATGAGCATAATCTTGACACGGGCCCATAACATCCATTACACAGTGGCCTAAGTGAATTTCGGTGCATTATCTGTGGGTGTTATGCGGATGTGGGAGATTATCAAATATCGTATGTTATATTGGTATCTACAATAAATGTGTCTAGATTAAATTTAACTGCATACAAACAAAAATTAAATTAAAATTTTCGTCCGGAAAAGGTCTACCAATTTATGTAAATTTATGTATAAAAAAGCATTTTCTTTTATTTTTTAATGTTTTATTAAACATTTTTAGTCTCTTGATTTTTTATCTAATTTTTTTTAATGAAAAAATATTTGTGTTTTCATTTGAATATATTTTCTATTAAAATGTCTTTTGAAAAGATTTGCTTTTTTACGATTTTTTAAGAAACAAAAACAGAAATTTTGTATAAATTTGCAAATAAATAATAATTTTAATATTTTTTATTATTTGTACAAACTGTCTGTATTTATTATTTATTACAGATTTTTTTAACCCTACACTGCATATTTATCAACTTTATAAAAACATTTTTTTCTTGTTCCAATTATTAATTTAAATTATAGAAAAATATTATTTTTATTTTATTAGCTAAAATACAGTTGATTTATTTTGTATGATAATGAATTTTGGCACACATTTTTTAGTAAAAAAAATAATTTAATGCACATGATTTTTTTTGTTAATGCACATTTTTTTTTTGTTATTGCACAAAACAAAATGCACAATGCTGCTTTGCAGTTTTCACAAAATTTAAATATTTCTACTACGACTAAAAATCATTCCAAATAGGAAATTGAGTCATTTCTTCTTGTATTGTGACATGTCTGACATTTTTTTGTTTTATTATAGATGGTCTTTCTTGCTTTCTTGAAGTTCAATTGCCAATCCTACAAAATTTTTGAGCCAAGTCGATTCTAAAATCAACCAATTTTACAACGTCTTTATCTTCAATGCATCTTCGTATAAAGATCCAGATGTTTATAACGGTTATTTCCAAAATATTCTTAACCGCATTTTAATTATATATCTTCTAATCATGCTATCCAACAAATTAACACCATCCATGTAATTATTATTTTGCATAACAATCATTTATTTGAATCACGTGCATCGTAATTATTTCATCATCGTCTTTCCAAAATATGCCACAAATTCATCTAGCGTACCTCTTCTCATTTTTTTATTGTAGCTTTAGTTTCACTTGTATGAAAAATGAAATTTATTCCATTTTTTGCCAGATTGATAAAACTCTCATTGATACATAATATTTATCAAAATAAAGTTTGTAATAAAAATTTCTCTAGATAATTTAAAAATGACGTTACTGTTCGCCCCAAGATCTGGTTTATCTAAATCATTCTCTGTTCATCTGTAAACTTAAAATTTATAGCCATAACCAGAGCTTTTAGAAAGGACATATAGATTCAGTAAAATATCTGTTCCTCAATATGGATTCAACAAAAACTTGGCTGATAATAAATCAATAATCGGTTAATAAACAATTGATAATCGAGCGTTTTCACCGCAATGGTACGACTTTATTACTTTTAACCCGGACTGAAAATTCACTATATGGCAACACTGAGCAGCAAAGAATAATTATCAGATAAATATTATGACTAGATATTTTTAATGCCTAAAATAGTCGCAATGGTGTCTAATTTTTAATGCTTTTAATGGTTAACTCATACCTATTATAATGTATTCAAGAACTTATATTATGATGTTACAAAATATGTAATATACTATTTTTGTCATGAGGCCCAGAATCGTTGTTTTTCTAAGCCCCGGGTTCACTCACTTCTGGTTATAATAACCGAAAAACTGAAAATGTTACCAAAATATTGCCGATTTTAACAAAAGATTTATTTAAAACTATTCAATTATTAAGTAATTTTTCTAGCCAAAACGATCCTATAAAGATCGTAAAAATAATCTGATGACAAACTAGATCAAGAAAATGGCAGACGATTGACAAAAGTTCATCTCCATATAGAATTTAATTTACTCTGTATAAATAAAAATTCCGCAAAAAATCTATTACATTCAAACAATTTTGAGGATGCTGTAAAAAAGCAACTAAAAAATAAGTTTAAGAAATTCATATTGATTATCAAAACGAATTTCTGAGCAAAAAATGATTATTTATTCAAGAAATTATATTAAATACATTTTCACCAGTAGATGCATATTTCTACTAGCAAAAATATAATTTAATTCATTTGCGCTAATACGCTGCTCTAAAATGTCTATGAAGCTCAATTTGACAGTTGCGAAATGTTCATTAGCTGTTCAAACCCAAACCTAACCTAATTATAGTTTTAGCACTTTCATTAGGTCAAGTCCAAAACAGATACTAAGCCAATCATCACTCAGGGAAAAATAAGCGAAAGAATTAGTACAGACAGACATCGCATCTCACATATTTCTCCACAGTTTGTCTGAATTTCAATATTACACTATGTTATAATAATATAATAGATATCCTTACTATAGATTTATTATATAGAAGGACTGATTAATATGTATTCAAACCAAATTTTTGTCAATAGGAGAGCGCAAAAATAATTATCACTTCTCAGAAGGCAAAAATTCACGTAAAAAGCGTTCCCACTGCGACGGCGACGGCACGATTTTATTGCTTTTTACGTGGATTTTTGACTTCTGAGAAGGGATAATTGTTTTTTGCGTTCTCCTATTGGGAAAAATTTGGTTTCGATGTACTTTATTTGATTCTCACTCGTAATAATGTTATTAATAGTCTTAATATAAACGTTTTGAACGTGATTTTATTACTTTCGAAATTTACTATATGGCAACACTGAACAGTAAAAATATTTTTAATGCCTAATTAAAACATTTAGCATAAAATATGTCGCAGCGGTGTTTAATTTTTATATTTATTTTTAGAACAGAAAGGGTTAAAGGTTATTACGATGTTAAAAAATATATAAAATGCCATTTTTGTCATGGCCTCATGACAAAAATGGCATTTTATATATTTTGAACATTTTATATTTATAGAACCGTTGTTTTTTTAAGGCCCTGGTTTGCTCTTGGTGGCCCTGGTTTTAATAACCGAAAAAAACGAGAATGTTATCCAAATCTTTAGAAAAAAGTTCAGAAAAACATTTTACCAAAAAAAGTATTTAAAACGATAAAATTATTAAGTAATTTCTCTGGCCAAAACGATCCTATAAAGATCGTAGAAATAATCTGATGACAAACTAGATCAAGAAAATGGCAGACGATTGACAAAAGTTCATCTTTATATAGAATTTAATTCACTCTGTAAAAATAAAAAGTCCGCAACAAATCGATTGCATTTAAACAATTTTGAGGATGCTGTGAAGCAGCAACTAAAATATAAGTTGAAGAAATTCATAATGATTATCAAAACGAATTTCTAAGCAAAAAAATATTATTTATTCAAGAAATTATATTGCGATGTTAAAAAATATATAAAATGGCATTTTTGTCACTAGGCCCGGAATAAATGATATTGTTACTGTTTTTAGACAGTAAAATAATTATATTTTGTATGTAGATACATTATATCAATTAATTGTATTGGTAAGTGTATAAAATAAGTAAAAAAAATGTTTAACTTTGATTTGGATAGGATAGGTAAAAAAATTAATTAAAATTAGAAACCATATTTTTTTGCTGGTGTATCTTACAATTCATAATTTAACTAAATAATTTGTATTTATTAATATTTATTTAGTGAACTTTAGGCGTTTTAATAAATAAAAATATTTATTTAATTAGAATCATAACATAAGAAACAGCTAAGAATCAATATCAGGCATCGTGTTTCGTACACGATCACCGATATTTTCAATTTAAAGCATTTCGGCTATAGTTATGTTAATAAAAATTGCATTTTTCGTTTTGCTTATTAATATATAAAGGCATTTCAATTTGCATTTTTTACAGTTTAGTAACAAAAAAATATACAATAATATCATACAACATAGTGAATAAGTTGAGTTGCTACTACCAAAATACTGATACTTTTATTTATTTAATATCTGTGCTAATACCCTAATTATTATAATCAAATAAATTTTACAATAAAAAAAAAACATTTTTAATGTTTTGTCGTAGATAAAAATATACCATAAAATATATATATAAATATTTAATTCCTAGAATATCATATATAGATTATTTATATATGCAAAATAACGTTGAGATAAGATATTGTAATTTCACAAAAAGGCTATGAATGTTTAATGATGATAGGCTAAATAAAGCTCTTTGTTCTCATTAGAGACTACTGATCTGATAAGCTAGCAACGTAAATATTTTAAATATAATTTTAATCTATCATATGCATCTAAAAAAATATAATAAAAATAGAGTTTTTGCGATAGATTCCATCGCGTGCGCTATAATATATTATAAAGGAAATGTAATCACATGCATATGTAGCGTTAAGCAAGATATATATTTGACAGAAACATTCTTATTATAATAGCATAATGCAAATTGCAACAATGGCAACCGTAAGAAATTTCTCACGCGTTCCGTTGCATAGTTATGCATTCGCGAAAGTTGTACATACTCGAGACTGGTGTTGTTCAACAAAAGTTATTTCATCTTCTCTTCTACGTGTGGTTTTGAACTATTTTCGTATATATTTTAGTACCTCTATGTAGAATACAACCTGGTCGAAGCACAGTTTTGTAATAACACAGAGTCTTCATGCCAATGTTTAGAGCCGACTTTATAACTTTCATTTTCGCGCACGGGACTCTGAATTGCAATTAGAGACCTCAATTTCGCTAACCACAGAACGCACATTTCGATTTTTCACAACACGCTCTGGTGAACCTTGTAATGTGTATTCTAATACACTTACATCTGACATGGTTTCAAATAGTATTTTATCATTTAGAAAAATTTATTTAAATTAAATTAGGACCATCGTAACCAGATAAGTTACTCCAATACGTCACGATGATCAAAAAGCAATACAATAGTAAGAAAAAACGTTTAATATAAATTTAATAAAATTAAAAAACGTTAGAATGCATTAAAATGCATTGATTTTTACTGTCGTATTAATATCATCAATAAATATTCTGAAGAGTAGAGGGCCCAAGTTGGAACCTTGAGGAGCCTCCGTATATGTGAAATACATTTTCGACTATCGGCTGCCAATAACAAACAGTCTACAATCGCTAAGATCCGCCATTTTTTTTAATAATAATTAATGACAAATTTTTGTCGAAGTCCCACTTAAAATCCATAAGACGTTTAACTCTAATTACTCATTTATGTATTAATTTTATAATTGGAATTTATATAAACATACAGATGGCTTTAATTTTACGCTTAAAAGTTGTGACAGTTATAAAGTATAAATACACGTTTATATCACATTAAAAATACAATTAAAATGTAAACGCCTTAACAAAAGTAAAGTGCATGATTGCTTAATTTTACAAAGGGACACTAATTGCTACATAAATAATAAGATAAAACCTAATATTGACAAATTACTTTTATTAAAAATCAAAATATATTTAATAAACTTAATAAATAATTAAACCTTGATTCTCGTTAATTAAAAATCAGATCATATTTTTTCTCACACGCCCTAAATAAAAATACCATATTTTTGGAAGGTAAGTTTTAAAAAAAATTATACTACGATAGTTATCAATGGCAAAAAAAAATATATTTTATTTTTATTTTAATAATATTTTAATTCATAATAAAATAATAAGATTTTTGGTGACCATCAGTAACGTTTATAGCTTTCAATAAATCGGGCGTGTTGATTGTGAAAATAAAACTAAATAATAAAATACGCGTTAAAAGCGCAATAAGTATGTACTACTCGTAGACAAATTAGTGTGCCTTTGCTATGCTGAAAGTTTGATATTGTGTGCGTGAACTGTGTGGCTCAAAAGAATTTCGCTCAGAATATTTAATTTTTTTATTTTAAAAGAAAATATATGTTTATTTAACATACATACATCTGAGCTAAGTTGTAAATTTCAACGGACAATTAAAAATATATTATATAATCGAAGAACCAGACATTAAAGTCATTAATTAAATATTTGCAAAATTCAAAATCATTCACTAGTCAAAAAAATAATGAAGTCTTTAGCTATTCTTCAAAAGCAAAAACATATAAAATGGTGAAAGAAATTATTCGCAGATAGTTTAATGGCTCGACGACTCTATTAAATCATTAGAATCCATTGAATAAATTAAAAAATTATCATTGGCGCAACGATAAGAATAATAACTTTTTTAAGCCTTACAGAGAATAGTGTAAAAAAAGCAACAACGTACGGATTAATGGAAAAATAATTAAAATATTTTAATCCACGTATAAGAGAAGAATAACTTACAGTGTATATTTGAAGCCTTGATATTAATTAACCCAGGATATGCCCAAGAAATTTTGTTCTTTTAAAATTTCATTTATAAATAAAAAAACAGTGGCACGTGTTTAGTGACCTACCCATGAGACAGTGGGCATATCTGGGTTTTAAACCAATATTAACACAAAATTATTTAAAATAAATCACTAGAGAAGATCGAACTTCTGTGCCACACTGCATTTTAATGACGAATACCAGCGTTGACGAATCAGCGACTGTCCTTAAAAGAGAAAGCGAGACAACGAAGTACACGCTACATCGCTTCTCCCTCTCATATATATGTACACGCACACAATAACAAACCGGCATCTATGCATTACATTGCTTAACTGCTATTGAACACAAATATTCTACCCCCTATATATATTTGGTGGATGATGTGTTATGTGTTATATTAAACATTAAAATTTGAACCATATTATTTTATATATTTGTCAATGACTGGTCTATCAAGCTGATTAGATACATTATAAAATAATTTAAGATATGAATTTTTAGCAACTCTTTAATAAAGAAAAGCTCTTAACAATACTAACATATTATATAATAATATTGAAAGTAAAATACCAAGAGGGGTATAGCTAAATATTATTAATCACTTCACAATTTCCTATAAAATTCCCTAATGTTGATTTATGACATGGCCTCGTTAGCCACGATGGTAATGACAATATAATCGTTATTACAATTTCAACATTTGCACGTTTACGCCAATTTACATTACAATGACATGTGATCGTTGGAAATTATAATATCATTAATATTAATTACAGACCAATATATTCGATTAATACCACGTAACATATTTGATATAGTGTAATAATATAATATTTGATTATTATTATTATGTAACTCCATAATAAGCTAACAGTTATGCAATTACTTAGCTCAGCTCTTCGCGGAAACACTTGAAACGAGCGAGGGCAGCTCGGAAAAGTTTCGGGGTGGAAAAATGAATTAATCCAACCTATTAGTACAACCCTAATTATACTGTAGCAGCATTATTTGTCTGCTCTGAAGCCTTAAGAACGCGCCCCGGCAGTTCTTATTAAAACTTATATAATCGGCCAAGAAAAGTGAGCAATCCCAGATTACATATGACGGGAGTTTCCCTAACTTTGGGTCGAGATAAGTCCAGATATTAGCAAATTGAAATAAGACGAACGTAATCGACCAAGTTTTCTCTTAACGCTTCTTGTGAATGGCTGACAAGTGGATGGCATTAAAATCATTACATTGTGTTAATATAAATATGGTATTTTATTTATACTTAATTAGTATGATCCTTCCATAGTAAAATATTATTTTTATATCGATAAAGATAAATTAAAACAATGACTTAATTGTAGCAATTAGGGTCTATAAAAATAGCGGTTTTTCAATACCAAAATAAGCAATTAGGGTATTTCGATATTTTAAATATAACTTCTCTGTTAATTATTGAAGTATCTAATTGGTTATTATTTCGAAATCATTATAAGTAAACTTATATTGTGATACTTTCAATGTTTTTAATACATGACTTATATACTAAAAAAATCACATTTTAAGAACGGAGGATGCAATATGCAATATAATAATTTCAATTGCATTATGATATCTCACGTTTAATATTAAAAAAAGAATAATTAATATGTGAAACTTATAATATAAACGCTTTATATTTATGTTCTTTGAAGTAAACTATAATAATATTAAGATACAGTATCTAATATATTTTTCAGTAACACGGCCTTAATCCATTAACCAAGCTTTCGAGTTTAATATAAATTACAAATAATTAGGTAGTAACTAATTTATTATTATAATAGTTGTATATTCCAAATACATAATTATTAAAGTGTTAAGTGAGGCTTCATTTTTTTCAGAATCATACTGTATATTAAATAAATATTTCCTCAATCAATAAAAAATATATCCTTGTATTTCATAATTCCTTTGCAACTAAATAAACGCTAGAAAAGACAAAATTGAGGTCTAAAGTTAAGCGACCGTCGACAATTATAAGAGGTCCGTGCAAAAATATTTTTGATTCAATGTCGTGCGTTTTTATGCTGCGATCATGTAAAATTATTGATGTTTGAAAGTTTGAGTGGCTATTGTGCAATACTGGGTGCTCTGCACAATATCTAATGTTTTGATTTTAACCCACCATTATCGTTTGCGTGATTTATAATTTATTTAAAAAAAACTGAATTATTTTTTTGCATGATTAAAAATATTCTGTTACTGAAAATTTTGCGAAAACAAATTGTTTAATATTTGAAATGATTCCACTTTAACAAAATTTGATTATTTATCAACTATTTCTCTATAAATAAAAATCCAAATATTTTTAATCTTTCGCTGTAACTTGAGAGGCGTATGCCCAATGCGATACAACGGGGGTTAAAAAAAGTGAGTAAATAAATAAATCACTATTTTTTTGTCAGTTCTGGCAAAGTCGCTATTGCTAAGATTTATTACCAAAAAATTATAAAATGCACAATGAACTGCAAAGTCTGATCCCTTCATTGGTTATTCAAAAAGGGCAAATTATCCTGCCTTGACACGACACGATTGACTCTCGCTTTTAACAAAAGACAATATCCATATTCACTATACTCGCCAGAAACTTCAATAATAGATTTGTGGCGACCACACATATAGGCACATTTAAAAGGGCGATTGTCTCATTGTTAATGACCGTGACCAAAAATATTCATTCATTAAAAATGAGACAAGAGGGATTTTTTTTGACCATACAAAATCCCTTTTGTGACAAAACGGTACGGACGCAATCAATCACCACAATGCAAACCCTTTGAAAGTCCGGAGTCAAGCAAAAAACTGGCTTTCGAAATACACATCCGATTTCTCGAATTCTAAGAAGCCACTGCAGCGATTGGTTAGGAGATCGATGCATAATCGTGATTGTCCAGCTAGCGTGTAACCCCCTAAAGGATATTTGACCCGGACTCCGGCGAGGAGAGGGCAGACGGTCCACGGCACCACAAGAGACGGAGGCACAGAGACAGCAGAGCCAGCGACGCAGACGACCAGAGAGCCAAGCAGCCATGAATATCACACCCGACACTCACCGCACGCAGACACAAGAGCCCAGAGCATCATCTATGGCCACCTTCACCTTCATCGCGAGAAACGTCACGCCGTTAATAATCCATGTGTCACATATAATTATAACTTAATAAGCAATCTAATAGGATTCACCGAAGAGTATCATTGGCCGCGAGGTCAACCACCCCTAGGGCTACGCCCCCTAAAGATTATTAAAATATTTTCATAATTTTTAACCATGAAGCTGTTATTGAAAGTGCGTTTCAGTAATTTATCTCCAAAGCTTTTGAACTGCAAATACTATCGGTATTTATTTTTTGCTGATATTTTTTACAAATAGACAATGATTATATTAAGGTCTAACTCTACTTCTAGATCATCTCCTTTAGTAAAAGCTGGTTTTAAGGTTCAACGTTTGGCGACCGTTTGATAATTACGATGGATAATTTAAACAATGCAAGCTAAAAACTACTAAGAAAATAATTGTGGTATATGTTTAATTTAATTTATACTTTTAGGAAAGAGTTTTGCATAATAGGTAAATAAAAATTAAGTGCAAAACTGAAATCACCCCAAAATAAAATGTGCTCAGTTTAAGCCTCAACATTTTTTCAATCCTAGCAAAACCACAAGCTTTGATTTAGTGCCGAAAAATCTATAAAATGCACAAAGAACTGCAAAGTCTAATCCCCATATTAATAAATTAAAAAGGTCCACTTCTCTTTCACAACAATGTGCGACTACAAACGAAAAAGTTGAACGACTTGGGCAATGGAATATTACCTCATTCATTATATTGATCAGAAGCTTTGTCAATATATTGTCTAAGCATTTACACAAATTTTTACAATTTTAGATATTTAAGAAACAATTTGCTATTGAAATTGCATTTCGATATAGATCTCCAGATCTTTTGAACCGCAATTATTGTTAATTTTTAAAATGTCACAGATGGTCAATAATGATTTTGTGTCTGCCAAACGAGCGTCAATTTAAAGTAATTGTCATTTCTCGGCAAGCTTCGGAATGTGGCCCGAGGCTACGAGTCCTCATGAAACCGGCCCTGTTTGTGTAAACACTAAAGATTTCTACAAACAACATTTTTGAACTGTACTACACTACAAACAACACGTCACACATAAATATGTATGATGGACAGGAAGCACTTCGTAAGATATGTATAAAAAATACACACACTGTGGGATGAGTAAGCTTTTGGCCTTTGATACAAAATGTCAGCTTTGACTCACCGCATGATACTTTTACAGTTTTGCATATTTTTAGAGTCATTCCACTTGAATATAACTATCAGAATTACGCAAAATTTAGCATTAGCATAAAAATAAATATTATCTTACGATCAAGGCGTTGTTTCGCTATTGAAATTATTTCAAAGACACACTTCATTATTACAAAGTGGTATAGTAATATAAAAGAAAAATTAACGGAAATTTATAAAAACAGTTTAAATATAAAGCATAACTTATATTTTTATTTCTAAACAAACAATATTCACACGGAAATTAGAAATCATACTCAATCACTGTTACTTTCCATTGATCTTTGATATTCATTTTGTATATATTTTTAGCATTTTTTTTTATATATACAACACTTAGTTCTTGTTATTAAACACACTGAAATTATTTTATTACTCCTCCCATATCGCCTACCCTCCTCCTTCAACACATACAAGGATTCCCTTGGTTATAGTAATTCACGTGTATGACCTCTGTGACCTCCACAACTTTAACAGTTTGACCATCTGCATTGTTAAAGCTCCCAGGATTAACTATTGCGTATTCATAACCGGGTGGTGGATTGTTTGGCTGCTCATAATTTGCTAACTATTTATCAAATCCTTCATTTGCCATTTTAATGTATGTGTATATATACTATACTAAATTGTCGCATACAGTACCAAAGTTAGCTGCAAATTTCGAAAGTCAGTGTATAAGACCAGTGCTCAATATAATTTATATATGGTGTGAGAACGAAGCGATACGCTTTCATAGTTTCCCAATTAGGCTAATCAATACTTTGTGTATGCACTACATAAGGTATTAATTACTATGCTATTATATATGGAAAAAACTTTCAAAGAACTACAGACAGTTCAAAAATATATATAATATGTTGTTTAAATATATCAAACATTTTATTCTAAAATAATAATAAAGGCACACTAATATAATATATGCATATTTCAACCAGCATATATAGAACCAGAAAGAGTTACACACCATAATAATTGGGCTCCCCTTAAAATATTGATGAAAATGGCGGCTGTATAAAAAATCATAGCTTTGTTGAAATAGTCATTCATAAAAAAAGTAAAGGGATCAAAAATGTTTTATAACATATTTAATATTTAAAAATACATTATTCTTGCAACCTTTTCCAGCAATTAATTAAAATAATAATAATGTCAATACCGGTAATAACGGTATTGACTGCTTTCCGTCTCTATCAATAAAAAAATAATGTATATTTTTTATACGAATTCAAACTGAAACACAATGCAGTGAAGGCCAGTTTTAACAAAGGTGCTGTTAGTCAGAGAACTATAAGACAATGCTTAGACAAATTTCTTACTGGCAATATTGAATTTAAAAATGAGACATGTGAAAGACTTTTATCTCTTATTGAATGAGAAGGTTATGAAATACTGTAGAAGCTAATTCACAAACAACTTTTCGGACACTTGCAACTGTTTCACAACATCTGGATCGCATATAATATGTCAAGCAAATGGGTACCGCATGAACTGGCCAAAAAAAAACAGCAATCTCAATTTTCCATCCCAGCAAGAAAATTTACCACTTTTATGGTATGTATATAAGCAATGGGAATGAAATTCTGATTGAATTTATTTTTATTTCTTTAATTTTTATTTACAAAACGTAACATATTTTTTTAAGAAAACAAATCAGAAGTTGAAAATAATTGATTCGAATATCTTGCAGCTGCCAGTGCAACGCTAAAGAGTCACGTAAGATACAGTAGAATCGTTTTGAACTTCCAAGCTGGGAGAAAAAATCTGTGAAAGACTGCTCAACCGGAAAGTCGATTAAACCACATTACGGATCCATCAAAGAGATGTTGAAAGACAAGACTTTCAGGTCTGGTAAAGATGTGGTGCAAAAATATCTACGCACGCGATCAAAAGACTTTTTTATAGAAAAATCCATTAACGCTGGAGGATTTGTATCAAAGGCATTAGGTTGCTGGTAAAATATTTAATTATTTTTTAGTTTATCAATTAAAATGCAATTATATTGTGATTATGTTAAAAAACTCATTTTTTTGTAAATATATTAAATATAATTTTATTTTTTAATCTGAAACAATGCTTTCAGTGTGAATTCAATTATAAAATGTATGGTGCATTTATTCTTATGACAAGACTTTTGCAGATGAACTAACTGAATGATAGGTTGAATACAAACCATGCACAACAATTATTTATTTATTTTTTCATTAAAATTATGACGATCGTGACCTGGCAGGTTAACCTAATGCGTCACGATTACCAAAAGTATTAAATATATTACAATTTTAAAATATATTCGTATGCATACGTACAAATGTATATATGCACAGACACAACAAACACAAATCACCAAACCACACGAATTAAATCAAAACCCCATATATGCACGAGAAAATGTCATTATCTCGATGCACAGTATTGAGCCGACGAACGGCCTTAGCCAGAGAAGAGTTGGCAAGTGCTCCAGTTCTAGACTTTACAGGCAAGAACAGTGGACGCGACTATAACCACCTTCCGGAGCCCACATTTGGAGTTGCTCGAGCACCGAAGGATTGTCTACGATGCCTTTGAGCAATTTCCAGAAGTGTTTAATTATATAAGTACTCATTCGAGTTGACAAAGAAACGTATTTCAGCGCATCCAAAATAAAAGCACTGTGAAACAAGAATGGATAATGCCCGTATAAATATCGAAGGAATTAACGCTGTATTTTTTCCAGCTTCAATTCAATACATTGACTCATTACGCCTGGAATCCAAATAATAGAGCTATGTTGTAGTGTGCTGCGGACTAGAGCATCATAAAGAGTGCGCAATATTAAAGTATTCCTGAAGTAGCGCGCATTTTTTAAGATAAAACTGAACATTTTTAATTATGAATTTTCAACGTTCTTCGAAAGTCACACCTAAATCTTTAGTAAAGGAAGACCTGTCTAGAATATATCCACCGAGATGGTAGGAATATTTCGCCAAAAATGAAATTGTGTGATATTTCTTTACACTGAAAGGCAATTGATTAAAGCAAGCCAACTTCCATAAAGAATTGAGATCATCCTGCAAGTCGAGGGAATCCAAAATCGACTACGTTTACTTTAAATGTTCAAGTCGTCTGCATATAATAAAAAAATTGAATGATGATGCATTGCTGTTTCTATGTCATTAATGAACGATGAAAGCAGCAATGGACCCAAGTTGGATCCTTGAAGTACTCCAATAGAGGTCTTATTTGACGACCTTAATTAAATTTTAAAAAATACTTGAACTGATATCTATTGATCAAGTAATTTGAGAATAGTTTTATAAGACCTTCAGAAAACCCGAAATTACATAATTGTTTTTACAACTAAGCATGATTAACCTTATCGAATGCCTTTTCAAAATCTGTGTATATGACGTCCACTTGTACGAAAAAGAACAAAATATTTTGCACTTCTTTGGCCCAACAGATATAATCAATATTGTGACGAAAAAATCAATTAGCAATGATTAAGCAAAATTAAAAATAAAAATCAAATCAAAAAGGTTCAAAATTCACACACTACACTATTGCTACTATTGACCCTTCAAAATTTGAAAGAGTTGGGCTTTGAAATATTGCCTTATCTATCTATGTAAAATCTTAAAGTACTGAAAGTAAATTTAGATATTTGATCAAATCCAGAAGACCAAAATTTTACACAAACAGAACCAATTTATTCATGCTGTTAGTTCTAAAAACTTTTAGCTCAATATAAAATAAATACCATAGCTTAATAATGCATAGTAAATTGATTAGCTTATAGTATACAGAAATAATATATTTTGCGAGAGAAAGAAATGCCGTTCGATTTCTTCCTCTGTTGAAAACACCCGTTATTGGAGAATGTGTTTCGGTAACCTGTTGTGAGCACTCCCACCTGTACCTATATAAATATATGTACATACATATATATACGTATTTACACATACTCGTTTGGAATGCCACCATAATTGCTCTTAACATGTATACAGACATACTATATCTCATCCTTTACGTAACTGGCAAGACGAAAAGAGATTTTCAAGGCCCAAGTCTGGAACTCGATTTTTGGGTTAATGTGTTTCTGTCGAGACCATCATCACGAAACGGCATCTTGTGAAACGCTAAAGTCAATTTATGGTACAATGATCTGGTTGCTAAGATCGATCCAGATACAAATGCATCATTGTATAGCAAAATCTAGTCTAGGTGAAGGAACGTTAGCTTCTTATTTGCGGCATGTCCTTGAAAGGTCTTTGCGCAAGTTGACAAACTCGTTCTTGAAGCCTAGTCCAAAAGCGAAAAAGTCGTTCTTATAAATAAAAATTGATTTGCAGTAATCAATCGAGAAGGAGATAGAAACAGAACAAGAGATGCCTTTTGAATAATATTTTGTGAGCTTTTAATTTATGATTTTGAATATATTTTTGACTCTCATGCAAATAACATTAAAAAATCTGAGATTAATTACAAAATAAATAATGAATTTTTCGTCAAGGTGTTTCATGGGTTATTATTAAAAAATGTCAGAGCTCGTTTGCTTGGATGATTTAAGTCGGTTCGCAACAAATCGAATGTATCTAACCCGTTTTAAATCGTCTGTATACATAAAAAACTGCCATATTTAAATCATTAATAAATTACGCGAAGAGCAGAGGACCTAGATTTAACCCTTGAAGAACTCTTATTTGACAATCGGCCGCCATATGTTACAAACTGTTTTGGTGAAAGACTTATGTTAAATTAGAGTTACAGACATTTAAACAATCAACGGTAATATTTAACTAATAAATTTAAGCATTCATATTACATTAACAAAATAATTTAATACACTTTAAAATACTATTACTAGCACAGTGGTATTTCAATGTTATGTGTGCTTACGAGATTCCATTGAAATATGCAACAAAGGCTTCTAATTCCGGCGTCGGACAATTGATATTCTATTTTACTGGGTTGCCGTATGTGTTCCGGAGTTTACTGACTTTAGACAGATAACATATCTTGCATTACACAGCAGATGACAACATTGTTTGTGCACAATCAACCGAGTTATTTATAATACACTGTCTGGCCATTCCCGGAAAGGTTCTCGCGCAAAAGCCCCGTCGAAGTGTATTTTAAACGCGAAAATTCCTAAACCCACATTTGAGCCGAAGAATTTCCGTAATTTACATTCGCAGCTGTGAAAATGCCGACGAGAAAATCTATTATGGTGTAATTTGAGTCGGATTATATTCGTATAAAACATATAACGATAAAATTATATGATGGAAAATGTATGCTTTAATTAAAACGTTAAATGCAGACGATGAAGTTTCGATTCATTAAGGAAGTAATTTTATTTGTAAAATACTGGGATGAAAATCTGAACCGTGGATGTTTTATTTTTAATATGATTAAAGTACGGTAACCCTTTCTAATGATTTTAACTAAATATATTAGTTTCTAAACATTCAAATAAATGTTACTCAGACTCGTTCTGACGCACGCATCAGACGGCGTTTCAAACGTGCGTCAGTATTTATCACGAAGCACAAAATATTCCTGCACTTCTAAATTATTTTTCGACTTAACAAGTATATTTAATATTTTTACTTCGTTAAATATTTTTAATATAAACCAACTTACTTATATAGAATTTCTCTCGGACGACGACGTGATTGAAATGTTTGAATCAGAATCAGATGAAAATTATTGCAATTACGAAGTAAGTACCTTTCACATTTACATAAGTGAAATAAAGACCGGCACTAGCTAAAATTTCAGCATAAAACAAAGCCGAAGTGTATAATTCTATGGAGCATAGTCAATTTTACTTTTTTTTCAATCAGCATTACGCAAAATATAGTCTAACTAGATATTCATCATATAATAACAAATAGTCTGTTTCCGCCCCAAATTATCGCATTGATTAAAAGATCAAGAACGAAAAGGGTTAGAGATTTTATTAATATATCAGCTTAAATACTGCGTACTAATCTAACTTTCATCAAAACCTTTCACTAATAATTCACTGTAGTTTAAACTAAACTGCCTAAATGTAAACAAACAAAGGAACAGTTTGTGTGCATACAAACTCGAATAGTAGGTGAAATGTGCGACAAATATCCAATAGGAGAAATTCAAATACATTTTCACTAGTAGAAACATATTTTTACTAGCGAAAATATAATTTAACTGATTATATACTGCTCCAAAATCTCTATGAAACTTAATTTAACAGTTGCGAAACGTCCATTTGCTGTTCAAACGCAAACCTAACTTAATAAAAGTTCCAAAACTAATTATAGTTTTATAAGTTTAATTAGATCAAGTCCAAAAAACAAATTAATCTAACTCATCTCAGGGGAAAATGAGCGGAAGAATAAATACAGACAGACATCGCATCTCACATATTGCTCCACAGTTTGTCTGCACTTCAATATTACATATGTTTTAAAAATATGATAGCAATCCTTACCGATACTAGAGACTTTTAATATAAAAAGGCTAATCAAAATATATTCAAACCAAATTTTGAACCCGTCGAACAAAACCCGTCGCACTGGGAACGCTCGGTAACGAGCGTTTCCACTGCGACGGCGCCGGCACGATTTTATTGCTTTTGACGTGAGTTTTTGACTTTTGAGAAGTGATAATTGTTTTTTGCGCTCTCCTATTGGTCAAAATTTGGTTTCGATGTGCTTAAATTGTAATATTGGTATAAAAAGTCTAAATATAAATGCTAGATAATCAAGCGTTTCCACTGCGACGGCACGATTTTATTGCTTTTGATATGAGTTCTAAACAGGGACGTCATTTGGGTAGTTTGGACAAAAAAATGCATGTCATTTAATGAAATAGAGATATAAAAAAAAAACGATTGTCTAGCTAACTTTTGTTTCTCTCTGTAAAAAGCTAAAATGACGTCCCTGTTGCACTGGCCTGGCGATTGAGGTTAAAAAGAGTGAAAAAAAATTCCCGACACAAATAGCTCCGTACTTCAAATTATGAACTTGACCTTTCTATCACTTCGCTTTCAACTCGAAACAAACGAGAGTTCATGTGAACTCACACTAAGTGGAGCAATGCCGAGTATCAACTGAGACGACTCTCGAAAGCCGGATAAAGCAGCCGCTTCCCACTTTCACGTCAGACAAGGTCCAGCTCAAAAGTTACTAGAATCCCCAGAGTTTAACACAATTTACTGGAATATTTTAAGGCAATAACGAGCTATATACATATATTGAAATATTTTTTTTATGTTGTTAATTTATCTATAAAACATCAAACATCAAACACCTAATTTAATTTATTTTATTTATATTACCTAAATAGTGCAAAATAGCTTTTTCAAGAATTAAACATAACCCTAAGTGTTTATTTAAACAGTGAATAATTTAAATAAAAATAAACGTCACGCTAACAATTACTTATGAATATATAATTTAAAATACTAAGACAGTGTCCATCAAAGGGTTTAATTAATCTGTCTATCATTATTCGAAGCATAAAGCAGACAATAATAATAGCAATGGGACCTAATTGCTATCGGGTGCCGATTGTTTATGGGACCATTGAAGCTGATTGATGCGAGACGACATTGCAGCAGGTATCTGCTTCGACGACCATTAATTATTCCACCGGAGCTAAACTAAGCCATTGATTCGATCTTAGCACCGCGCTCCAGAAATCCAAAATACATATTATATTACCATTAAAATCCCATTGAACGTAACGGCTCAAAGGCGGCGAAAAAAGAGCAATAACGAACACGTGTAGCTCTGAAGATATGTTAATCACCTGGCAACACCGCTTCGGATTGATTGCCCTTTCGCTGTAATGATGATTTATCTTATGGTAACCAACACCGACTTGATCGTGCATAATTGATTAATAATTGTGGAGAGGCTTATATCTCGGGTTTATAATTACACTTGTGCCGGCAATAGCGTAGTGTTAATGCTGTTCTTATAGTACGAGAATAAATATTTTGTTGCCAACGTGAGCAACATAAAATATTTTTCATAGATTTTTAAAAGGCCTTTGACCAAGTGTAACATAAAAAATATTAACGCAACAAAACAATTCTGTACCTGTTTCAATCAATTCTCTAATAATCAAAGATTATCTCAGTAGCGACATTCATGTTATTTTTCAGTGTAAAAACACTAAAAGATATTTTAAAGACAGAGCCTGGCTACAGTGTATAAACAAGATCCGATCCTTTGATTGAAACAAAGTCTACAAATTATATTATATGCGTCGTGAAAATTTCCAACCAGCATTCTCCCAGATAAAAATAAGCAAAACAATTTTAACGAAAGTGTCTGACATTAAAATAAGTAAAAACACGACATCAAAATCACAACCGTATCCTAAAGAATGATACCCAGCGATAACGATTATGATTTTAATATTTTTCATTTGAATCACGTTGGTTTCTAAAGGGTTGAATCTAGTGCGCGATTTTGATTTTTTAATAAATATCACGACTCAAACGCTTAGCTTTGAAAGACCCTCCAGATGCAGAAAAGGTTCAGAATATATTATATATTTTATAGTGGGACTTAAGATACGACAGTACTAACTTTGTACTCACTGATTAATAGTTTCAGTTAAGAATCTAGATAAATAAGCAATACTATCTTAATGAAAATTATAGTGAATCATATGAATCATAGTTTTTTGGTTATGAGAAAAACTTTCTCTCTGCCAGAGATAGTAACAAATAAAAATAAGGCATTGATATAAAAATCCGCACATCACAGAGAGGACCTGCAGATTCAACACCGGGGCTTTGCCCTTGTATTGTCGGACCTCTACATAAAGTCTCATAGTAGGACACCATAGCAGCGCCCTTGTCTACTTTAGCCCATACAGAAGACATCCATCGGATCTAAGTCTCCATCAGCGTAATAAAAAAATACATATTGTTACATACATATATAAACAGATTATAAATAAATAAATCAAATAAAACTAACCCTATCCTGGATAGGTATAGTTTTTATTTTATTAATTTATTTATAATCTGTAGTTACTTTATATTCAATTAAATTTTAAATATTTTATGATAAATTAGTCCTTATAATGGTCCTTTAAAATTATATTTAAAAATAAACTATGGTGCACATCTAGAATAGATGATTCCACATATTTTATTCCGGCTCCTTATAGCTATCACCAAAAATACCCTTGTGTTTGGCAAGCTCGTTGAAAAGCTGTTTCACTTGTACAAAAAAAGTGTTCTCAGACGCTGACGTCCTGGTAGCGACGGATCAGAATAAGGGACGCGATCGCGACCGAGCCGAAAGTGACCGAGCATTAACGAATTATCGATACCGCCTCACAGAAACTTTAAAAAGTGCTTCATTGAGTAGACGATACGCCAATAATGCAATTAGTGCAATAAAGAACACTATAATAAAAATAAGTACTCTTGTGAAAATATCTTTGAATTCTCTACAATAAGAAAAGGAAATTAATATATTTTTTTAAAAAACTAAAAGTACTCACAATTTAATTTTACGAAACAAAGCAAGTGATCTATTATAACATCACAACAGGAAAGATTATATATGTAGTTACATTCCAATCGGGAGATATCTTTCATTTTTCTCAATTAGTTTAATTAAGTTAAGCCACATAGAACTTCATATACTTTTCTAATATTAATCACTGAATACAATCATGAAAAAAATACACAAAGAATTTGATTTGAAAGTCACTTTTGGTATATTTTACATTATCATACGCAATCGTTGCCTTTAAAACGCAGAAAGTGAGAATATCAGCATGCGGAACGTCTCGGTCGGCTTTGTATTGTGGTTGATGTTATCCGCGGACCAGAATCCTCTCAGTATGTTGCTAATCTGATGCAATCGCGCCTAAGAATTCTTCTCTTTCTCTCTCTCTCTTTCCGTACTTTGGATGCTGTTTTGCAGAGCGTAACGGTATTCTGCACGCACAACGTTTCAACGGTCAATACCCAACTCAAGAAAAGAAAACTGGTAAGCCACCAAGATGCTATTTATGTCATAAAGACAAATTGCACCTAAGAAGACTCTATTCATTTACGTAATGTGCTATGCACAGTTAAATCGTGTTATTGTGATTTAATTCAGTGTACCATAATGATTAACCCTAATCGGCGATAATAATACACAATCGGATATCATCAAGTTGATGTAAGTCTGTATGAAGAAAAAATCAATAATATATAACTTAAAATATTTTTTAATATTTTATAATAAATATAAAATATTCATTACAAATATTTTCACTTTCTTGATTATGTCATATAAATATAATATATTATATACTATATTTAAAATGCAATTTTACTGAATTTTTGAGCATTTTGTCACAGCAAAAGAGTTAAAAATAGTGATTTTAAGCAAAAAATAAAAGTACAAAATTTTAGATTTAAAATTACAAAAAAAAAATATTCCAGTGATGGACTCAACAAAATGATGCTTCAAACCTAAAACTGAGTTTATTTTGTATTACTTTTTAATATATCATGCAATTAATGTACAATGCAAAAATAATATATGTATAGTATTTTATCAAAAATATTCATTATAAATAATTCCACGTTTTAACTTTAAACTCAGCTTCAAGTTATGTAATATTTTTTATTGGATTTGTAGTGACCACACACAGATGCCCATGTTTTGAAAGCTTGCGTTAACTTACTGTGACCAAAATGATCATCTATCAACAAGGAAACAAGGCAATAGAGTACGTCTTACGCTGTAAGGGATTGGGACCACACAACCCTCGTTACGACCAGAAAAAATCACATAAATAAGTGTAAAAAAGAGTTTTATTCTTACAGTAAATATTCTCTGTCATTAAGAGAATATTTTTTTATTGCGAAACGGTCACAGATATAATAAATCATTGGTTCCACAAAATTCCTGTTGCAATGCAAAACGACCTTGGACAATGCCCATCAAGCGAATGATGCTTTCTAAAGGCGTATGTTTTTATTAATAAAACGCAATGTTTTAATAATCAACCTTATTATAATGCTTTTATATATGCATAATAAAAAAAATTGAAGCAAAATCTTTCAAAGAAAAAATGAATCTACGAAATTATCTATATTAAACACTAATAAAGTTACAATACAACAATATACAATATTTGTATTAAAATATTATTTTTCAATTAAATTATGTATTTAGAACGAATAGAATCTTCCATGTAGAAAAAGTCGTAAAACTGTAGCGTTTTATGGTAACTCTCAATTTATAAATGTAACATTTTTATAAATCGCGTCTAATCAAATTTTTATATCATAAACATGTTTAGCATCCGACGCGGCGAGAAAATATTACGAGATGTTAAATAACGAAGCCGTAACATTTCTGTAACGGTACAACTTTGAAATTGTGACGTAAATGTCAAACAACCGGTTATTTTCGAGGACAACGTACGTGCCAAACTATACTCGAAAATATAATCAAATCTAAATCTCTGATATCATAACTAAAATAAATAATGAATTTCTACCTACATTGTCGTTTCCTCATTGATGAGGATCGTGACCCAAAATCACGATCTAATGATTATTTTTTCAGTTTTTTTAATGCGATTAGAAATTGCAGTATCAATTCCCTTATTTAGGAATTGATAAAATACGCGATTAAAACCTTACAAACTACAACATCACAGCTGAAAAATCAGTGTGTAAAAAATAGCTTTTATTTATACTTGAATGCCACTGAATTTTAACAAAAAACAGTTTTGCTTCAGTGAAATAAAAATAATAAATAATGATACAGTTGAAAATATCATATACTTTTACTTAAGTTGAATTATCTTTATGACAAGAACTACTGCAGCACTGAATCCCATAATATGTATTTGTTGCTCTATATTTGACATCGCAATATCAATTCTTATTTTTATATTAAATTTACAACCACTAGTTCTTCGAATTATACGAATAGTGAAATAATTAAAATCATTGTAAAATATTTTAGTTTTTAAATACAATTTTCCAATATAGTACAATACTAACCTTCAAATGGAAGCAACTGTGATATTTCCTTTACCTTATGAATTTATATATATACGTACACAAGTAGCTGGAATAGAAGATTGTAATATTAAGAATGTTATTTCTCGACAAAATCGTTTACATACAAGTGGCATGAGATGAAACTACTATTGAAAAGATGGCGATGGCACATCTGTGCAGGAATTTTTCGACGTTATATAACCAGTTTCAGTTTTGGGTCAGGCATTGTCACACGGGTGGAATTCGCCTTAAGATTCGAAAACGTGTATGGTTAATTAAACTCGAATAAAAAGCAAACATTAGTACGCTAAACGTCCAGGAAAACGATTATAACTGTTATGCGAGCCGATCGAGCGGATGTCAGTTGCCCTTTACTTCAGTTAGCCAATCGGTTATAAATACTGTACAAACATATGTGAGAGAAAATATTTATTTTTATATATTAATTATATTGGACAAAAAAAATGGTCCAATATGAGTGCACGTTTTTAATAAAAAAGCAATACCTTTGTAAATTTGAACAGTGTCGTGCCAAGGTTTCTATTCATGAACTTTCCGTTCACTCGACAGCCATTTCGTTTTCCCACGCAACAATAAGTACGCTAGATTAAAAATAGAATGAATGAATATCGTACGTATAAATGTACGTGTATCATATATACTACATATATGGCTATTTTACTTCGGAAAAAGAAAAAATCATCTACAAAATAATTCACAGAAAAAATATTAAACATATGATTTTCTGATTGAATAATAGTTGCGTTACGCAATTTAATTCATTTTTATTGTTATCTACAAAAAGGTTTAAAAAAAATTAGTAATGACACGATGAAAACAAAATTATGTTAAATACATTTAACACTATTACTTAAATTTAATAAAAAAATGAATCCCTAAAAAGAGGCGCTTGAAAAAGCACCGCAAGTTACAAGTAAAATCGTTGCTTCGTTTCTGCTTAAACTAATGAAACAGATGAAAGTTTTATATAAAGTAATAATAATAATTGGGTTGTTCTATAAATGTATCACAAAGCAACACCAAGTTACCACAATTTGGCGTTCTCCATTGCGGAACAACTAATTCACAAAATCAAAATTTTATTTTTATCCCATTAATAAAAATAAAAAATACAGTATTGATTTTAATTTATATAAATTTGTTTAAAATATAATCATTATAAGTATATCAAACGTATATCAGCATCGTGTGCTTTAGATCTAATAGTAGGGGCGTAAACTCAAGCTTGCCATCTCTTTCTCAATTATGAATAATGCTGAAATTGCTAGCTCTCGAACTGACTGTGTTAACGCAAATATGCTATACAACGTATCAGGTATGATCAGTGCTTTTTTTACAATGTAACGCGGTGGAACAGCATTGTTACTGAATGCATGCACAAAAAGGTGACATCATTTTGTTCACTTCTTTTATTTTTTAGTATGAAAGTTTAACCGCAAATTTACGATTGCTTAAGAAAAAAAATAACATCTGCAGCCTTTTATTGGATGTGATGCTGTACTTTCAGAATTTTGGACATTCAACTTATTCCAGTGGAGGGGAAGGGGGGGGCAAATTTTGACTTGTCAGTGACCGTATTTTTTAATATTTCAATTTCAGATTCATAAATAGTATTTCTTTGAATGACATGCACTTTTCTGTACAAATTCAAAGGAGGAGAAAATTCCCATACCTACTTTCTTCCCTAAACAACGACTCTATTTAGAATCCACATCAAAAATAATTTAATCGTACTGTAATTTTGATTAATAAGAAAGCTCAAAAAGCAATTATCACTTCTCAGAAGTCAAAAATCTACGTCAAAAGTAATAAAATCGTGTCGACTCCGTCGCAATAGAAACGCTCGGTAACGTAAAATGAGTTTCGGAGACCAACAAGATTTTTTCATTTCTTGTGTGTGTTGCGATATATCGTTGGCGTTCCATATGAAAATATGTAGTAAGTGATTTACAACAATATTACGTCTTACAATTAGTGAAAATAAAATAAAGCATATCTAAACAAATTTTGACAAATAGAACGCAAAAATATTATCACTTCTCACACATACAATTGTGCCGTCGCAGTAAAAGCTCCGTTATTTAGCGTTCATATTAAGACTTTTTATAACAATATTACGACTTATAATATGTGAGAATATAATGAAGCATAACTAAGCCGAATTTTGATCAATAGGAGAGCGTAAAAAACAATTATCACTTCTCAGAAGGCAAAAATCCACGTCAAAAGCAATATAATCGCAGTGGGATCGCTCGGTAACGAGCGTTTTATTATTTATTGAACAAGTTACGATTAGCAATTGGTGAAAAAATAGATGATAAATAAATTGTGGCGACCACACACATAGGTCAATTGTCTCATTGTTGATGACCGTGACCAAAAACGTTAATGCATTTACAATGAGACAAATATCATGGTACAAGACGGATATCTTTTGACCACACAACACGAGTCGTTAAGAGAATCCCTTTTGTGACAAAACCAATCACCACATTACAAACCCTTTCCGAATAATTCGAAAGTCTGGACAAGCAAAATACTCACTTTCGAAGATGCAATATTCGATTTCTCGAGTTATACGAAGCGACTGCAGCGATTGGTTATGAGATCGATGCACAATCGCGATTGGCCAGCAAGCGTGCAACCCCTAAAGGATATAAGCCCGGACTCCGATGAGGAGAGTGCAGACGGTCCATGGCACTTGAGGGAGACGATCGGAGGCACCACACAAGATAGCCGGAGACAGCAGAGAGCCATCCGGAGGAACCAGATACGCGCCCTCACCGACAGACAGACCGCACGCACCTCTAAGAACCCTGAGAATCATCTACCGGCATCACCACCTGCGCCACCTTCGCCGCAATCGCAAGAAACGTCACGCCGTAATCGTCCATTTGTCACATGTAAATATCACTTAATAAAACAATCCATCTAGATTCATACAAGAGTCTCATTGGCTGTGAGATCATCCATCCCTAGGGCTACGCCCCTAAAAAATCATATTTCACCACGACAAACTTTCGTTAAAATCTAATATTTTGCCAATATAATTACTGCATCATGTAATTTATTCATCAAAGTTGTCAACCTCCAACATTAATCTAGTGATTTAAGATAAATAAGAAGTTAATATCCGAAGTAGAATATATATTTTCAAAAGCTTAACAAATCACACTTTAACACCGGGATTATATTACTTGAGAAAGGAATACTTTCATAATAAGATTTTACGAAAATAATAATATAGCTCTCTCCTACCCCATCGTAAAAAAAGATTACATAATTATTCGTATAGAAAAAATAAAAAATATGTTTATTGATGTAATAGCATTAATACGATTAAACTAAATAATTTATAAAAATATATTATATAACCAAAAAATATTTTTAAGTATATCGCCAAAAATACTAATAACCAATAAATTTACTTCCTTATTTAAAAAAATCATATAATTAATCAAAAGCCCTAAAATAATTTAAAATAACTCTAGAGTGTCTGCAATACATAATTGATCATCCTAATAAATCGTTAAGATGTATTTACAAATATTTTTTGAAGTCTAGTATTAAATAAAAAAAAAATTTGTGGAGAGGTTTTGAAAATAAAATCAACACTTTCTAAAAAACGTGTTCATATAAGAATATACAAATAAACTTGTAGTATTATTTATTAATTTAACTGTCATCTATCATTTCAACAATATTTTTATAATGATTTTCTAAAATCTATAATACATAACCATTATATAATTCCATAATGAATGATATGAGAAATTTGCTAACGATCAATAGTACACATTAGATTGTACCTTAACTATAGAGCCGAATTAAAATAATACGATTTCACACCAATATTCTAAATGGAGAAAGCATGTAATTCGCTTTTAGTATTATAATATCACCGAGCAGATATCGTATTTAATATTATTGCAAAACACATATTACTCATTACCGAGTGCGAAATCGGTTTCAGAACATTTCGCAACGAATTAATTGAGTTAATCTCTCGAAGCGTGTTCTTTTCACATTCGTATCGTTCAAATGAATTGAATTAAAGCAAAGAAAGTTGCTTCTTTAGCACAATGAGGTGGAGAAGAGGAAGAAAAAAATGTCAGATATGCGCTCAGATTCCATTTGTAGAAAACTCGTACAATGCGTAAGTATACGTGAACGAATTTTTTTTTAAATTGAAAATGGCCACTAATTACTATGATTAAATTTATGGGTCCATTGTTAATAATATAATTAACAAATCTAGTTTATGATATAGATAATAATAAATTTATTTTATTATTTAAAATACGCAATTTAGAGTAAACGAATGAGATTTTTATATTATATATTGCTAATTAATCTGAGAAAAATTATAATTTTGTTTTAAGCTTTAAAGCAGTTTTAGGTTATATGGCACATAATTTGACTAAATTTTATTTTCCACATTTACTACTTAGGTTTGGATTAAAAATTCATAACTGTAGTATTTATTGAATTTAGATTTAATGTCCTCTAAAAAGCGAGGACATATTTAATTATTTATTAAAATTATGACCACCGTAACCTGACAGTTAAGTATTAAATATATTAAATAAATAAGAATTTCTAATACATATGCATACACACATATAAGTAAAAATACAAAAACAAGACAAAAGTGTCCCACACAAATTGAACCAAAACCCAATATGTACACGAGAAAATGTCAATATCTCTACTCATAGTAATGAGCAGACAAACGGTCTTGGCAAGTGCTGCAGTTCTAGACTTCACAGGCAAGAACAGTGGACGCGACCGAGAACTATAACCACCTTCAGGAGCCCACATTTGGATCTGAAGAAATTACAAAAATACTAAAAAATATTATTTTTTTATAATACAAAAAAATACTAAGGCTATTCAAAAATACATTAAAATGTACTACTTAATTATTTTATAATAATTTTAGCTTTTAAGATAATTTCAGTCAAATATATTTAGTATGTACATACTAATAAGTCCATTGTTCAATTAACAATTCACATTCAAAATCGAAATTGGATTTCTCGCATGCTAAATGGATACGTTTCATTATCATAAATGATACAATGGCTATTAAATACACAAAAATTAATATATATGTAACATCCATAAATATGTTTCAATAATATGCACTTGACATTCCAACTTTGACTTTTAAAGGTCGTGAATATTACGTTGTAAGCCTTGAAGCTATTAAACTTCCTAAATAGAAGGAAACGTTTTTATCGCATTGTATAAACCTTCAATGTGTAATTTAAAATAAATACAGTATTATTATTTTTTCTTAAATTTAAACAAAAAGCGTAAGCACTACCAAAATCACTCTCTCGGTACAATGGTACAAACTTTCCATTGACAGCAATGCGGGCCGAATATTTCGGTATCTCGTCGTACCCGCATATTATTTAGTAGCAGTACTCTTCTTTTTTTAATATCAAACAATGTAAAACTGTTATTTGGTCACAGTACAACACGCCGAGAGAACAATCGGTCTTTGGAGGAATAGATAACGCAAGATTGAGCACAATGGAACGTGTGAATTGATCTTGACATGACACCTCTAAATTTGCCTTTTTAAACAATACCTGTGGCAAAGATCTGTGGGACTTATCAAAGAGAAACTATAGATTTTTTAATGGGCATAAGGAAAACTTGTAAAGGCAATCGATAATTTGGAGGCCTGTTGACATTCTTGACGAACAAGTCACATAAGAAATTCAAGGCGAACGACTAATAATGTAATTTGGAATGGCGTATTAAATTGCATGCCAATTTATAAATATAGGTGTGTAAATAATATGTTAATTTTAACCATTAAGGTTTAAAATAATATCTAACTCACTTTTATATCATAGTAAAAATTTAAATAAAATTTATAATAGCATATCTATATTTAAAGTTAACACATTCTATTAACAATGAGGAATTGATTATATTATAACATAAATTAAATTTGTTAAATATATGTATCATATATTTTATACAAATAATATAGTTTACTGGTCAAACGTATATTAATGCGTGAAAACTATTTTTAGCGAGTGATTAACCTTACTCCAGCGGTCGAGAACAGAGCTCGGAGCTCAACGAACAAGTGTTTTAGTTTTACTCCATTCAAAAGTTTTAACTTCTTAAAGTAACATCATCTTCTAGTCGTTAACTTTTCCTTTGCTAGAGTAATGTTTTACTTTACTCAAACGCTTAGAAGCAATAACAAACATTTTGATACTATTTCTATCATTCTAACGATACAATAACTATTATGTTCTAATATAATACCAAGATCCATTGCCTGTTATCTATTTACTATACGTTTTTGGGTAACTCAACAACAATCAGAAAATCTGACGGTACTTTAATAATATTTCTGATCTAGAGATAGAGAAGGAAAGACGTATCGCATGTTTTTGATCAATCAATGTTTAGTTTTTTTAGTCATATTTTACTCTTCTATTTAAATATAATTCACTTAAATTATAAGCGCTACAATAACTATAATATATATATAAATTTAAACCCTAAATCCATGAATGAATGTATACTTATATACTTATGTACAATTAATATAAAGAACTGAAATTCAATAAAGAAACTAGCTTCATACATTTAATAATACTAGATTTTTTTTAAATAGATGATGTCTGCCTAATATTTATTAGAAAATATTATATTTTAAACACTATTTTTATAAATTGTGCAAAATAATATTTAACACAAAAGAGCATTTATTTATTTTTTAAATTATAAACTATTTTTTAATATGGGTAAATCTTTCATTTATATTTTTTATAATAAAACAAGTGCATTTAGCAGGCAAGCACAATTCTCCCTAATTTATAATATTTATAAAGACAAAATAAAATACATAAATACTAATTTAAGTGTTTCGCTGGTCCTTCGAATCTTTTGTAAAACGGTAATTAACACGGGAAAAAGTTTCTTTACAGAAACAAGTGCTTTTTACATCAGCTAGCATCAAAATGCGCCATTTTTTTTTTGAGAAAACTTACTAATAATGTGTTTAGAAACATTTTAAATATGTTTAATCTCGCCTATAATTTAAGGTTATTAAATTTTTATAGCGGTGATATTGATGTTTAAAAATAATAAAACTAATGATAAAGCATATAACAAGTAATATATATTTTGCACTTGTGTATTTATTACCTTAATATAACTTTTAAGACTAAATCCTTTGATTAAATAAAAAACTATCATAAAAATATCTTTTACGCTATTTTTGTATAAAGCAATTAATAAATCACTACTTTTTTATCTATTTCACGTAGTAACTGCTATTATATATAGTACAAAATAAGTGGTACGCTATCAAAAAGAGTGACAAAACCTTAAAAATATTCCTGACCTAAAGAAAAAAATAAATTGTATTGTGCATGTTCATTAAACCTGTATTCTACGTTTAGTAACTAATTTTTAATTTATATAAAAATTAAATTATAAGCGCTACAATAGTTAACCATAATTCCTTCAATGCATATTAATATACAGTTCAAGAAGAAGCAAGCATCAATTATTTAGTATTATATTAAAAAAAATAGATAAATATTTTTATCAAATATATATATATAGCTTTTAAAACCGTCTAATTATTGTATGTAATTTAAAAATAAAAATAAAACTTTTTAGCTTAGTTCTTAATTATAAAGTAGACGTATTCAGTTTTTATTATTCACTTATACACTGACAGACTTAAAAAAAAAGCAAATATGATGCATAGCTCTAATATATTAGCACCATCTTACATAAATTTATCTATGTCTTCATAGCTTTCTCAATAAGAATAAGGGACGCGATCGCGACTCTCTAGGACACTCTAAGGCTCACAGCTGAAAGTCAATAAGCAATAACGAATTATTGACACTGCCTCTTAGCAACTTCAAAAAGTGATTGATTGAGTAGACACTATGCTAATAATGCAATGAAATGTATCCCAACGCTTTTATCAAAAAGGCAATCGGACTTTCTTTTGTAGAAATAAACTTTGCTATGATAATATAAAAACCTATTTTAGCAGTTACAGAGTAAATGTCTTACCAGCATAAATGGTAACAGAAACTTAAAAATAATCCTAGCCTTTATAAGGAGTTGCTAAATTTAAAGGTTCAGTTTTTATTGCCACATGTCGTACTGTGCGTGTTCATTACACTTGTATCAAACATATACTATGACAAATAATGAACTGCATTTACTAATTTTTAATTTACATATAAAATAATTGTAAGCAATACAATATTTTATATACCTATAATTAACATTAATCCACTATTTTTTATTTATATTAAATTCATTGTTACTATAAGCATTAATATAGCGAACTAATTTTTAATAAATGAGTTAGCTTTGAATATGTATTAGTTAAAAATAACATCAAGATCAATTTTGATACATATAGTTCTAAGACAGTATACATACAATGTAAGTGTAACAATAAAAGCTTTTACTTTATTGTATTGTAGTAAAATGAGGTTAAAAACATTTTATTTTATATAGCATTTTAAGTACATTCCTACACCTAATCCCATAATGTTTAAATACAAAGTTGTTGCAAATACTTCATTGAATACTATACTAACTTCCTGATGAACGATTTAAAGTATACACTACTCTCCTCGCTCTTTTCAACAGTAAACGTTTTATACTTTTCATAAACTAATAATTCTTTATAAAGCTAATTTATATAGTGAATATATAATTTGACATTATTAACCTGAGATTAATTTCTGAAACTATTTTACCTAATATATAGGATTAGTTACTTCATTATACTATCATTATCTATGAAAAATATTTATACTTAAGCATTGCTAATGTTTTGAAAGTCAACTTCATTGACAAAAGCAGTTATAATTAGTAAACACAAATCACATCTGACAGCTTTTTGCGTCATACTCGTTCACCATTGATATATTTTACTTATGAAATTATTACAAAAGAGAGAACAGATCATTCTAAATATGATGCAAGTGAGTTGTCCAGCATTTAAATACAAATAAAATCAATAATCTCACTGTCAATCAGAGTAGCTTAAAAAAATTTTAGCTACTAAAAAAATTTCATAGCACCTCAAGAAACCAATCGCATTGTGTTCTTTCTATATTTCATAAATGTATGATAGTATAACTATAATAAGTGTCCAAATTTGGAATCTAAAATATGTAATCGATAAAATCCGGTTAAATAAATAAAAATCGGGTTTTGCAACTCACCGTCCGTCGATGTCTATTTGCTCTGTAGTGGTGTGCCGCAAGAGTTCTGGTAGCACTGATCAAACTACTCTTGACATTTCGCTCTGTTACTCAATTATCACTCTTTGGAGAGCTCGAATCTTGAATCACTCGCCTAATGAATGAAACCTCACACAAACACTGCACTAAACTAATGGACAAGTCGGAATGTCCCGTCAACTTGGTGTGGAATTTCAAACTGGTACTAAACAAACTGTTTTTGTATTGTTGTTTATGTCGATGTCAACAATACCCACGAGCACTGCCTAAGTGCACTGGCCGCGGACTGATACTTCATTCTTGAATCTGGCTGGTGGTCGAGACGATTACCTCTTTCACACCGGTAGATGGATAGCGGCTGTGACTCTCAAAGCGTGCAGCTAAAAAAATAAATTTTAATATATTTTACATTTATAAATATATAAGCATTCAATATTTTATTACTCTCCTATTGTTTTAGTATTGTAAATATCAATATATAAATAAAAATATAACACACAAATATTAAAATAAAATACATCTATAGAACTGTTTAAAGGTACTTTCGCCTAAAAAAATTTTGACATTGTATTTATTTATCGAAAAGACCCGTTTATATTGAAAAAATCACTCTTAACTATTTTATAAAATAACAAAAAATAGTATAAACGTTTAAACAAATGAAAATAAAATGTATAATAATACAATTTCATATCAATAACAAATGAATTATGTTTAATTTCTAGATAATAGACAGTCACAGTCACATAAATAGTCCAACCCAACTTCAGACAATCGAAGATCGCAGAAGCCGCCGCTTCTCTCTTCGCATCCCCTGTTACAGTTTAACTTTGGAATCCATATGTGAACCAGTGATGTCATTAGAAAATAGTTGACCAATCACATTTATAATATTTCATTTGATGACATGAATTTTTTTGGGAGAAATGCCTCCCACCGCTTTGGAGACGCTTGGAGCATACCGATGCATACATTAAAATAAAATTTGACTATTTTCGTTTGTCAAAATATTTCGTATAAATATTTATATTTTGAGAACAAGTGGATCTAGTCGTTGCGTTCGAGTAGCTCAGCCTATACGCATCTGCAAAGATGTTAGCGCTCAAAATGTAAATGAGTTATTTTCTTCTTCGAGTAAGTTTCTTGAACCCCGCTTTTTTCATTTATTAGTTTAAGCGCATGACTTTTTTGCGTATTAGTTGTCTCAACGACAAAACAATGCAAGTTTCCCACTGGTGAGCTCGTGTGACAAAATACAAACAATGAACATTTAACACGATTCAGAATAACAATTATAAAAAACTGCGAGATGTGCTTACGTTAGGAATGCGCATAAAAAACAAATATGTTTTCTAAAACAACATACCAGATTTAATTACCTTGTAAATTTATATTTTAATTAACAACTTACAGCTTTGCATTTACCGCTAAATAAATACTGCTTTTAGCGTGATGAATTTGTTTTATAATAAATTTTAGATATAATTCAACATACCATTTTCATATGATTTATATTTATCATACATTAAAAAAATAAATATAATTTTAATCTTAATATAAAAAATAAATAAAAAATTGCATATTGTTTTTTATAATTATGCTGCTTTGGCCATAATAATGGGGCACCCCTTAAAATTGTTTGTAACTCTTTACAAGTGCATAGTCTGACCGAAATATTTTTTAGTATGCCAAAAAGGGTTGCAGCTATAATTATAGCTAAGGTTGGGCCTACTAAATATTAAAAATAAACTTTAAACAACCTTTTTCGCTTTTTTATTTATATTTTCAAGATTTTTTAAGTTATACCACATTTATAGGGATGCCCTATTATTATGGCCAAGCCTGTATATCATGTTTTTTAAAAATTACAAATAACCATACATAGGCTTACCATATACTCCGGTTTGACAGGAATTGTCCCGGTTTCACACATCGGTCCCGGTTCTATCAAGATTGTTCGTTTCACAAAATTTACAAGATGACTTTTTTTTATAAATATGGTAAGCCCGCACTAATTTGTGTTATGGCCAAAATATAAAATAGACTTTAAAAATCAAAAATATAAATATAATAAATACCTACATTAGATTTATATGAAAATAGCTAGTTTATTTTTTATTAGGGCGGAACAGCGTAGTCCGTAACGTATCGGACTATCAACTCTAAGGTTGCGGGCTCGAACCCCGGCAGCGGCACACAAACTTTTATTTTATGAAAAACTGGCCCTATCTGCAGTGATATCTATTGGTTATAAATTATATTACACATAATAATTTATAATTATTAATATAGATATCACGGATTCCCAGACTTTCAGTCTGGTGAATAATACTAACTTGTAGGTATTCATTATATCTGTTTAACTTACTCCGTTGCAACGCATTATGCTTACGCGTGCCAGATTACAACGGAAGATGCAATAAAAAATAAAATAAAATTAGGTATTTTATCAACTTTGACGGATATATGTATAGCTGTTTTTATTTGTGCTATGGCCAAAATTAAAAACAAAGCTGTCACAAACGTCAAGTAGCAGCCATTTTTTTATGCAAAGCAATAGAAAAACTTGAACCATGGCTGGAATGGTAACTGCAGATTGGTTCTACCTTGACAGGGATGTATATTACAGGTATTTAAAACATTTAATATATTAATCTTACAGATAATTGTCTTATAAACAAATAATGACCCCATTTATGTTTTCACTACTAGAAAATTTGATTTGTATACAATGAATTGGACTATCGATTACGGCTTGGATGCGATGGTTATAAGCGGTGCTCCATTTGGCGGTCCGATTGCATTGATCAGGGATAAAAAACAATTATTGAAAATCGTATCACAAGTGAAACCAGTGATTCATATGTATAATTGCGCCGGAAAACATCTATCAAATATTGTTGTATGTATTTGATATAATATATTACTGTATTGTATTATATCATTTATGATTTGGTATGATTTTTAGTGGAACAGCGGCATTTTGGTTCACATCGGTTGGTCTGATGGTGAACAGTTGTTATGCGTTCAAGAGAGCGGAGACGTGATCGTTTATGATATGTTTGGTACTTATCAGCATACGTTTAGTATGGGGACTGAAGCTAGAGATACAAAGGTTAATTATTTTAATAATATATAAACTCCTCAAATTTCTGTATTATATTTATTATTTATTTGCTAGGTGTGTGACGCTAAAATATTCCCAAGTCCTCACGGCACAGGAATTGCCATTATGACGGCTTCTAATCGCATGTTTTTAGTCAACAACGTCGCCGACGCAAAAGTCAGACAATTACCAGATCTACCAAGTAATTGGAAAATATATATTTTTAAATATTTACAATATTATTTATATGCTTTTATTATATTAATTAAAGGAGCATCAGAAAAACCGACGTCTTGGTGCGTCTTGAGTAGTACGACGCAAGTCACTGGTTTGTTAGTTTGCCGAAATTTAGATATTTATCGGTGTCAACTCGGAGAAACTCAAGCTACGTTATTAGTACGTATTTGTTTATATTCCAATGTTTTATTGATTTTTGTTATGATTTAAATATTTGTTTATTTGTAGAAAGCTGATATTGTAAATCAGTACACAGAGATTCTTCAAATAGTTACGTCTCAAAATGGAAAACACGTTGTTTTATATACTGATTCTGGATACTTGTGGATGGGATCTTGCGATCTGAGGACTAAATACTGCGAATTGGATACGGGATACTTGAAGCAACCGAAGCAAATAGTTTGGTAATTAATTGGCATTTATTTATTTCAGGATCATCGCAAAGTTTATAAAGTAAAAAGTTCAAATTATTACTCAATAAACAAACGGTCTACAACTTTTCAGACTTGAAGTTAATTAGTCAGCGAAGAGCTTCCTCTGTTTTTATATAGTCATCTGTGTTCATACTCGGCATAACTTTGCTTGGTGCAAGTTGCCCAAGTCAGAAACAAAGTAGTATAAATCTCAAGACTAGAAATTCCAGATGGAAGTGTATTAAATACACTATGTTTGCGCTTATATAATCTTTTTGATATAGAAGAGGTGCTTTGCTCTTTCTTATTCTGCTAATGCTATGCTTTGGGGGTGGAAAAAGACTATGTTATAGTCTGATACCTTTTTAATAAGTATTCTTTTACATTACAACTATTATTTAAAAAGCTAGAGATTTGGCAACACTGTCACTGGGCATTTGTAATTTAAGTATATACATAAGTACATTCACAATGCATTATTTTATGTTGGTATAGACACTGACTGTTCTTTGTTTAACCCTTTGACCATGGCAAGTATTTTTCCACGCCACTTCGCCCTTTGCAAATATGTTGTGAGCAACTATTGATGCAACAAATTCTTCGATTATTACAGCTCAATAAATTAGTTATTTTCTGCCTTGAATTATATAAACTTCATGGTATCTTTAGGCGCCCAGTGCATACAGTCAAAGCCCATCAACCCTGACAAGAATACCAAAGTAGTTCTTAGGAAGTCATAAATATTTGAAAAAATAAGTTACCTTTGTCTGACTGTTGTGGTTTAAACAAGAGGAATTTTGGCAACACTGCACTTGTCATTCCGTGTAGCACATTCTACTTGTCAATTTAATACTATTTTTTTGTGTTTTTAAAACTACCGAATGACTGTTGTTTATGATCCATTTATGGATTCTAAAATGGCGTCCCTAATTCTAAACAAAAATTTATCAGGTTATCCATTAAAAATAATCTTAAATTTATCCCGAAAATAATTTTTAAAATATGTCATTTCAGTGAAATCATATCGAAATACATTTTCACTGGTAGATATATGTATATTTTTACCCGTGAAAATATAATATTGTATGTTCTTGTAAAATTATATGATTTCAATATTTCCATACATTTTCATACTTATCATTATTTATTTACATGCGTTGTATTTTTCAGTGAAGTTATAGTTTCACTAGTGAAGTCCAATTTCACCCGTAGATATATATTTCTACTAGCGAAAATATAATTTAACTGATAAGCGCTAGTGAAATTATATGCTGCTCTAAAATGTCTATGAAACTCAATTTGATAGTTGCAAAACGTAAATTTTCTGTTCAAACCCAAACCTAACATTTGCAAATTAAATAAACCCAACTTGGCTTAATAAAAGTTTTAAAACTAATTATAGTTTTAGAACTGAACCAAAATACAAACTAAGCGAACTCAGCTCTCAGGGGAAAATAAGTGCAAAAAGTATAGACAAATAACGTATATTGCTCTATAATTTTAAAATACAGTAGCTATCCTTACTGATGTTACTACGGACTTTTAATATGAGAGCATTGGTCAATAGAAGAGTGCAAAAACAATTATCACTTCTCAGAAGGCAAAAATTTACGTCAAAAGCAATAAAATCGTGTCGGCGCCAACGCTCTGTAACGAGCATTCCCACTGCGACAGTGACGGCAGAGCGTTTTCACTGCGACGGCGATGACACAATTCTATTGTCTTTGACGTAGATTCTAAACAGAATGAATTTATTGTCTTTGACGTAGATTCTAAACAGAATGAATTGGGCCAAAAAATGCATGTCATTCAATTAAATACTATGAATCTTAATGAAATCGAAATATTAAAAAACGATCACTGAAATGTCGTCCCTGCTTTTCAGGTGCGGTACAGAAGCTGTGGTAGCCAACTGGGACAATGTAATGGTCATTGTTAGCAAAACAGGAAAGTCCATCAGCTACTCGTATGACTATCCCATTCATTTCATCCCTGAAATGGACTGCGTTCGAGTCATATCTGGACTGACTCATGAATTAGTGCAAAAAGTTCCCGCTGTCGTTCAGAAAATATTCAGAATAAACAGCACAGAACCAGGATCGTATTTACTAGAAGCTTCTAAACAATTTCAGGTAAATATATAAGTTACATATAGTCTTCGGGTCTTCACCTACTTTTGTATTATTGTATCTTTGTTAACAATATATATTTATCAAGTACCGTAAATTGCATATTTATACAGAAACACAGCCACAAAGCAGATGAATATATTTGTTTAGTCAAAACTCAATTGGCCATCGCTGTTAAGCAATGCATCGATGCTGCAGCGTATGAGTTTGACACCGAAATACAAAAGATGCTGATAAGAGCTGCACAATTTGGGAAAGGATTCGTGGCCGATTTTAATCCGGACCATTACGTTAGTACATGTAGATGGTTAAGGGTCTTGAACGCCATCCGAGATCCGAAAGTCGCTATTCCGTTGACATACTTACAGTATCCTTTTTAAAATATATTTTTATTTTAATAATCAAAAGTATAGTTTCCTTAAGAATATTATCAGGATTTATCATTTAGGTGAGCGTATATTATTAGATAGACTCGTGTGGAGAAGGCTTCATTGCTTAGCGAAACACATAGCTTCGTATTTGAAGCTAACTAAAGGTCACACTAGAGTCTTGGCTCACTGGGCTTGTTATAAGGTATTGTAGTATAAGATTATATAGATTTAATACTGTGCTATATTAATTTATATTTTATTCTAGGTAACTCAACCGCATTTGGATAACGAAAGTGTCGCTAAGGAGATCGCTAGCAAGCTTTGCAATGTTCCTGGCGTTTCTTATACAGATATAGCTCAGAAAGCCGCAGATAATGGAAGACAAGCATTAGCTATCAAAGTAAATATTACATACATATAAATATAGGATATTATATATAATTAAACCACTATTTTAGATTTTGGAATATGAACCGTTAGCTAGAAAGCAAGTTCCACTCTTGTTAAAGCTTGGTGAACAAAAAATGGCTTTGAAAAAAGCTACTCAAAGTGGAGATACAGATCTTGTGTATCTAGTTCTAATTTATTTGAAGGAAAAGATGGGATCTGCTGATTATATGGTATTTTTTATTTCATTATTATAGTTATAAGATATGTACCTAATATAAATGAATTTTTAATTTTAGTTGATAATCAGAAATTTCCCATTAGCTCAAAATCTGTATATGAAATATTGTGCAGAGAGAAACAGGGAAGCCTTGAGAAAAGTTTATGTACAAGAAGATAATTTTTACGGTCAAGCTGCCACTTACATTAAAGACGCTTTGGAAGGAAACGTGAGTTATAATTATAAATAACCAACTTTTACACAGATACATTTTATCCTATAACATTTGACTATAGACGATACTTTTTTTAACTTATTTTTATCCATCAGCATAAAATTAATAAAACTTTGGACAGTTCACAAAATATTTCTGAGGGTTTCGTATATCATTTTTGTTCTGTTTATAAGGATTTTTTTTTCGTCTTACGCTAAATCGCTTCATTCCTCTTGTATTATACTTTCATATGGCCATCTTTACTCAGATCTAATATATGGCTTTAAGAAATTGAAGACGACGTTCTTCTACACCTGATTTGGTTACCAATTTAATTTTAAAATTTTACGAATTTAGTCTCGCTGCTCATCTAAATCTAATTCTCAGGACTACATTATTTCGTTTCATATATTAGTATTTTCTTTCAAAATTTATTAAACAAAATGTTTCTAGACCTCGTACAAAAATTATAAAAATAAGTTACAGTAAACACCCCAATAACACAGTAAATTGAGAACGTGCTATTTGGGTGCGTGTAGTTGGGGACTATAAAATACATTTTTTTTTGCAATACGTATCTACGAATCAGGCGCCTGATTCGTACATATGTGTTTCAAAAAATTGTATGAGTATTTTCTAGTCGCCAACTACACACACCCAAATAGCACGTTCCCAATTTACCGTGTTATTGGGGGGTCTACTGTACTTTAAAATATTAATTTTCTTATAATACTAAACTCGACTAATTTCAAACAAAGCTAATCAATTTTTTTTATAAAACAAATAACAGTGCAGTAAGTAGCATATTCTAAAACCTTAGGTTAAAATGATATATAAGTATCAATTTTGATCGGAAAGCACAAACGAAACGATCTGAAGTTTTAGAGACGGTCCTTTTATATCCATCTTTTTTCATCGTTATGCATGTGTTTAGACTTAAAAAATATGATGCGAGATTTTTGGCCTAAAAATAATGAATCGCTAGCAATTTTTTTTTAAATCAAATTTTTACTACAAACAGAATCATATTTATTATAGAATAAATTTATTTTTTTATGTTTTAGAGAAGCACTATGGATGCTTCACTGAATGCTGCTCGAGAAGCTTATAAGAAGAGCAAATATGAATTAGGTTTGTTATGCTAACATGATATCTTAACAATCTCTTTATTTTATAAGAAATAGTATAGAGGTTTTTTTTACTTTCGCATAAAATTGCATAAAAAACTGTTTGGTTTTAATTTTTTTTTTAAATCATATTGGATAAATAGCAGCCGATATTGGTAATACAGTTAATTTTCGGTTGTTACCTCAGATCCTTCAATGGCGTTTGGCTTATAAATATCTATAATCTTACGTACTGTGAGCTCTTGGTTATGGGAGTTCAATAACTCCATGATATCTTCAGTATCAAATTTAAATCCGCCACTATTGCTTTAACAATGTGATCAAAGCTTTCAATTCACTGTTTTTAATGCTATGCTTTATGAAAAGTAGATTCTACTAAAAGAAACAGTGTATGCGCAATGCGATAATTAATTATTGTTTGTCAATTAGGAGTGGCTATCTGCGAAGATGTTCGAAGGTTGATCAAAGACCAATCCAGTTTGAGAGAAAATCAGGGAACAGATTTAAGTTCTGCGTCTCATCACGATACTATTATGCATTTGCTATCAAACGATAACATAAAACAAGCCGATAAGTTAAAGTCTGATTATAAAGTACCAGATCGAAGGTTTGTAATGATAAAACAAATAAGATCATCTAAGAATTCTCGAATATGTATTGTATGCATAATCATTTTTAGGTATTTGTGGATGAGAATTAGCGTCATGGCTAAGAAAGGCGACTGGGAAGAGTTGGAAAAGTTTTCCAAATTGAAAAAGTCGCCCATAGGATACGAACCGTTTGTCGACATTTGTCTGAAATATAAGAACAGGACTCAAGCGTTCAAATACTTGCCAAAGTGTCGAGAAGAAATCAAAGTGAAATATTACGTCAAAGCCGAGTACGTATAATATTTGATAAATCTTTTCTGATATGAGACTTAAAATAATGTTTTATATGTATGTATATATTTTTAGATATTACGAAGAAGCTGCTAAAATCGCTAAAGAACAAAACGATTCAGCTGCTTTAAATTTCATCCAAAGTAAAATACAAGAAAGTCGAAATAATTAATGGTAATGTTATAGTTTCCTACTGATGTTTAAAATTGTAACCATACTAAAGTAAGTATTGTTTCTTCGTTGATTTCTCAAAACTTTTGCTGGGAATGTTCCAATTATTTAACAATTTATTTTATTCAATTTGTGATATATTCGCCATATTTATATATGTACATTATATACTCATATATAATTTTATTTTATGTTATATTTTGCATTGTATATTTCCTTACAATATGTTAATATGATACATTTTTAATAAGTATATTAAGATTAAATAAAACATATAATTAATATATACAATTTTATTAAACCATTCAAAATTTTTTAATAAAGGTAAATATACAGAAAAATATACTAATGTAATACATATTTGTAATTAGATATAAAACTCATTCCAGTAATTTTTTCGAGGTCGCCCAATAATATTGAGACACGAATATTAGTAAAATAACTGTGCGTAAATTGTTGTCAAATATATATATATATATATGTGTTAAATATAGATGTAATGAGCACGCACGATATTATACACAATGGTTCTAAACTGAACCTTTTAATATACAAATCTGCTTTAACAAAAAATCATATAGATAAACCAAGTAGTCATTATGATTGTAATGTTGTAAATTAAACTTGAAATATTAATAAAGTATGTTTAATATTTTAATTAATATCTTATCAAAGTAAGCTTACGCTGTTTATATGGAATGATTAGCATTGAACCCAGGTATCAATCTAAAAAAGAATAGAACATAAAAGATTTGTCGATTTAACTTGAGTTCTACTGAAAATTTTTGAAAATGTGCTTTCTTTGGTCCTTAAAGTTATCACATCTGACTTTTAATTATTGTGATATTGTAAGCAATGGATGTACGAATCTAAGCTACACAATGATAATGAGCTAAAGTTTATTATTGAAGCAATATTCGTGTCTCATTTTATTTATAAATTGATACATTAAGAATTTACAAAGACACATAAGAACCTGTAAATCGTTCACGCGAGTTTTTGAGTTTATTGATTATTGTTGATATCAAAGCAATTGTACTTGTCCGTTACAGTGTGCACAACAAGCTATTTTCGGAACCATTCCAGTTTTAGAATATGCAAGGTTCACCAACGCTAAAGACGGATGATCGTTCTTCTGACTGATTTCTAACGGAGTTGCCAATAACTAAAAAAATAGAATCGATTATTTAGTATACAAGCCTCTTGACGTGTGTGTTTTTACCTTTTCGGCCAAGTTCTCAGCGTCTGTGTTAATCTGTAGCTCGTTAAGAACATCTGTAAAATCGTCGATCTTCTCCACTCCGTTGCATAAATTCTCCGAGAATTTCAAATTCATCGTGGTAAGATCTAAGATATTGGAAGACTTTGGAGTGCTGCACGTCAGATTGATGCTGCCTATTGGCGTTTGCTCGATCACCCCGAAGCCGCCGAGCTCGTTCAGACTCGTATAGTACATCTCCTTGGAAGCCAGATTCGTGAGCCAGTTTTCGTGCAGGCTCTGTAAGTTCCTGTATGTGTGTATCAGCATATCCCGAACTCGGTTTCGCTCCTCCAGTATTAACTTAAGAGCCACTTGCAGCTCTTCAGTTCTTTGAGAGATGAAATTCTTCCAGCCGGCTAGTTCTTCCACCATTAAGCTGCAATATATGTATGCTTTGTAAAATAATATGAAATATGTACTCTGGTCGTTATGTCAATAACAGCATCCACAATAGAACAAACCAACACATGCACAAAAGTTAAAAATGACACTACGCAACCAATCAAAATATTGGAAGAAAACAATGACTTATTCGAAATAAAAAAAAATTATGAAAGCTTATGCAATATGCTCAACAATAGTTGTTTCTAAAATTGCAAAATTACCGTCTTACTACATATTGCCATATGGAACGCCAACGGTCTATCGCAACACACACAAGAAATATTTTATAATATACTCCGAAACTCATTTTACGGAAAAAACTTACTTACTTTAGGGCGGTTAAAATAACTGAATACTGCGTTTATTTCAAACGGAGACACAGCAGTAATAAATAAAAACAATATTTAACATTATGAAGAAGAAAAATTTCAAAGAGAATATCTTCAAGCAACTAACAGTGAAATTCAAGATCGTTAATGCTTTCCGCCGTATATTGTTTCCCAAAGTATAATATTAAAAAATAAAACTATAAATTATTTTTCACCAAACTGGGAAATGAATTTATTGCTGGAGGGGATTATAATGGCAAAATCCTCTGAGGATCAAGACTAAAAAACAATAAAGGAAAAAAATTGTATGAAGCGGCAGTGGAAAAGAAAGAAGCATTCAACGGGATGTTTTCTTTAAATTCCATGCACAACATGTTAAATACTGTAGACTGTGTAATATTATAAAAAAATACCTGCTAGCTAAAAATTTACTTCTCCAAACTTCACACTGTCCAGCTAACCATTCAGTCTGTTCCTATTGAAGTAAAACGTATTATTATTATAAATTCATATAGATTAATATAAAAATATGTATTTACTTGATGTGTAGAAAGATGTTTCGCCGAATTGATTAATGCGCTTGCCAATTGTTGTTTGTCTTCCGTCAGAGTTTGAACAGTTGTTTTAAGATCTTCTCCCATCGACGCCACAAGCATGGTCTTTAACTCTTTATTGACCTGAGCTTGCTGTTTCACCTGCTCCTTCAATGATTCGTTCTCGTTCTTCAGAGCCAACATTTCGTCTTTCATTTGAACCAACTCAGACTCTCTCTGCTTCTTGGATATATCCGAAACCACATCGGACTGAAGCTGCTCATCAGTGAACACTTTAAAAGGCTTCTTGGTGCTCTGGAACGGAATGGGGTTTGTGTCGACTAAAGCCATCTGAGAAACTAGCACGTTCAAGTCCATGTTGTTTTTATTAGATTTTTTTTTAGAAGTCAACTTTGCCGATGACACGATCGGTCTAGTTGCTGCTTTGTACGGCTCGTATGGTACAAACTTGGGCTCTTTAGATATTGACGTTGGTTTCCTGTTGACGTATTTTATTTCAGTCGGCGTCAAATTAACCAATGTTCCCAATTTCACATTATGAGGAAAACGAGACTCTAATTTGCTAGAAGTGTCTAATTTAATAGTATTTTTCTTTATATTTGGAGCTAATTTGTCTTGGCTGTCGACTTTTGTTTCTTGAAGTTGGGCGCTTTCCATTCCATCGCCATCTGTCCTCGTTTTTGAAGTTATTTCTAAAATACATTTTTTTAGGTCACGCCCTAGTTTTCCAATAAAAGTACATTAAAGTTTTTAGACAATATGGATAAACTTACGCGATGGACTTTTAAACCCCAGCCACTCCATTGCAGTCTTTAAATCAGTCCTGAAGTGAAACAAAATCAACAAGCGACCAACTGTCACACACGTCAAACATCAGTGCTACCAGCAGTAAAATATAATAAAATGACATCTATCATAATAATTAATTATATTGACAAAGGTGAGAGATGCTACTCAAAACAATTTATAAATCGTCTATTATTTAAAAATTAAAAATATCAGATAACAAACATTACCATTTTTTTTTTTTTTTTTTGAAGACTCTTTGCATACTCTAATTTTACATTGGTAATTGCATGTATTTATATATTGTTTTAGGTTGTACAAATCGAGGGTAGATTCTTACAATATGATGATAGTTTTTTGATATGGTGGCTTCCATAAATTATGTCACACATTTATGGTTAAATTTTAACCCCCGGTAGGGGGTTATATATATTTATATTTAGGTTTATTATGGTTAAAACTTGGCGGCACTCTGGTAATACTGGCGTGACGGACCTCTACTCTTGGCGTCTTTATAAAAATAATAACCAACATGCAACTTCAAATCGTCACTAAAATAATACAGCAGCGGCTCAATCTGTGTCTAATTGCCACCCGTTGCCAAACCTTCTTTCCTTTTTTATGTCACAAGGTATCACATCATACCAGACCTCTCTTCACAACTCCCCCCATACACACGTCATAGAACCAAAATTATTTTGATTTACATATGTCATTTAGAAAATTTTGTTCCGATTTTTTTCCCGCGGAATTGAAGAGATATCGTGTTTAATAAAATGAATGGCACTTCACATTTGAAATAATTGGCGACAAGCACCCCTATAGCTGTATAGGCATACAAACGACAATATTTAGAATATTAGTGTAAAAAATCGACTTAAAATATTATTGTTTTTTTAATTAACCCAAGAATTAACACATATTTTTGAAAAGTGTGTATTTATTATTTACAACATGTGTGCACTGCTTACATTTAAATGATTAATTATATTTTTTACAATTATTGATTTTACTCTTATGAATATTAAACTATAAATTTGACATCAGACACAAAAAAAAGGTAAGGAGGCACAATTTTTGAAACACGCCATGTTACAAGATTCACTAATTGTTTCGTTTTAACATTAGGCGGCTTCCATAAATTGGAGGGGGGGGGGGGTTAGTGGAATTGTAACATTTTAAACAAACAGAAGTCTGACTCAATGACATAGGAGAAAAAATTCACGAAAAACCTGTGACATCATTTATGTAAACCGCCTTAAGTGTACTAAAGTGTTCAATAATACCCCACCTATATATTTTTTAAGTTTTTGAAAGTTAAATTAGGTATTATTTTTAATATTATTTGATTGTTAGTTTATTCATATTTAAATTTGCTAAATATTTATATTAAGTTTTTTTTACTGGCAACATTATTTCTGTCGGCCGGCGTCTTGTGCGGTAGCATCACATTTTCACCAAAAGTTCGAAGTAAAAGCATCAAAATGGATAAAAATAAAGAAAAAGAAGAGCAGAGCATCATGGACAAATCCATGCGCTCAGTTTTCGGTAAAATTATATCAGTTTTACATAGCTGTACATTTTATTACATGTATCTCAAAATTTCAGTCGGTAACATACCTTACGAGGCCACTGAGGAAAAACTTAAGGACATATTCAGCGAAGTCGGTCCTGTTTTGTCTTTCAAACTAGTGTTCGACCGCGAATCTGGCAAGCCGAAAGGGTACGGCTTTTGCGAATACAAAGATCAAGAGACTGCGCTCAGCGCAATGAGGAACTTGAATGGCTTTGAAATAGGCGGTCGCTCTCTGAGGGTAGACAATGCTTGTACTGAAAAATCTAGGATGGAAATGCAAGCGCTGATGCAAGGACCTTTGGTATAAAATTGTACTAGATACTTGGAACATATTTACTTCAATCTGATAAAAATTTATTCAATACAGATTGAGAATCCTTATGGAGAGGCAGTGGCGCCTGAGAAAGCACCGCAAGTCATTAGTAAAGTCGTCGCTTCACTACCACCAGAGCAAATGTTCGAACTGATGAAACAGATGAAAGTTTGCATTCAGGTATTTATAATAATCTGATTATTCTAAGAATGTATCACTAGTTGCACTCAATAATTCTGGGTCTTGATTGATTTTATGTCTCCCCATCGCAAAATTTTAAGGTAAATCCAATTTTTATTAAGTCTATTTTTTTTAATCCGCAAGGTATGATTATTAGCTATATAAAACGTTGTAAAAATACTGTAAATCAAATCAGAAACCCGTCGATTTGACGGGTGCCGTAATTCTAGTGTTAAAGAAAAAATTCTGGTTTTGATGATTAGTTGATGATTTTGTTTCTAAAAAAATGATGCGTTGCGCTGTGAGCTCTGATGAAAAAAAATGTGCTTAAATTTAATATATATAAATAAATTTACACTAAAACAAAGTTATTTTTTTGGTACATTCCTGTTATTGAGGTTCAATTTTATTCTAAAAAAAGTATTTCTTCATTTATTTATATACAATTATATTTTGCCAGAAAAGTGAACACCCCATGAATAACTCTACAGCGAATCTACTCAAAAATGTCTTATAATTGTATATAAATAAATAAAATGTATAAACTAATGAATAAATATTGTTTTAGAATATACTACCCCCCCCCCCCCCACCCACAATAGCAGAAAAAAAATATTGCGAAATGTCCACATTTAAACACAATCATAATTACTAACACCTTTTGCTTATTTTTTGTATTATCATATTTATTATAATTTATATTAGGTATATAAATAATATATTGCATTATTTTTTATTACAGAACAATCCTAGTGAAGCAAGGAACATGTTGCTTCAAAATCCTCAATTAGCCTACGCTCTGCTCCAAGCTCAAGTAGTCATGAGAATCATCGACCCTGCAACGGCAGTGGTATGTATCTTATTATTAATAAGGCTTGTTCTTGACAAGTGCTTAATTGAGTCATAGACTAGTGATTAATTCATACAAACTGGAAAAAGGTATGCCATTGATTAAATCTCAGATTTTTCTCACATATCCATTAATCTAATGGGTTTAATAATTAAAATAATTGCAAAAACTATTCCAATTGGTTGTTTATTATATTATTTAAATAAAAAAATTCAAGCAGCCCTCGTTCATTCAACTGCATTAAAAATTCAATTTTTTTTAAGACTATGCTTCACCCTGTGAATTCGGTGCCTCCAATACTACAAATGGATAAACCGACAACTCAACCTCAAACAATGAACAATATGAACATGAACGCTATGCCAAGCAACAATGTATCGATGACAAGCACGATGCCGCCGATTCAGCAAGTTCCTCAAATGCCGTCTCAACCTATGCCACAACAATTCCCCGGTATATTTTCTTCCAGTTTCAATAATGACAAATATTGGACAGTTGCATTGTATTGATTGATCTTTTAGTTTCTGGCGTGCAAGACATCGATTTGAGATCATTGGATCCAGTCAGAGCAACCGCGTCCGACCCTCGTCTCATGTCGCAAAGGAACATACCCATGTTGGACCAAGACATGCGTAGCCTGCCTCCGCCGATACCGCAACCCGTCGAGGCGTATGTATACACATTACTTTTGTCTTCACAATCAATGTGTTGTTTAGATCCTATCTTAATCTATTTACAAGCATTCCGTTGAACATGGATACCGTTGAAAGGTAGCTGTTTGAGATGTTTTAGACTAAAGTTATACAAATTTTTAATTTGCTTTTATCTTTGTGTAGTCCGAGCTTCAACAGGGATCCTAGATCTACGCCTATGCCGTTCCAGAACGACCCTCGGCAGAGACCGATGGATCCGAGGCAGACAAAAGCATCACCAGGTATGACTAATATGTTGTAGCCGAATTTAGGAATGACTACATATGAAACATTTTCTGTGTATTTGAACCTTGAGCTATCGTCTCCAATACTGGATGAAGGAAATGTCTCACTGAAAGTTTTTGGTGAGACTTTCCATCTCATGAAAGCTACGGTCTTGGCTTGTGGTACTCTTCTACAATTTGTGGTATTATTTTTGATCTAAAATCATGGAATATTTATACTTTCCCCTGCCCTCACTCAATAGATTATACGCATTTAGAGTCGGAAAAATATTTTTTGTACTATTTCATGGATTTTCTTAAGCAATCCATGAAGCGTATCATATCCGATTTATCTACTAAACCCATGTTTTGGTACATCCTAGTGGAGTAATTTCACATTCCTACGATTCTGCTTTCCTGTGAGAAATTTAGCATATCTTTTACGATTGAATCAACTTCCTACTGTTCAAACACCGAATCTGCAGCCTTCAGTTCTTGTGTTATCTGAATTTTATACAGATGTAAGTGCAAGTCCAGATGTAAAATACGCCAAAGGATTTACGCCATAAAGCCCAAAAATTGCGAACACTAACGAATCGACAATTCCGGGTCTTCGGCCACGCTTTTACTTACAGCAGGGATATTCTTGGGCGCCACGATGATGCACACGCTTTAAGTCTCTTCAAATTTTTTCACTACATTGCGAATTATTTTTTCAGTAGGACGATGACATAATTGTTATTTCTATAGAAAAATGTTAACGCGTTGAGCAGTAGTTAAACGATCCATTTCTTAAATTTGTTGTTGCAAACTAATATCTGAAACACGCCTGATTATTGACGTCTGTCTGATTTAGTGCCACCAACATAGGAAACCCGAATTTGATCATCCTGGAGTGTAGTGCTCGCAGTAGAAGGAAAAAATCAGTTCTGCTAACAGTTCTGTTTAAAACAAGAACGGATAATAACCATAATCCTTCAAGTATAAATATCGAAGGAATTTACGCTGTACTTTTTACAGCTTTAATTCATTAGTGACTCATTACGCCGGGAATCCAAATAATAGAGCTAGTTTCTAGTATGCTGCGGACTAGAGCATCATAAAGAGTAAAGTATTTCTGAAGTAGCGCACATTTTTTAAAATAAAATCAAACTTTTTTAATGATCTGCTGGGTTAAATTTCCAACGTTCTTCGAAAGTCACACCTAAATCCTTAGTAAAGGAAGACCTGTCTAGAATATATCCGAGATGGTAGGAATATTCCGCCAGCATTGACGACCTTGAAAACGAAATTGTGTGACATTTATTTACACTGAAAGGCAATTGGTTATAGCAAGCCCACTTCCATAATGAATGAGACATCTACCTGTTTTCCTATATCAAGATTTTTTGTCACAGAATTGAATAAACGTAGATTCACTCCTATTGATCTCGATACACTAAGCCGGTAATCAGCCGATAGATCATACGTTTTGAGTAGTAAATTAATTTAAAGTATTTTTATATAATTATTTCTGTTGTTATTTATTCATTTATGCTTTAATTTATTTTAATATTATTTGGCTTTTTATATCAAATTCAGAGGCTCTTAACATTTTTTGTTATGTTTGTTTATTTCGTACTCTTTGATTTATTGGTATTATTTTCTATAAAAATCATTTACATTAAATCAAACTTAAAAAAGCATCATATAAATGTAATGTTTTTTATTTAGTTTTTCTTCAGTTATATATGTAAATATATAACTATCTAAGGTACTTCAAAACAGTAAAAGATCGACCACCGTACATGTACGGCGATACTACTCAAAAGGTTAACACTTTCTGCTCGTAGGGTGCGTAAGACGCACCAGTGCTTGGCTCTATATTATTCGTAGGGTGCGTCAGGCGCACCATTTCAATTAATGAAATATAACGTCGATTTTTGGGTATTTCCTGTGCATATTTTGAATGGCGTTTATGCACTGTTGTAGACAAGAGTTTCAAGAAGCATATCTTATCAAAAAAATACCATTTTTACTTGAATCAAGCCGGGGAGAGCTTATTTATCGCGATAAGTCGGGGTTAATTTAAATGCAGATGTGCTGTAGATTTCTCCCGAAGGCAATGGTTGGCGATTGTCCTACCGTAGACACGCATCAGTGACGTTTTTATTGCCTATTGGGTTTTCGACAGTGTCTCGGGTGTCCACAATTTGTGTCTAAGTAAGACTATAGTGATTAATAATTTTGTTTTAATTACTTATTTTTTTTTAAATTTTATTGTAAAAAAAACAGTGCTATCACTGAATATAGTGATTGTGATGATAATATGTTTTGTAATGATAGTGATGGGGAGGATTTTATGTTTGATATTTTCATCTTCCAATGATGATAGTAAAGAAAGTAACGTCGAAATTAGGCCTGTTGCCTTGATTCGAAGATGGAATACAGGTAATTAAAATAATAGCGAGGAAAAAACGATACCTCAAACAAATCGCACCACATCAGAAAATTGGAGAATAATAACTAGTAATGACAATGTACCTTATAAATAGCAATATTTCCACCAAATGACAAATATCCTGGGCCCCAAGTTCCCGCAAACTGTATACAACCTTTGATTATTTTTAATTGTTTTACACTGATGAGTTGGTATACTAATAGAACTTGGGGATTTAAGAAAAAATAATATTTTTCCATATTTGTTTCTATAATTTATAATAAATCAACATCCCACATATTATTAAACGTAGTGCCCTTTTTCGTGCATCACTTTGTTTATTTTTATATAAAAATATGCTATTTAAGCATTATTAGCTCGAATATATAAAACCACAAACAAATATGTACCATAAAGCTACTCATTAAAAGTTTTGTCTATTTTTAATTAAGAAATATATAAAATAATATGACATTAACTGCAACGTTTCATTTGACCTTCGATGGGACGTATTTTAGTTATTAAAAATATACCTAACATCAGTTTATATAAACATAGATATACCTTGTGGATATTTTAATTGTTGTAAAACGGTACAATTTTGTATTTCTGCAAGCGATGTAAGCTTTCTTCGTTCGCAGGTAGATACGTATATCTAAAACTGAGTAGCATGTCTTTGTTATTTGTGTATATTTATTTATTTATGGTTAAAACATTTTTTGGTCCCATAAATATTTTAAAATGGGTGGTCGCCCTATTGTGTTAATTTATTGCTATGGATTGTCAACCAATAGTACTTGACAGAACCAAAAAAAATTAAAATGTAATTTAGAGAAATGTATTTGTTCTGTTTTCTTCGTTTTTGGTATTAGTTTATTCATATTTATGCTCTACATATATAATTTTTAAAAAGAATTTAACATTTTTCCCGAGCTGGCGACATACCTAGTATGAATACGTTTAAGAGTGCAAAGGGTTAACCCTTTCCGGCATAGTGGTTGCATGGTGAGACCACCTCTTTGGGATTTTTTTCTGCGACTTGCATTCATATCTACGGATGAAACCACCAATGTGGACTTGTGTGAATGTGGACTATTACCTCCTCTAACCAAATTTTAGAGCGACATCGTCGATGGTCATTCTCGCTCGGGTGTGACACATCATTTCTTATTTTGACTTTTTTGCTGTGACATTTCTAAAGTGCATATTTCGAGTTATTTTTTTTCGTTTATATCTTTTTACCATATCAACATGGGTAAGTTAGTTTTTAAATATACATTATATGAAATATATAATAATTTGAATAGATTTTTGTATATTTCATACATTTATTTACTCTAATGTTAACCTAATTTTTTTTTTCAAATATTTTTTTTATTTAATTTAAACATATCTAAGGCAATTTTTTAAATATATTCTGCTAAAAAAACCCAAAAATTCTAGCTGCATCTGTTCGTGTGCCTCAAAGGGTTAAGGCATGTCGAACTGTATCAAAAGCCTTTTCAAAATCAATGTAGATAGCACTGACCTTTTTGCTCATATTGAGATTTTTGCAGCAGATCTCGATACACAAAGTCGGTAATCAGTCGATAGATCAAATGTTAAAGGATTACAAACTTATCATTAAATTATGTCAATACAAATTATTCAACCTAACATTTTAATGACCTAGTAACCATAACATTTGTGTTGTTTAAAAGTGTTGAAGGCTCGAAGACATTGCAAGCATAATTTATTTGTTGTAACAGTTGTGTTTTAAATATTAATATTTTTTTAATAGCTCCTGCGCAGCCTCCAAGTCAGCCGGCTCAGCATCGTCCACCAATAACTGGCATTCCAACAGGAGCTTCCGATCAAGAAAAGGTTTTTTATTTAATATTTTTAATCGAAAATTGTATTTAATATTATTGCGGATAGAAGTTGAGTGTATGATATTACATTAAAATATTATCTTATTACAGGCCGCCTTGATCATGCAAGTTTTGCAGTTATCTGACGAGCAAATCGCAATGCTGCCTCCGGAGCAAAGAACCAGTATCCTGGTTCTCAAAGAGCAGATTGCAAAGAGCACCCAGCGATAATTAACTGAATACATGTATTATATATATAATATTCCAATAAATTAAAACAATTTAAAAATATAAAAAGAAACGTTTTATTTATGCAACTTATATAAAAAAACTTTTATATCAATATAAAAATAAAAAAACTAAAAGGGCCCCCAGGAAGTGACACACGTTTTGAGGTTTGTTGTCGATCTTCACGTTTTTGACTTGAACTTTACTTCGTATACGTCCACCAGCTGCAACTCATTTATAATATTGATTTCAGCTCTAAGCCACTGCCCCACGTCCGTCACTTTAACACTTTCAGACCTCTTGAATCTCATTCCGCAGTGGCCTTCTTGCTGTGAAGATACGTTTAAACTTGTTGGGTAAATGCGCAGAATGGTCATGTTGAACACACCTGTTTGTATAATTTGACATCAAAAATATTTACTTCATATTTTTTAAAATCGCTGCTTTCAGAATCGGAATAGACAATGTTACTTTAGTCAATGTTACTAGTGTCAACGTCTTGCACAGAATCAACAATGATATCAGGATCGGCATCGTATTGTTGCTCTACAATTATATAAGGTCTCAATTTTGGAATTTGATCAGCTTCTGCGAAATCCAACGAAATCATGTATTTCGCCATATCGTGACCGTTCACTACAATTCTTGCCCAAATCGAGCCATCGTCTCCGACGCCTTTCACAGTTACGAGGCTTTCATTTTCTACTGCGTATTTATGCATCGTATCGACGATTGAAGTATCCCACGTTTTTTCATTATTCTTTGGTTTAACACCGATCAGTTTGACCATTGTCACCTGGATCGGTATATTTTGATTGATGACATTTTTGCGCAACTGTGAAATATCACATTCTTGGACATTTCCGTAATCGACGAACTTCACCTTAATTTTAGTAGAATCGGGCGACAACTCCTCAACAATGCCTCGATAATATTCATTATTAAGATTCCACTGAGCAATACACGGCTGTCCTAAATACCAAAACTTGTCTTCGGAGCTAGACGAAGACTTACTGAAAGTTTTCTGGACTGTCGTATTGATATATTTAAGCGCTTCCATATTCATATCCGGAATCATGACATATACGTTTAAATCGTCATCTATGTGCGTTATTATAGCAACAAACTCTTTCTTTTGCGGCTTCAGAGCTGGAAGCCATTGTGTGATTAACGGTCGTTCTTCGACTACGGAAGCAGCACAAGCGTGAGATTCTTCCTTAATATATTGTATAATATTTGTGTTTTCTGTGACAGTCGCATGATCGCGAATAGCGAGTCCTTGCTCGACGATCATATTGTTGATCATCTTCCACTCTCGCACCGTTGGTTCTAATGCACCTCCGAGTACAACTATCTCCGTCCAAAGCTTAATCGGTAAGCTTTCTTCAACACCGTATTCAGCAGGCTTATCAACGGTTATATAAAACTTCTCATTTCTCTTGATCAAATCTTGAAAAAATTCACAAGTTATGTTCGGCCATGTCGATCCCAGCGCTGGCACTATTCCTGATAGATGACACTTAATCGCTGTTGGTCTTAGTTTCGATATATCGCTTGTCACTTTATGCAATGCTTCAACTTTCACTGTAACTACTTTTAAAAAGTCGCTTAAAAACACTTCAACGTCACCCGATTCGTGATTTATTTCAGTAATTTTAGCACGGCACCAGTTATCGGAATATTTAAGAACACATTGATCCGAGACTTTCCACTCTTCGCTGACTTCTGGTATCGAACTTTTTAAAATATTATTTATAGTATTAATGATCGGCCTATGCTCGCCTTTGTCTTTTAACAATCTGATGTATACGTTTGAAGGATTATTAAAAGCAACAATTTTAACGTCCTCCCGATTCAGCGGTAATGTTGCCAGTTTAACTGTTGTTTTAGGTCTTGTGGAGACATCTATCTTAGGATCAGTTATCTTTGAATTTACTTTCTTTGGATGAACAATTCTTGGGTTAGTTACCGTCGGCTTGTTCAGACTTGTTCCAAGTAATCTAAAATAATAATAACAATTAATGAAGAGATTCACAAGGCAGTATTTTAACTTTGTTGTCAAACTTTTTGGAATTACTCTCTAAATACCGATATATGTACTCCCTAAAGCAAATAACCAATGATTAAAAATGTATTTGATTCTTTCTTCAATGATGTCGTCGAATCCGACAATTCTCACAAAAGTATCAAAAGCTGATTATATATATATATATATAGGATTTCAGCAACCTAAGGGTTGATAAATATAAATACAATTTTTTCAGAACAGATTAATTGATAGAGTAAACTTTAATTTTAATTTTTTAGCAAAGTATCAACCAAACAATATGTAAAAATAAAATTGAGGAAATATATTTCATATCAATTAGCTATTATGTCTTAATTTGTCGTATGATTTATACGAAAATACTTACATTATATATTCTCTGTCAATAAATAATTGATGCAGGGAAACTTGCTCATCGTCCAAAGTGCAAGTCAAATCTACCATATAATAATTCCTATTAGTTTTTCTTAATTTGGTGAGTATAATAGGAGCAGTCGACGTTGAACATTGAACCAGCAATTTGTAGGCGTCTTTGCTAAATATATTATCTTCATTGGTCAAACTGCATCTCCAAGCCTATAAACATTATTATTACTCAATGAATGCTCAAAATCACTAAATTACGACCCACTTACCATGTTTCCTGGCTTGTAAAACTTTTCATGAAGCTTACTGATGTTCTTCATTTCTACATACCGCTTAATACCGATATCAAACAGGAAGACTAAAATATTTTCGCTATTTTTAGCATCTAATATGATACAACGACACCATTTCAGCTCTTTGAAATAGCACGCCACTCGTAGACCTAAAACAGGTTAATAATAATAAAAAAAAAATATATTTGATAAGCAAAATGTGTATCAGTGAGTTTTAGTTTTTAGATAATGGATTTGTCCAAAAAATATGTTGAATAAAAAAAGACATAAGTATGTCAGTGTCAAAATATTTTAGATCTATAAGCAAAAATTCGCATTTTTTCCAGCTCTCGAGTCTTTTCAGCCAAATTAACACTAGGTTTCTGATTTGTATCAGACGGTACTTTTTCTCGGTTTTTTTACGACTTTTTATATTTGAAAAATAAACCCCGCTATAGCGTACAAGGCAGTCCCTCATATAGTGTAGTTTTTGTTACTGTTTGTCCTTTGACTTCGCTCGATGGATTGTATCAGGCGAAACGCCGCCGCGCTATAACATTCCAGGGATATTCATCACAATACAGTAAGAAAATATTTCTTTTTGTATGGCTATGGAAAAAATTATGATCAAGCATATCAATGTACACGTTTTATACACTTTTCAGGGAGTTTCAACCATTTTATTTTTTATAATAAAACTATTTAATTATGTAGTACAGGGATGAGCAACACGCGGCCCGTTAAACATGTTTATTCGGCCCGCCAAGCATTTCTAAAATTGAATTTATTTTATCGACTTTCTCCCATCAATATATTGTTATAAAATTAATTATAATAAAATGGTAGTACATACTAAACCGAAACAATTTTTTGTGACGGGTACGTATAGCTACCTCATCAAATCAGCTTGTATCAAAAAAACAGTGCCAAATTTCTCAATAAAAATTTCAAATAAATTTGTTTTATTGTTCTTTTCTTGTTTGTTTTTATTTTGCATTGAAATTTGTATATGAAATCTTAACTTTTTTTTAAATTTTATATTTTTTTATAAATAAAGTTTTGTAAATTATTAATAAATGTTACTTTATGTGCGGCCCGCCAAAAAATTTTTAAATTTAAATTGGCCCGTTGATTAAAAAGGTTGCTCACCCCTGATGTAGTACATATCTATTACAAATCTAAAAAAGTATTAATGAATCATAAAATATATTTAGACGATAAAAGACACTTTATATCTAACATTCAAATTTTAGTGTATTTAAAATAATACGTAATCTTTCTGAACTTAGCTAATTTTTTATTTCAAAATTTGATTGTTCCACAGAGCGATCTGCTGAATTAAAGAAACAATTAGAAAAATGTCAAGCACCATATTATAAAATTCGAGAAGAAATGCAGACAGAAGACAATAAAAAAAATTATCCTGTTATTAATGAAAGTGATGATGAAATTGATGTATTAAAAAGGTCTCGATGACCCTGACAGTAATTAAATGCATAATTACACGATTTATTTCATTTTTACCATTAGTTGGTTTTTAATATAATTAATAGGTTTTTATTGATATTCTAAAATAACACATACTACAGAAAAAGTTTGATAATTTATATTAAATTTTAATTATTTATTCATTGTAGACTAACGCATTTAAAAAAAATAACTCAAGAAACTGTTGCGTTTGACCTCCCCTGGCATTCGCAAAATCAAGGACATTTTTAGCACGCGTGTCGCAATCAGAACATAGGGCACGTGCTTTTGTTTACAAACAAAATACAAGGTCATTTAATACATAAAAATGAAAAACAAGTTTGATTTGCTGATTTCGCGTAGAAAGAACCTAATCAAATTTTGCATGGATGCCTGGTCCCCTATAACGTAGTATTCATAAAATGAAGTTTCAATCTTTACGCTATAGGGGGGGCCTATTTTTATATTCGGAAACTTATTTTTGAAAATCTGGTTACTAATATATATACCTATTTTTAATGACATTCGTCAAATTGACGGGTTTATACCCGTAAATCTAGTGTTAAACACATTTATAGCAAGAGCATGCTAATACATAACACAACGCAAATGCACCAACGCATCATTTTCTAAGCTAACGTTAAGAGCCGCTGACTCACTTATGCGTCATTTGTAATTATGTTAACCCTTTCAGTAACAAATTAATTTGTAAGTATATGGGAGTGAGTTGAAGTTTTTTTTGTAAATTATTTTACATTGTATATATGTACATTGACGGCCACCTAAATAAGACACTTTTGAAGTTTTGCAAAAATGCGATGTGTAAATTTTACATAAAATTGTTAAAACTTTTCAAATTTTTACTATGTTGTAACAAATATTTAAAATATTTATTTTCAATTTAAAATTAAATTTATAAAATTGAGTCAATTTCACCTATATGCGAAATACATATGAGTATATTCTACAAATTAAAAAAAAAAATAAAACAAAATACCATTAATATTTTGTAGTGTGACTTTTTGCCCTTATAATAGTCCTACAACGGTTAGGCATTGACTCAATTAATTGTTGGTATTGGCGGCAGGAATCAGTTCCCACTCGTATTTTACAATTTAATTTATTTCTTTTAAATTTGTGACAAATTATTTTTTAATTTTGTGTTTTAAATGTCTCCATAAGTGTTTAATAGGGTGGGTTTAGATCAGGGCTGCATGATTGCCATTCCAAAACATTCATAAAATTATCTGTAAACGACTTTTTTGCCCTACGTGAAATATGTTTCGGGTTATTGTCCTGTTGATAAACAGGACAATGACCCGAAATCTTCAGCATAAGGTAACATTACGAGTTCCATAATATTAAAATATACTTTAAATAATTTTTAGCAGAATTAACGCGTAATATGCAATTGTTTATTTTCACTAATGGTTTACGTCGAGCAATGGTGCCGTATAATTCTGCTTCATACAGCCTTCTACGCACTATTCTAACACTTTCACATGTCACTTTCATTTAATTGATTTACTTCTTTTCTAATGTCTACAGCAGTTTTTAATGAATGTTCATTGGAAATTCTGATTATTTTTCGATCCACACGTGTCAAAGTTTCTTTTGGACATTGTTTACGTTTAAGGTTTTCACAGGTTTTATGTGTTTTAAAATGTTTTAACGCATTATATATTTGACATCTTGATTTTTTTAGATATTCTGATATTATTTGCACTGACCAACCTTTGACATTTTTTAAATCCACTATTAGTTCTTGTTTTTTAGGATTACAATGTGCACTTTTCCCCATAATAAATTTGTTATTTAATTAACTCTTCAGGCACGTATGACGTGCACCGCACGTGGATCAAAACCACCTACAGGGATGTATGACGTGCACCGCACGCGCATAAAAAATCCGTCAAGCACGTAATAACATGCACTGCACGCCCATCAAAAATCCCACACATATGGACAGAAGAAAATAGTGTCCTGTTTTATCATCTACTTATAAGAACAATAGTTTCGTTCATATAACTTGAAGACTATAAAAAATGTATTCAATTTTTAGATGTAAGAAAAAATTTTATTCGAAAAAATGTTCAATTTATCGTTTTTTTTCAAAACTATGACCCCAATTTGTCAGCATACACAAAGGATTTCAGTTTTTGACACATTCAAGTCCCATAAAGAATGATGTTTATTAGGGTATTCTTTTTTTTCGGATTTTTATACATATGTATGGCATCTTATTCGAAAATACCACTATTAGAATCATCAAAAGATCGCGATTCAGATTCAGATATTGTACATCGAGTGAAACTGATGTTAAAGAACAAGAGCGCCATGAAGTAGACAATTTTTTGAAAAACCTCAAATATTAATATGAATTTTATCTTTATCTCCATTAAAAAACATGACGTCCCTGGGACTGAAAATCTGTTTTAGGCATACGAGCCTGAAGGGTTAAATAATAAAAAATATATGAAATTCTAACAAAATTAGTTTCAGGTCTAAATTTATTATTATTGTCAGTTATACATAGTGCCGGTTGGTGAAATACTTTTCCTCTCGAGCGCTCGCGTGTTAGTAACTAGAGTGAGAAATGTAGAGGCATGCACTGCATGCCTTTATCTCTCATTCACTCTAGTTACTTAACACGCAAGCGATCGAGAGCGAAATTATTTCACCGACCGGCACTGGTGCATATATATACAATAACTAACTGGCATACTTTACAGTAAGGAAACAAATTAAATGAAAAATCATAGATATATGAATGGACAATGTGAAAAATGTTAAAAGTATAAGAAACAAGAATTGTTCAAACCTATAGTTTTGAGCGAGTAGGAGAAAAGGTTCTGTAATGGATTGTAAATCGTATTTAGCTTATGAGACTACCCAGAATTAGAAATCGCCATACTTTCAAAAACGTAAACAACTCGTTGACAATTATTCAAAGCTGCTAGCATCAATAATATAAAAATTCAGTGTATTTGGACTTCAAGCATCATCTGTATATCAAAACATCTTTGAATTCAAAAGGAGTCAAGAAGCGGGCTACTTTATACTTGAGGTGGAAAATGGGAGTAGAGTGAATAATTTCTTTGAGAAAGGTTATTTTGTTTATCCAGCAGATGATAAAAAAAAAAAAATCTAAAAATCGCTCATACACATATTATTTTTAATAAAAAACTTACCGTTTGGGAATAAGAAAACTGTTTGACGATTAGCGGTATTATTGTAGAAATCATTTAATTCTTTCGATAAAATTTCATACGAGTCAGGGTCTGCCTTCCTTATGTAAAAGTATTGTCCACTTAAAACATGGCAGATTTTAACAGGCTTATTTATCTCAACACTTTCATATTGTGAATACTTCCTATCCTTCAAACCGAGCAGTTTTATTATGTTAGGATTCGTCTGAAAGTTCATACATAAGACTGAAAAATTGTAATTTTTAAAAGAAATTTCAAATACGCTGTATTTACCATTTTTGCGACGCATGTCATTTTGCTATGAAACATCAATGCTTGAGTGACAGACACGGGATTCTCATAGTGGGACTCTGGATACGTATATAAGTCGACTTCGTAATTTGAGTATAACTTGTTTAAAATGTATACATATGTATCCTTAGTGCTGAAAGTTTACAATAAAAGATAATTGTTACACCACGGAGCAGCAAGGCGAAAAGTATGACGCGCGCAACCCAAAGGAATGGCTAAGGGAGGGGGCGAGCGTCATGGTCAGAGGGTGGCAGGGTGGAATAGACTGGCGCTCGCCGTAGAAGACGGACGTTATTTCGGCACTGCGGCTTAAGCGACGGACTTACGACGAAACTAGACGAAACTTAACGTCTAACAAATCAGAAGTGGGATCAGGCGACTTGCGCGTCGTTCAGGACTGTCGAGGAAGTATTTACGTAAACGTTGATTTAATATTTCCTTTGTTACTAGGGACGCGTAAATAAACAAGATGGCGGCTAACAACGAAAGCGGTAGCGGGAGTGTCGGCGGTGCATACAGTGACAGCGCGGGCAGCGTCGACAGTGCAGGAGGGGCGCGAGGCATCCGGCCTGAACGCGTCGGAGGGGCGCGAGGCATCCGGCCTGAACGCGTCGGAGGGGCGCGAGGCATCCGGCCTGAACGCGTCGGAGGGGCGCGAGGCATCCGGCCTGAACGCGTCGGAGGGGCGCGAGGCATCCGGCCTGAATGCGTCGGAGGGGCGCGAGGCATCCGGCCTGAACGCGTCGGAGTTAGCGCTGGGGCCACCCGGAGTGCGAGCGCTAGAGCTAGTGCTGGAACCATCCGGAGTGGGAGCGCTGGGGCCACCCGGAGTGCGAGCGCTAAATTTAGTGCTGAAACCATCCGGGGTGGGAGCGCTGTGGCCACCCGGAGTGCGAGCGCTGGAGCTAGTGCTGGAACCATCCGGGGTGGGAGCGCTGAGGCAGCCCGGAGTGCGAGTGCTAAAGTTAGCGCTGTAACCATCCGGAGCGGGAGCGCTGGAGGCAGCCGGAGCAAAAACGCTGGAGCCAAGAGGAGAGGCAGCAGCAACTCGAGCTGCATATATGGGGAGGAGTCAGACGATATCTTGGAGATGGACGTCGAGGAGGAGAGTCACGGAGAGAGCGACTCGAGCTATGCTGCGAGTGACCGTGACGACGCCAAAGCGCTGAAAACCCGACTCATGAAGCAGGTTGAGTCGTGGTTTAGCCGGCGGACTAGCCGACACCGGAGCCCCAAGAGGGTGGTAAGGCCGGAGTCAGCTAAACGTAGACGTCAGGAGACCGAGCAGGTGTCTCACGCGTCAAGTGCAGGGCATTGTAGTTATAAAGCGTCGGAGACGAGCGGAATCCTCGAACCATTCGATCCACAGTGCCCTACATTTCGAGTAGATCACTGGCTGACCACTGTGGACCGAATGGGGCAGATTCATGGCTGGACTGATTATAACAAAACGTGTATTTTGCAGGATAAGATGCGGGGCTCGGCTCAGCGATGGTACAATCGCCTACAATGCTACGACTTGACCTGGGAGGAGTGGAAAGTTCGACTTCAAAGGGCTTTCGAACTACGAGAAGAGCCAGTGGCGTTGCTCAAGAAGCTAATGGCCCGGACTAAGAGCTCCACAGAGACGATGACCGAATACTACGACGATAAATTGGCATTGTGTGACCAGTGCCATTTATCGGGACGTTGGGCGGTGTCCTGCATCATAGATGGGATTCCGGACGAACTTAAAGCGAACGCATTGGCATGTCGTTGTTCGACTCCGGACTCTTTGTATATTAAGTTTTTGATCGGACTGGACTTTTATAAGTCGCCCAAGATCAGGAGCTTTCGAGAGGCAGAGACTTCCAGAGTAGAGTCATCCAGAGCAGGACCTTCCAGGGAAAAGCGGTATAAGACTAGGCCCACCAGCTGGAAGCCGAGGAGGAAGAGCCCCAGCGAGGAAGCTGAGGAGCAGGAACGTCTAAAAAGGGGAGTCCGATGTCACAATTGCCAGACCTTTGGCAACCATCTGAGCAAGGACTGTCCCCAGCCAAAGAGGACTAGGTGTTGGACTTGCGGAGAGAGAGGACACAATGCATCGGTTTGTCCTCAAAATAAACCTCCAACTCAGCAGCTCTCAAAGGTGAGCAAGGCTGTGAACGTCAGGCTGGTGAGTACAGACTTAGATCTCATTTACAGGAGAAAAGGCCAGGTGAACGGTCGTGATGTAAATGTATATATAGACACAGGATGTCAGCATAATTTGTTGGCAGCAAATTGTGCGACTCGGTTGGAGCTAGAGGTAGAGCCGCAGATAACTATTCTCCGAGGTTTTGGAGGCGGATTTGGGAGAGCAGATGGGCTAGCCAAATTTACGCTGACTATTGATGGTGTCAACATAAATATGAAGGCGTTGGTTACTCATTGTGATATCTCAAATACGGATATGATTCTAGGTCAGCCGGCGTTAGCGGAGGATGGAGTGTCACTGGTGGTGAGGGGCGACCAGGCGGTCCTGATCAAGGAAGGGGACGTCGCGGACATATTTAGGCAACTATCTCTAGAGGCTGAAGACACAAGGCACCGTGTCTCGTTATCTGAGGATGTGACGATTCCAGCCGGAGTCACTGAGATGATAAGAGTCACTATAGACCAAGCCCAAACTGGTGAAGAGTACGAGATGGGAGCTAAAGTGTTCGAGGACGGCCGATCCTTGGTTGCAATCCCCAGTGGTATACTGAAAGCGTCGGCAGACGTGAGAATAAAGTTGACAAACCTGGGCAGCGAAGAGGTTCATTGGAAGGCGGGACGACTAGTGGCGAGAGCGACGAAATGCAGAGCAGCGCAACTCAAAGAGCCTATATCAGCTAAGACTACAACAACAGTTAGTACCATTGTTTCAATTCATAATTCTGACCTTGATGTGGGGGATATTGCAGATGACGAAATGGAGAAATTGGTGGAAATCCTTAAGAGTAAGTTGTCCTGTTTCTCTTCCAGCGAGGGTGATTTAGGATTAACTCACTTGGGTGAGATGGAGATCAAACTCGCTAACGATACTCCGGTATACTATAGGCCTTACCGTCTGTCTTATGCGGAAAGACAAAGGGTTAGGGAAAAGGTTAGAGGTTTGTTGGACAGCGGAGTCATCAGAGAATCCCAGTCAGATTATGCGAGTCCTATTGTGTTGATTAACAAAAAGGACGGTGGTTTTAGGTTGTGTGTAGATTATAGGGCATTAAACGCTGCCACAGTGAAGGATAGGTATCCATTACCGTTGATTTCTGACCATTTAGATCGCTTAGGTGGGAAAATTTATTTCACAACGTTAGATATGGCACAGGGATATCATCAGGTTCCAATGCATCCCGGTTCAATACATAAAACAGCGTTTATCACGCCGGACGGGCAATACGAATATCTGCGCGTCCCGTTTGGTTTGGCTAATTCGCCAGCGGTGTTCCAGAGAATTGTAAACAGTATGCTGGGAGGAATGCAGCATGAGGAAATTCTGGCCTATATGGATGATCTTCTAATCCCTTCGGCAACTGTGGAGGAGGGACTATCTCTGTTGGAACGTGTGCTGACGTTGATTGAACGGGCTGGCTTCAAGTTGAACATTTCTAAATGTTCCTTTTTGAAAGGTTCTATCTCTTATCTAGGGCACGAGATAAGCGGTGAGGGAATAAGACCTGGCGAAAGGAAAACCAAAGCAGTGTCTGATTTTCCTACACCGACTAACGTACACACTGTGAGACAGTTCATCGGCTTGGCAAGTTACTTTCGTAAGTTTGTGAAAAACTTTGCGATTATAGCAAGGCCCCTAACTCAGCTCACGGCGAAAGATGTCGAATGGACATGGAGCGACGCGGAACGAAACGCCTTCGAGGAGCTGAAACGTCACTTAGTGGGCAGACCAATTTTGGCGTCGTATCGCAGCACGGCTGTGACTGAATTGCATACCGATGCCAGTAAATTGGGCCTGGGTGGTATTTTACTTCAGTTACAGGAGACGGGCGAGCTGAAGGTTATTTCGTACTTAGTCGAGCTACGACAAAAGCTGAATCCATGTATCACAGCTATGAACTGGAGACGTTAGCTGTGGTAGAATCTGTAAAGAGATTTAGGGTGTATTTGTTGGGTATACATTTCAAGGTGATTACTGATTGCTCGGCAGTTAGGGCTACTTTGCTGAAACGAGATTTAGTGCCTCGTATAGCTAGATGGTGGTTAGTCATTCAAGAGTACGATATGGAGGTTGAATATCGTCCCGGTGAGAAGATGCGACATGTGGATGCTTTGAGTCGGAACCCTACAACTGTCAATCTGATCGACGGTACTGAGGCAGATTGGTTTTTGTTAGTACAATTGCAGGACGAAAAAGCTCAGGAAATTATCAGAGCATTAGAGCATCGACAAGCTGACACGCATATTAAGAAGGAATTTATAGTAAAGGACGGTCGTCTATATCGTAAGACCGCTCTCGGAGACCGTCTTTATGTTCCTGCAATGGCAAAGTTCAATCTCTTGCGTAAGCATCATGATGAGATTGGCCACCCGGGGTTTGACAGATGTTTATCACTAATAAATAGAACTTATTGGTTTCCTAGGATGAGAAGGTTTGTGCGCAAATATACAGCAGCATGTATGAATTGTGCATATGCTAAGGGTGATTATGGGCGCAGGGAAGGATTTTTGCATCCTTATGAGAAGCAAGCAGTTCCTTTCGATACAGTGCATATAGATCATTTAGGACCCTTTGTGAAAAGTGTGAAGCGAAATAGTTATCTGTTAATGATAGATGGTTTCACAAAATATACCATTGTGAAACCCACACGCACCCTGAGTTCAGCTGAAGTGATTGAAAATCTGCGATGGGTGTTTGCAGAATTTGGTTATCCGCGGCGTATTGTTTCTGACCAGGGCTTAGCATTTACTAGTAGAGCGTTTACTCATTTTTTGCAGGAGAAGGAGGTTAAGCATGTCATGAATGCTGTAGCGACTCCGAGGGCCAATGGTCAGGTTGAGAGACCTAACCGCACCATTATCGAGGCTATTACAGCAACAGCAAGTGCGGAAGCTAGATGGGATGAGCAATTACCTGAGATAGTGTGGGGCATTAATCACACCATTAATTCCAGCACTAGGTTTTCGCCAGCAGATCTGATGTTCTCTTACCAGAGCGGACGACTAGCAGGATTATCGACAGGAGATACCACTGCTGAGGCGGGACGAGAACGATTGCAATCGAATCGACTGAAAGCGGCTGAAACTCTGCGAAATACAGCAGCTAGTATGAAAGCGAGATACGACAAACGAAGGAAGGCTGCAACAAAGTATAAGCCGGGAGAGCTGGTTCTATGGCGTCAAGCAGCTACAGCTCTAGGGGAAAAGGGTATCAATCGAAAGGTGGCCAACAAGTTTGATGGTCCTTACAAAATTTTTAAGGATCTAGGTAACGACAGGTATCAAATTGTTGCACTCAAAGGTGTTAGAGGATACAAACGGTTCAAAGCCACCGTGGCGGTTGATGCTCTGCGACGTTACCAGAGCGGAGCTTTCCATACAGGAGATTCGTCTGGAGGAGATTCGATTGATTCAGAGATCAATAGGTCTGGGAGACAGGATCTGATTGATCTGTTGGAAAGTTAAACTCTGACATCAGACCAGTCGGATGATAGAAGTGTATGGTGCTGGTTGAGAAGTGGGAGTAATTAGGTATTCTATTAATGTGGACATTAATTATTTCAGGATGGCCGATTGTTACACCACGGAGCAGCAAGGCGAAAAGTATGACGCGCGCAACCCAAAGGAATGGCTAAGGGAGGGGGCGAGCGTCATGGTCAGAGGGTGGCAGGGTGGAATAGACTGGCGCTCGCCGTAGAAGACGGACGTTATTTCGGCACTGCGGCTTAAGCGACGGACTTACGACGAAACTAGACGAAACTTAACGTCTAACATAATATTATATTGTGCCGTGAAATAGTGATTCGAAAGTTTATTCCAAAGTTTATCTAATACAACAAAATGGCATTGATGATGCATATTTTTTTTAACGGAAGGCAACCACTACTACTATAATAATAATGCAGCAATTTTTTAATATAAAAATCGTAATATTCTTATGATTTATGAAATAATTGCTTTAAAATCATAATTTTTTGTGACATAAGCAAAACAAGTCAACAAATATAAATTTATAATTAGAAAATGTTATCTTTTCTCAAGTCATTATTTTTTATCAGTTACAATCAGTAGTGTTTTTATTGCCTTTATATATTTTTTGTACTGAAATTAAGTGAACCGGAGAAAAATATAGTCATTGTAAAAAACTAATGAATTTTTAAATACGCACAAATGACGCATTAGTGAGTCAACGGCTCTTAACGATAGTTTTAAAAATGATGTGGCCTGTAACGTATTAAAACTAATCAGCATTGTAGTTTTTATTTTATTTAACACAACACTACTGAGTAAAAAAAGCTTAGCAGTGTTAAAATAAATCTTTATGGCAGACTGCATAGTGAGAAGCACTAAAATACAGTAGATTATCTGAATCATTACAATAACAAACAGTATCAAATTAATTAAATATGTACTATGTATCATTAGGTTGGGTTCAGAGCAATAACAAAAATGTTATTTTATCATAAGCAAATGAACTGTACCTATCGATAATATTCTTCATGAGGTTTACGTCTTCTTTGGTGAACTTTCCATTTGGCCTCACCATCAATCTGCATTTTAGAGCCATTGGTGGCACACTCATGTACTGCGGATGCATGATATGTATCTCACTACATTTTACAACATCTTCATGCCCATAATCAATGTAGTTAATCTTGCAATCATCGTTGACAAACGATGTAACTAGGACTCTACACCATGTATCAAGTTCATTTCGAGTGACGTAAGCATTTCCTGAAATGCAACAATAGTATATCAATCATTTAAAATAAAAAATATGCTCATACAAACAATGACTACCTTCAACAATAAACCAATTCTCACATACTGCCGGTTCGTTATCCTGGAAGAACTGCGTAATATCTTTCAGAATTTGATCATTGTCGCAAGGCCTCACGTAAAAGTCCCACGGATTAATAATGTGTGTTACTTTGACCTTATGAACAGTTCCATTTAATCTTAATGTTGATTTATGTAAACAGTTTTTTATCAACATTTTCTCACTAGCGTCAGAATTTCTCTCATGTTCTACATTATCAACTTCAAGTAGGTCAGTTGCAGAGCTATTTCTACTCGACACGGCATCAAGTTCGGTTTTAATTTGCGCCATGTCCATATCTTGTGGCAATTCGGAAGAAGGCACCAGTTTGAAGCTGTGAGTGATGCATTCTTGCATGTTACATTTTTCTCTTAATTTATCTTTCATGCAGAAATTGTCATTAATTCTAAAATAAAAATCAACACAAATATCTTGGTTTATATTTAAAAATGGAATTTTATTAGAATAATGCTTGTTAAAAATCAAAGCAAGAGTAGATAAAGATAGTTTAAATGAATTATTAGAACAGATAAAATATTATCTATACTGTAATTCTGTTTGTCTCACTAAAACTTTTAATTTTTAAATGTCTTCGATATTGCTTTCTATGAATAGAACAAAAAAAATTACGCGCACGTGTTGAGTTGGAGGCTCGCCATTATGTACTTGCTGGGATGACGAAAAAAATACCCTTTTCTAAGAAATGATGCATTTATACATTCCTAATTTTACAATACCCGTATTTTTTAACAGTATTAACGGAAAGCGAAAGTTAACAATTATAAATTCAAAAACGTGTAAAAAATGCATCAGTTGATAAAATAACCAAAATATGTATAAGAACCGCCACGTCAACTTTCAATTAGCCATAGCTGTAATTTATTTTAATTTAAAAAATAATAGAGCATAACATGTTTTAAACTTGACATAAGTACAGTTTCATTTTAATAATTCCTGTAGCTGAAAAAGACTCATTTATTTACTGTTGAAAAATTATACATACTCTGGATTCCATAAGCTTTTTGTTTCTTTCATAAGATGGCAAGGGCTGTTTATTGCCGTGTCAGTGTATAAAATTAACATGTCCATATTCAGCTGAAACGTAAATATGATTAATTAAAAAAAATATTAGCATTTCTATTGAAATAGAAATATCATCTAACCTCTACGTTCGCCGAGTAGCTACTAAGCATTTGAAGAATCTCAGTCGTACTCCTGATTTTATCGTCGATGTCTTCAATTATATTATTCAAATCTATTTTATTCTTATAATTAAAATCATCAAGTTGGGTCATCAATTCGGTTTCAACCCTTAGTAAGGTACTGTGTTCCTTCATGAAGTATTGATTTATTACATTTTTCATATTTACAAATTGAGCATCACAAGTGCCGAACTCTAGCAACGATAACTCATCCTTGGCGGTCTGTTAATAACAAATAAGATTATTGCCACAAAGATAAATTATATTTATATGTAATATATCACGAAAATCATGTGTTTATAAGATATCGTCAATCGTTATTAAAAACTTTTGCTTGTGAAAATTAATTTCCACCGTCCGATAATTACAAAGAATAATTACAATATTGTTTATTTAATAGGATACTATAAGTTTTTGTCGTAATTGACAGCTTTTGAAAGTTTGTGTGGCTATTGTGCAACCCTGGGTGTTGTTTCGATGATTTTTAAATGCCAGTTTTGAAACCACCACAATGCTCATAATAAACCAATTACAGGAGCGGACTCAATACACCACAACAATAAAAAAAAAAGCATTTATATTGTAAAAATTCATAATTTTAATATAGAGCACAAATCAAATTTTGTATAGGGTTTTCATAAATGTTGAGCAAGGATGTAAAGTTGTGGTGAAACAAAGTAGTCAGAGGTCACTAGCGAAAATTCTTAATACAAGTCAGTTGATTCATAATTCGTTCTTAGAGAACATAAAACATTAATTGAATATTTAAGTATTGATTTTAAGATTTTGAATCATTTTATAATACAGGCGGCCCTCGACTTTCGCACATTTAAAAAAAAAAACAATTTTTTTAAATTGATTTTTTTTTAAAAACGTTCTGATAGCGGTGAATCTTATGCTTCAATCAGACGTTCGTATGATACAAACAGGTCTAAGATATGTTCAATTTTGCAAAACAAAAATATAATTAAGGAATACGTTCCAAATTGTGGAAAATAAATATATATTTCCACAATCTTTAATATGTTTCAAAAAAAAAAAACATGAATGAAATGGAAAATCTTTGTCATCGTAGATCGATGACCAACATCAAAAAGATGTCTCTCTGAGTATTTCAATTATTCAAGCAAAAGTTCTTAGTTTGCACAAAGATTGGAAGGATAGATTAAAATAATATTTTAACACAGTTTTTCAAGCAAGTAACGGTTGGTTTAACAATTTTAAAATAAGGTATTCTTTTCATAATATTAAATTTACTGGAGAATCGGCTGATGCGGATAATGATGCTGCAAAAGAATTTATTTCCTAATTATCAAAATTATTGAAGATGTAGAATATTCCTCTAGCCAAATATTTAATGTAGATGAGACAGGTTTATCTTGGAAAACTCATTAACAATGAAAAATATGAATGAAGCCTTCACGCACCTTGACAATTTTTTAAATATTATGGAAGATTGTGATCCCAATGGAGAACGCATAACTCAAGTGCGCATATCAAATAAAAACATAGCATGTTATAAAATACTATATGAAGAAAAGAAAAAGAATAGTGGAACAGTTAACTCTTGATAATTTTTCAAAGGAAACAGCCGCAAACCCCACTTCAACGCCTCTTAAACATCTTATATTTACTTGATAAATAAATAATTTAAAATACATACAATTTCAATTTTTTTTACTTCCCTCGACTTTCGTACATTCAACATTCGCGCACATTTTCAGGAACCAATTATGTGCAAAAGTCGAGGGCCGCCTGTATGTCAATATGAATTTCATTATAAACGTATTAAAATCATACTAACCGTTTTCGCCAACCTTATATTTCTAAGAAATATTTTGAGTTTCTCCATCAAAGATGGAATATCACACTGAAAAAAAAATGGGTTTATTTTTTATTGTTATAATTTAATACAACGTATGGTATGCACTAACATCATCTTGCGCTGGTGTAAGAGTGTGTTCCTTACACGCTGTCTGAGCTACACATTCGCCACACACATACTTTGAACACTCGTTGCAGTGTAAATTCAACGCCTTTTCTTTGTGCTTTGAGCATTTTAAAATTAAAAATTTGGCTTGAGCTGAAATATCAGTACACTTTATCGTATTTATCATGTTTAATAACCGACCGTCGACTTACTTAACGACAGCTTGGAATGATGTTTGAAGAATTCAAACGCATGGACATTTGTAAAACAAGAATCGCACATTGAAACACAGCATTCCCGACAAGCGCAACTAGCTATCATTTTGCAATGTCCACACGAAACTAAAAAAAAAATTATTATTAAGACAAGTTGAATTGTTATCATAAAAGTAATCATAATCATAGAATACCAGATTTGGATATATGTTTGTGTTCATATTTAGTAAACGTCTTCGTTAATTCCAAGGAATGCGAACTTGACGACTGAAAAGTATTTTTTTAATATAAATATAAGTAGTATAGGGTGTGTTGATTTAATTCACATATTTACACTCTCAAAGTTTTCTTTGAAAAAAAACTTCTTTGGGCATATGCTTGATAAGAATTAAGTTGCCACACCTTAATATTGTATAATGATTTAAACAAACCTCATGATTATTCATTGAGTTGAAGTACATTAGACCTAAAAGGCAATAGTTGACTAGGAGAACGTTTTTGACGTCTGACTGATTTCTAATGTTGGACTTTTGGTCTGCGGTGAGCAAACATTTCTCTTTGCAAATGTTGCATTCCAGAGTCGAGTCCATTCTGATTCCCTTGTTAAATATACACCTGTCGCAAGCTGAATGTTCACATGGCAGTATGCAGGGTATGCGACAATCTGAACTCTGAAACAGCTTGGGGGCCGCTGAAATATTTAAAAAGTTGAAATAAATCATATATTTTTATGTAGTTGATAAAACCAACCGTTGATTTGGAATTTGTATGTGCAGCAGCAGCAGGTAACTTGCGAAGAATTATGCATTGTCGTTTTTGACTTGTTCCTATTGATGAACCTGTATCAAACATAAAAATAAACTTAATTGACACTTAAGATACTGTTTTCGATGTCTGATGGTAAACATCAGATAAGGTAGTTTTAGCCATAAAATTTAAAGCTTATTATGCTACAATTTTTATAACCAAATCAATCCAAACCTAATACACTTCAAATACGTCAATCTTTTTTCTTGCAATATATAAGATATCTTATTAAATTGTCTAAATGTTCAATGTTTAGTTGATTGCGTGTTTTAGATTTGATTGTGTTCATTAAGCTAAATCCACATTCACAGTCAGCGCTTGACGCTTTAAATGTTCCACAAATGTCGTACAGAAACAAAATTTCCTTAAATTCTCCGTATTTCAGAGCATATATTATTAAATCATTGTATGTTTGTATTTTTCATTAACTAAAACCTTAAAATCAGTTTATTCTTTCAATTTTCATCGGCAATTTTTATTGCAGATTGAATCTTTTCCATGCTCTATATTGAAAAATTTGCAGTTTTTATATCTTCATCGGTAAATCTATCAATTAAGCGATTAAAAAGTAATCGAATATATCGAAGAACTGCAGATCTTGGAGACTACTTAGCCTAAATATTGTGTTGTTATTTTATTTGTAGGTATTTTGGATCGAGTAGTAAAATAATTAACCAGTCGTCGGAATATACAAATGTAACAACAGTCGCCATATTGGATTGGATGATAATTAGGTAGTCAAGTATTCTCGATTTCTCTAAAGCTTCTATATCAGAGATACGGGTTTGCTTTCCGCCGGGATATACCCGATCGAATCGAGAACAATGTGTGAAACCCTAGTTTAGCTTACAAACGTCAATAAGAATAATATCAAATTTCAAGTAAGTATCAATATAGCGATCGCTCAAAACCAGCCTCATTAAGCCATCATCTCTGTGAAGACGTGAAAACAGTAACACGAAAACAATTACCAGTGTACTTACATAGGAATAAGCGGCGGACGGGCCGCCATTCGCTTAGAATCAACTGTAGCGAGCGTAACGGATGAAAATGTTGCCACTCGCATACTTGCTCGTTACATCGAGCTACGTTATTAATTCCCCTTAATTATAATTTTCTATCAAATACATAAAATATATCAGCCATTGATATATTTTATTTATTTGAAAAGTTTTTTCATATAAATTAAATCAATAAAAAATATTATTAATACCTACATCAATTCATAATATTTATATTTGTAAGGGACCTATTTATATACATTTATATTTATTTAGGTTTATTATGGCCAAAAATTGCCGGCATTATCACTTGTAAACACCATGAAAACTTAATTTTTCTCAATCTGTGTCTAATTGCTACCCGTCACTTCCCGTCGCCAAATTTTATTTTAACGAAAAATATGTTTTGTTTATTTATATATGTTTAGGTTTCATTGTGGCAAATTATTTTGGCGACTTTGGCGGGCTCACACGGCGAGTGCGACCTCGCGCACTGTCCACTTATTTTAATATTCTAACATGTAACTTCAACTACAGTGAGCTACCAAATTAATAGGTACAGTACCAATATTTTGTGGTTTTCATGTTTATTTTAAATAATTTGGTTTTTATGGTTATTTCTTTGTTATTTTTGCAGCTAATATCACTACTGACACTTTTAAGAAATGTTACATCTGTTAAAAATTTAAAGATTATTTACACAAGTCTCATAAATAAACGTATAATAATTATTTTAACAATATTTAACAGCTTAGTTATACCGAAACGTAAATAATATTTAATTAGCTATCAATTTAGTTAAGTTTATTGATCATATCTAACTTTAATTAATAGTTTTGCCATTTTAACACCAAAATTGGGATTTTAAGTATGGCTAGGTCTTCAAACACGTCCCCAAGGAAATGTGAAAAAATGAAGATATTATTATTGAACACTAAACATTTACAAAGGTAAATAGCAGCTATTGCAGTCATTTCGATTCGAAGTCTGTGGTTAACAGGATTAAGAAAAAAATCGACCAAAACTTGCCCTTAAAAGTGGATCGCCTCGTACTGACCGCAAAATCAGAGAAGTCTGTCTCTAAAATTGCAAAAACAGTGCGGCCTGTCATACCTTGATGGTCAATGAAAAAAGCATCAAAGTTTCTTAAAGGACAGTCCAGAGGAGATTGCCTGAGGAGAACCTCATGGATCATCGTCCACATAAAAGAGCGGCTGGAATAGGACAAAGCACACAAACACATCGTCAGAATCGGCTAACTATCATTTTAGTAGGCTTTAAGCTTTTAAAAATTCAAATTTAGTACTTATGTTTTTTTTCAGCAGTGCTTTTTTGACAAGTCCACATTCAGAATTTTGGTGAACAAATTATCGTTCGTCAGAAGACACCCAGGGGAGAAATTAAATTTGAACTGTCTCGTGGAGACGGTCAAACACCCTGATAATATCATGGTATGTTCAGACATCTCCTCCAAAGGGATGGGGTGCCTCCACATCGTACAAAGGACTATGAGGCATGACAAGTACTGGAACATCGGTTCTTGCTTCAAGTTAGAGAATGGTTCCCCGGTGGCCAGGAGTATATGTTCATGCATGACTCCACTGCACTGTTGGCCACTGCATTCCTGGCTGAAAAAACTTCCAGTTTTTGCCATGGTCCGGGAATTCTCCTGACATGAACTCTATTGAAAGCCTGTGTGAGCTCACAAAGAGGGGGGGGGGGGGTGATTATAAACAAGTAGCAGTTCATCGGAACCTGAACCATCACTCTCCTGAGCTAAGACAAAATGCAAAAATTATCTGTCGAAGAGCCATAGGTATAAATACGGGACGCGGGTAACCAACGATCACTTCCTCAAACACTATCTCAAATACTTTCTTGACACTCACACATATACACCTACATTAATTTTTAAGTTCAAAGCGTCAGAACTTCAAAAGCTAAAGAAAGCCCAGAGGTTCTTACTCGTTCCTTATCCTCGAGCACAGGCCCTTATCCACCGTTTTATTAGCAACCAGTAGCTTCAAGACTTCGAACAGTGCTCTACTTTCATTCTCTTCTCGACATATCCGTCACGATCGACGACTGCAGCCGGGTTCCTGGTTACGATTAGTGTTAATGTTCTCCTGGGTTCACTGGGTTCAAGAGCGTTTCAAATTAGGCATACTAAATTCGTAGCAACTTCGACGAAAATGGTGCCGACCAAACTTCAGACCATCGAAGTTCGCAGAAGCTGCCGCTTCCCTCTTCGCTTCCTCTGGTCCAGATTTGTGTCGAATCTAGTGTTTCAGAGATACCTACGGAAAACTTTGCGTATAACTAATATACACAAATTGTACATGACGATCTTAAATTATGCACAAAAATTAAATAACAACAAACTTTATTTTAGAAACAGAAATAAACACCTCTAATAAAACGACGATTTTGTTTGATACAATTCATACAATTAACTAATAAAATTGCTCTTTGACGACTTTTTTAGAATTTAATAATATAAAGTTTAATAAACTCTAGTAATAAAAAATCAATTTGCAAAATTTTATTGAAATTTGTAGCATAGCTGGTAAATACGCGAGAGGAAAAATGTTTTCCTCAATTCGAATAGTTGATTATAGAAATATTTAGCCGTTATATAACACGTTCCATGCGCCTGAGCGGCTTTTCTACTTTTCACCTTCAAAACACGTTACGGTACGTTCGTTTCCAAATGTAATTATTTTTAATGGTCAGAAAAATACATTTAAAACTTGCCGGGAAAGTCTGCTGAAAATGATCAGAAAATGTGCACACACCCCTGGTGCTGAAATTCCAAGGTACTCCAAAATTGCGAGTAGAGGCAAATTTATTTCTATGAAAACTTGGTCGTATATTATTTTTTCATTAGAAGAAAGCGTGAGAATTTTAAAACCATTTTTTTTCTTCCACAGTGTAGCAAATATCTAAATCAGGCATGTTCTTACATTAAATAATATAGAAGTTTTCGAAGCAGCATATTCAAGGTGTGTTACAACATACGTGTTTAAGAGCTTCCCATGTTCGCCGATTATATACAGGGAAACTTCGACAGGAAATTAGATTGGGGTGCGACTACGTGACGTAGAGCGTGTGAATCTATGCGTAAATCATTCTCGATCGCTTACGTTACATCATTCAAATCAGAAGATCGATTTAGTATTTGCATTAAAATTCGAAACCTAACGTCTGTAAGCCTTCGTTTCAATTTTTGTTAGCGAAACACACTGTTAATAATAAATATTACGATCAGTGCCTTGCAAACTCATCTCATTCCACAGCAAATCAAGCTCTAAAGAATTTTCAGAAAAAACAGAAATAGTAATATGTCTAAAGAGCGGGGGTTTCCGTTTTTAAAATAAAATAATTCCGCCTTCAGCAAATGTGATTGCTCAAGAAAAAGCCAGACGGAAGAGTTGTTGATCTCTTCCCATTCTTCTGACATTAAATAAACCGAATATCTAATTGTTGCAAAAATTGTTGGACAAAAATTTATATATTGAGCTAAATTTCTATAACCATTTGTCACCAGTGAACAATATACTTGTATTCACTTAAGCGCGCTGTCAATAAAGTCTATGATTTTGTTAGGAATAAGACATTATTCTCATTTAATATCATAAAAGATCGTTCAGCCTGAAGAAACAAATACCAGACCTAACAGGGGCGTTAATTAGAGGCAAAGAAACCCGTTCACCATTCGTCAAAGCTGCTTGCAGTAGTCATATTATAGCACGATAGACCAGTGGCATAAATCGGTGATTAATATTTTAAAGATCTAGGTTAAAATCCTATATGAACCCTATGTGTTTTTTTTTATATGAGGGGAGCAAAATAAGTGATTTTTATTTAATTATAAAATTGGTCGATCATCATAAATTAGATTTTTCTAGTTGTTCCAATTATTGAGAAAAAAATATTGCAATTGCAAAGTGCTATGCATTATTAAAAGTCTTATATGAAATTATATTCTGTTCCAGTTAGTGTATTTTGTAATGAAAAAGTTTTTAATATTTGCTTTGTTACTCCTCGAATGCATTTCTATACAGGTGGCACTGTTTTTTATTATTTGCGATACACGTGGTTGCAACAATAGTTCATTATAAAATGCAAATTTTATTTTTTAACTTTAAACATACGCAGCTCATTTTGAACTAGATAGTTTTCAAGTTACTTACATACATGTATATTTATATAAAACGTTTTCACGTAAAATAACAATAGCGAATTTTGAGTTAATACTATAATATAAGTCAAGGTATCGTCAATTATGTTCTTTCACCACGTAATCAGTTTATTTGATTTGATACATAGACATATTATATAAATATATTTTATTATACCTTATGTTTTATTCATGTATTTAAAATATATTTGAATTTAATTATTTATGGTACTAAGCAATGTTGTTATAGTATAAAAAAATAAACGAAGCCGACGGATTTATTCTCAGAGGTTCCCTACTTAAAAAAATTCAATTATGGATTACGTATCTGAAAAACAATTTTCTTATCAATTTTTAATTTAAAAATTATATGATTAGTTATATTTTCTGTGAATTATAATCTATGCATTACAAACAACATATGTTAAAATATATAAATATAATTTTTAATTAACCCCAAAGGTAACAGTATCACAAAGTTGTTGGCTTTAACCCAAACTAATTCATCCTCAAGCGTGTCCTTATTAAAGTTTAATAGAGGCTACTTTGACACTTTTAATATCTTTGTCATTTCAGAAAAAGAGGAGGGGGGGGGCAGGTGGGGGCATTCGCACAGCTATACAATTATTTTATTATATAATTTCAAGCATTCAATTTATAAACATATTTAATAAAATCAGAACGAAGCTAAAGTAATGCTAAAAATCCAAAAAGTTGAGGGTCCGGTATTCGCACACTCGCTAGCTTCGGTACCTCACGAAAGTGAGGTGCCGACAGCTAATATATTTTAATTTCTCTAATAATATTTTATGTTCTACTTTGTCTAACGCTTTTTTTAAGCCAATAAATAATTCTATAGTTTTATTTGTATCGTTTATATATTAGTATCACGCTACTTAAATAAATGGTGACGTTTATAAAACGGTTTTGACCTTTTTTAAATTACAACTAAGCAAAATATATAGCCACTATAGAAATTATCTAGTACTAATAAAGCGCTCAAAAAACTAAAGCAACATTTTTAAGTGGTGCTGGATAAAGTGGGGTCATATGCTGCTGGCGTCATATAAGTTCATCTGATAAGTCCCCGTATTTTAAAACATTTTTCAGAATTGCTTTCGGTGAAAATATACGGTTTTTTATGATTACTTGTTATTTTTGAGATTGTTAGATTTTCGTAAAGTATTTATTTATATTAGAGTGTTGACATCTTCCAGTAAGTTCAGTAAAAACTCGAGCTACAAAATTTACATATAAATCCATCGATGTGTATGAAATAATTTTTTAACTGGAATTCTAACTACATAGAATTGAGTTTTGCTTTTGAAATAAACGAATCACGATGTTTTCCTGTATACACAGAAAACATGCGATTTATGTAATCGATTCATTCAGACGTCCCAGCTAGGTGAACTTGCAATTTTACGCCATCTGCTTCTGGAAGTAGTTTTTTTTACTATGCATGATGTAAATCGTAAAGTTTTCCGACCCTGACACTTCTGAATTAGAATTCAAGTCGTGCGTTGCGAACACCGCTTCAATCTAAAAAGTTATCGAAAGAAGATACTGCGAAAGTAAGTGCGTTTCGTTAAATGCTTCAAGAGAACGCCCTTGACGGATAATAAAGATAGTCCGAGATGATTTTTCAAAGAAAACTTTCAAAATTGCACGTATTTTATATCCAACGTCGGTATTTTTTTCTATCGCATTATTTGAGTGAATCGATATTTGATTTATTGCTGAACCTTTTTCATTTATAATGTGATATTGTATCGTTATATTAAATATATACTGTAATAATGTTTTAGTGAAATTATATATTTTTTATGAAATATTTCGGTTGAAAGTTTATTAAATTAAGAATTATAAATGGATAGCCTTGTTCTGGGTGTTTTAAAGTATATTGAAAGTTTAAAAGGATATTAAGTTCTAGTTAAACTTCATCGTTCTGCATAAAGTGATTGACGCCTTTGCCATTCTATGAAATCAACATTATAAGATCCGTCACGTTTAATATTAAATAAAAACGATTGCCATCTTTTTTCGTGAAAATAAATATTTACATATTCAATTGAGAATCACGGTAAATTTTATATCTACATTTACAAATGTTGATGGGATTAAAACAGCTAATAATAAAATATGTCATGGTCATTCAAAGGCACAAAATGGGGTACAGGATCAGTTGATCTAGGATTCGAACCAATCAGCAACAGATTATTAAAATTAAGACTGAAAGGAAGCTTAATCAATATAATTTTCGTCAATGCATTTGCTTCAACAGAAGAGGCAGAAGATGAAAATAAAGATAGATTTTATAAGGAACTTCAAAAGCAGTGTGAAAGATTCCCTAAACGTGACGCATTAATAATTCTAGGATAATTAAATAGCAAAGTAGGCACTGGGTATAAAAAGTTAGAAGAGGGAAGAAAATGATCAGAAAGAGAGAAGGATTTAAACGGATAAGAACAAAACCAACCACACAAGAAGAATAATATTACCAAAACATCTAATCATATTCTTCAAAATGATACTCTTCTTAGAATAGTTGTGGGGGTTATTATTGAGCGATAATCACCGTAACCATGACACAATAAGGATGAACTTGACAATATATTGTAAGGGAAGAGATCACACAAAAACCTTCGTTACGTCCAGAAAAAAGAGTTTCACATAAAAAACATGTAATTATAATTCGATGCATTAAAATATTATTTCTTTATTGCAAAACTGGAACAGAAACAATATATCACTGGACGACAAAAATCATCGTAAAGCAACACACACAATTCAAAACGAATTTTAGTCAATAGGAGAGTGCAAAAACAATTATCACTTCTCAGAAGTCAAAAATTCACGTCAAAAGCAATAAAATCGTGTCGGCGCCGTCGCAGTGGGAATGCTCGGTAACGAGCGTTCCCACTGCGACGGCGACAGCACGATTTTATTGCTTTTGACGTGGATTTTTGACTTCTGAGAAGTGATAATTGTTTTTGCGCTCCCCTATTGCTCGATCCTTTGATGGTTGCTGCATGGTTGTGATTCGTCAGTGAGCTTTACAACCTTTGATACTTAAAGCTGGTCTCCAATGAGGATCAGTCAGTCACGGCCAAGGCCTGAGTCGATGGACCATACGGTCATAGACGGTTAGTCCACCAAACGATCGCCGGAGTAGAGAGAAACGAAATTCCACTACATCGTCGCTACCATTCAGGACCATCCACTGGATATCATCCCTCCGCTAGCTTCTCAATCACCACTCGGAGAATAACGATACTCGAACAACATTGTTTGTCGTAATATATGTAATATTATATAATAATCAAATTTTTACTTGGGTTGCCGAAGGTTGATTTTTGCCCCAATACCGGTATTACCGGTATTGCAATCCCTAATTATGAATGAACGATTTTCAAAACTAAATGCAACTAATCTAATATTACACAAATATTTTATAAGACTTATTAATTGTCTGTGAAAGTGCTGTTTAATTTTAATATCTGTGTAAACATACAATATTCTTGCTCGGAAAAATATTTAAAAAATTCATAAATGACTATTTAGTTTTAATTATTAAGTTAACTTGTAAAGTTTGACTGTACCAACATATTTGAATAAAAATAATTACATGTAAGTGTTAAATGTAAAGTTAAATACTATTAAATATTAATAAACATTTTTAGCTTAACGTGACTTTTCTCATTTTGGTGAAATTAGTAAATGGTTTTTTGTAGACTCAGATTTTCGCATCAGCAAAAATCTTTAAGTGGCTAAATGGAACGAGAATTAACGATGTTACAATATTTTAAATAAATAACATCAAAGCGTAACGATAAACGCCCACACAAGGTTTGTTTTGAGGTAATCTTATTACATTGACCATAAACTGAAAACCGTAACCGAAAAATAATTACGTTTTCAGAATTTTAATATTTCACAATGTACGAAATGGGCGGGACTGTACGTTTTAACCATCTGCCACCTTACTTAGCTTTAACAATACACGATTCACTTTATTTCTCGTTTTTTATCGCACTACGTATAACGAGAAAATAACTCGAGAGCCCGAAAAAGAGCATTACACCTAAACGCGTCCCATTGAAAAGTAATTGAAAAGGCAGGGTAAGCAATTCAGATAAGCTCTATGTGTAATCTCGAATGAGCCATTTACCGGGACTTGTAGAATAGATAAAACAAGGCTAAATTAAAGGTTCAAAGGAAAAACTGCCCCGGGCAAAGCTGCGACTGGATCATAATCAAAAATAATATCCTGTTGTTTTTAAGATTTTTTCTCAAGCCAATGTTGAGCTTTCGTTCTACGCTAATTAATCAAAATGATGGAAGAAGTTGTTATTGACAAGCTCTGCTATTTACGTTTGACGATTTCATACTTTTGGTAACGACGTGAGATTTTTCTCTTTCATTTTTCTTTTTCTTCTTCCTGGTACTTGATCAACAACCATCAATCTTTTCAGACTTATACAAAGTGCCCGCGAGACGCTGCGAATTGAATTGTAGGTCCAAGATAAATGGTAGATAGTTGAATCTTTACACTCGAGTAATGTAACTATTATGTTTTATATCTATACTCAGTATGGTAACTATTACAGTGTAATGTAACTATTACTTTTTATGTCCATACTATTTGCACTAGCAAATACTATTTAGTCTGATTTGCTATTTTTAGTTATATTTTTTTATTTTATTAAGATTGTTTTCCGAAGATTTCGAAATGAATTATTTTACTTTTACATTTGCAGAATTTTTTTCCTGATCCTCGAGTCAGATGGCTTATTTTGTTAAGACAAAGTTTGCTGTTTTTGTTATTATGTTATGCAACAATAAATAATTGTTTTTCGTGGGTGGATCTGTACTTTACAGGTGTTTTTAAAGCGAGTTCACTCTGGATTATAGACGCCGAGCTGAACCAGTGGATGCGAAGAGAGAAGCGGCGGCTTCTGCGATCTTCGCTGGTCTAAACTATGATGTTCCAGAATGAATGTTTAAGTGTGATTGCCAGTCTCTGAAAAAGTCTCAGAGGAGACGAAGTGTCTGGGAGGTATTTATATTCATTGCTTCTTCATATAAAATTTTGTCAATCGGCTATTTTCGGTGATTAATTGCAGAAGAGTGGCAAGTATTTTTTAAATTCAAAAGCACGCATTATTTTATGAAGGAGACATATATTTTTAATCCTTTTTAGATTGTAGTGCGTACTATGCAACTTAAGCTGTAAAAATGTTTCCCACGGTGGGATGCATTTTAACAAAGAGACCCATTTTTTCTTAGGCGTTTAAAACGCTTTATTACAAGCCAAACATTTTTTATAATTTATGAGTATGAGTCAATCCCTTAAAGTGTTAATAACAATGGGTTTAATTTAGGTACCCGACGTTTAAAAATGCTTTCCTGTCCCATTCAAGTGTATAAAATAGTTTGCAAGAACAAACACATTTTAGATATTTAAAAACGCAACTAATCTGCTACACCACTTTTATTCACCTGAACTCTTCCGCATTTAACATCGCCGTCCAATACTGAATTATGATTTTCAGCGCTATATTGATATACATAGTCATATGTGCAATAAAATATATTATACAGATTCACTAAATGTTCCACTGGCTGAGAGACTCAAAATCACTTCAATCAGATCCTATCAAAACTTTTATCATTGTACATAGTCAAGCGATTCATAATAACTGGCATTTGCCAGTCAATAAAAATAGTTGAGAATCACTTTAATGGAACATCGAAATATTTTACAGATATGTGAGATGAGTGATATGGTAAAAAAATGTAGTAGATTCCTGTGGATCATTTTAATGTAAAATATTAGGATAAATACAGATAGAGCTAAGGCTTTGAATAAAAATTGTTCAACTTTTTTGAATAACTCAAACATAATTTTGAGGTAAAACTGGACCCTGTATATCTACTAAGATCAGTACTATTATATTGGAATGTTTCTCTGCTCCAAATGTCATAAAGTTGCTTCTAAAATCTGAACAAGAGCGTTGGCTTTAATTTCATAAAACTGTTCATTTGCTAATGTGTGCTTTTCTTCATTCAATTAGAGTTGATCATTTATTAAAAAAAATATTATTTTATAGATAATTACAGTCTGAACCGGCTAAGAAAATACATTAAAATTGTCAAATGACTTCTTTATTTGTGAGCGGTATTTTAAATGCTGCAGCTGTGTTGTCGAATATGACGTTATCTTTAAGCGAAGTCCCTTTGTCGTCGCTGTTGTGTGCAAAATATTAAATGTGAAATAGTACAGCGTTGCCATTTAGGGTATCTATTATACTTTTCAGAATTAAAATTCTTTTAAAGAGTCTGTTCAATTAAAATATATTTTTTTTAGTAAATGTTTGAATACTCTTATTTACCATAACGTAAATTTAATAAGACCTAATCATTTTATAAAATTTGATTTCTAAATATAACTCACATGCATATGGCATTAAAAAATATTTATTAAATGTTTATGAATAATTGACTAAAATTAAAAAGTGAAAAAATTTTAACCCACTTAATAACCCAATTTTTTTACAAACGATTTTATACCCATTTTAACGGTAATGTTAACGTGAGATCTAATATATTAAAACAGTATTTGTTCTCCTTAATAATGGTTCAAAAATTCAATCGTTTTTTTTACTGAAACCTCATAAACCGCTATGAGATAACTCATATTATAGATCCCGCTCCCAGAATGATTAAAAAATAAAAGTTTTCCACCCTGTTAATTTCCGCTGCGTATGGCAATTTCCGGCTATGAAGGTAGTTTGATGTAGTAGTTAAAATGGTGTATGTGTCCTGTAAATTTTAAATGGTATTGTATTGGCAAAATAATATCGACTAGTATATAATAATACGTTGTAAATCTTTTGTTGCAACATGACAGACAATATCACGTTGCGTTACAACCAAGTAAACACAATCAACAACTACTGAATAAGTAGTGTAACCAGATTTAAACCAAAGTATGTAAATCAATAATAAACTGTTTTTATGGCTTTAAATAAATAAATAAAATAAATTAAATTAAACTTTTATATTTTTGCACCGTTTAGCCCCATTTTCACCTACATATGCTTTATAAACAGGTTTCATTACTTTAAACACTACACGCAGGAAGTTCGTAAAATTATTTACAGGAAATCTTAGTTTACGCGAACACAATTAATGTGTTTAAATTACGCTTAAATTAATTAATATCATATTACATGCTTCGTATATTCCTCATATTCCTTCTTATACAGAAAATATATTCTATTATTACATGAACATATTTTCCTAATTGTTTTTTGAACATCCTTACATAATATAAACGCACTAAATCCCTTTCATTATAATACATATTTATGTTATATATTAAAGCTTTTAACTGTTTTTATATACATTTTTTAAAATCTGTCTGGTATATATTTAATGCACAATTAATTAAAAAATAAATACAAATATATTGAAACAGAAGTGAGATTTTAATATACAATATTTATTTGAAATTTAAAAAAGACATTATTAATTAGTTTGAAATTGAACTATTTCAGAATAGTTAGAAGCTAGTTGAATATAAATGTAAAAAAAACGCAGAAACACAGAAAAACAAATGGTGTGTCATTTACTTTAATAAAATTATAAACATATAAGAAATTTTTGTAAATATATGTAACGATATTTAGTATAATGAGTTGGTTTTTAACATTTCAAAGTTGCTCCTTCGATATTTATTTATTTTATTAAATCTTCCATTATGACCACCAGACTGAAAGTCTGGTGGTCATAATGAAAGAAACTATATTAATAATTATAAATTATTATGTGTAATATAATTTATATTCGATAGATGTCACTGCAGCTGGTTTTTTTAATAATAGCGCATTTTAAAAAATAAAAATTCGAGTGCTACTGCCGGGGCGCGAACCCATAACATCAGTGTTATTAGTCTGAGACGTTACGGACTACGCTATTCCGTGCTTAAAAAGATTAACAATATATAAAATAATTAAAATACGAGGAATGCTAATAAAGCTTTAAAAAGATCTTAGATATATTCTCATTTTATTATTAATTTTATTTTTTAATGTAATTAAAGACTACACATTATATTACTCATATAGGATTTTTAGTAGACCTTTTACGTAAAGCTATTGTGGATTATGGTTTATCCACGTATTTATCTACGCATTAAAGAATTAAGTGTGTTTGCTCTATAGTGCTATATTTTTTTTTTCGTAAAAGATGGTTTGTTTTAGATGCTAAATCAAGCAAAATAAAAAAATGTGGCAGTAACTTTTAATGCAATTCTGAAAAAATCTAAATGCTTATTTTTTATTAGTAAGCATACCGAAAATGTATTTCGCGTTTACTGCTTCATTTAAAAAAAAATAATACAATACTGATCCCTTCACAATCTTCTGATTGGCGTCATAAATTTGATTGTTTTTTTTGTGTATGGACTAAAAAAAAATGAAGCAAGATCAATTGTTTTCAATTATTTTTAAAACGCTAATGGTAACTTGCTTTTAAGCTGGCTGGTGCAGGGGCAAAGCCTCGGTGCTGAACACGTTGTATTGCGTGGTCTAAAAATAAGGCTTGAATCTGTTGGTGTGTTGTGCGTCTGATGAAGTAAATCAAGTTCCCGAAACTAAAACTGATAAGAACAGTTTGATTTGCCAGTGTTTCCATTAGAAAGTTTCATAATTTTATGAGAAGCAATTCTCTAATAAATTATTAATAGAATGAGACCTAAATAGTGAACTAATATTATGTAATAGTTAAGATTTAAAAGGTCTGATTGTCTTGCACAAACAGCGGATAGACGGCGGACAGACACATCTGTGATTTTTTACACCACACACGATCAGATTTGTCCGCCGGACATCCATCTCGGATATATCCGTACATGTGTGGCCAGCTAATACGCGATTAAAAGCAAGATTGACATTCCAAAAGTGTTTTTAAATATTGTTATTAACATCATATTTACCATAGGAAGAAAATATTTATTCAAAATATTTTTTAAGACATGAAATGACACTTGTGTTAATTTAACGCATAATTTATTTACTGCGTATTTAAATAACATTGTAGGTATTTGCCTAATATCGGTTTAAACGCATTCGCCCAATTATTTCGCTTCAACGTCTCAATTTTCCATACGGGTGACCTAAATTTTCTCCTATCAAGTCTAAGTCACCAGCTTGCATCAATCTGAACCACGTTTTGCATAATATAACTAGATATACTAAACTCTTGCAGTTAAAAGTTTGCATAATTTGTAGTACCACATATGAGGTCACGTGCTCTGAACGAACGCATCTCCGAAAAGCCTCTTACTCTAGATACGAATGTGGAAAATTAATATTGTTGAAAGTATTATACGCAAAGTTTTTTACTGCCAGCCGCAGCATTCATTCGCAGCGAGTTATTGAGTATGAAATTATGCTCAGACAGTCGCCTACTCGGCAGCGGAGTTTGCTATGGAGCTTAATTCATCCGGTGAAGAGCCACGCTCGACTATTATTACCATACCCGGCGACAAACAAATCTCGAAAGCCTTTGTTGTCGATGGACGATCAAAGAATCGCGACAAAGCCGCTTAAGCGATAAGATTAATTTGTACCTGACCATCGAGAGTTGATACATTGTTGTGGGGGGAATAAAAAAATATATGTACCTATATCAAAAAGCGTCCCAATAAAGTCTGAATACAGTTTTAATATTATAATTTATAAATACTAAAATATTTATAACAAAAACTTTTTATTTTTATTATGTCTCACTTAACACTAAACAGAAATATAGTATATTTACATTTTAGTGCAAATTAAAAAAAAATATATATTTTGTAGATAGGGATTTTTAGAATTATTAAAAATACAACAATGTAGTATAGATACACATAACTTTTATTATTTTGTTGTGGCGGCTATAGAACATCAGATAAATAAAAAAAAACGCATTCCGCCGCTCGACGTCATGCAATTAATAATAAAAATTAAAGTTCATTTAAAGAAAATAAGCAATTAAAAAGCTACTATTTTTTAAGACACATAAACTAATCTTGAGGTTGGCAACTATATTTTGCTTGTATGGATGTAGATCTACTAAAACTTATTAAAAGCAATATATTGTTAAAATTTAAAGCACATATTAATTTACATTCTTTGAAAAATGGCAAGAGTAAGCTCAATGCATTAAAATGGAATAAGCACAATCAACAACTACTAGGTAAGTAGTAAGACACCAGACTGACATCAAAATCGTTAAATCAGTGACATTTATTTTAATATGTATGTACTATTTTTCCGATTAACAATCTAACGACGAAGCTCGATTTATTTTAAATTATTTATTATGATATAAATCCGTAAGATTAGAAAAATTTAGGAAAACCAAACTCAAATTGCCTTCTAATAATTAAACTTTTTCTTTTTATCAGCTTCGCTTCTTAAATCGCTATAATATGAATTGTTTTATATGATGTATGGTTATCATTTGCTTAATTTTATGTCGCAATATCACAAATGAAGTCTCAAAATGTTGATGAGTAAAAATAATTTAAGAATTAAATTATTTTATTGTCAAATATTTAATTATATGATATAATTGTAAGGAAAATTTTGGCAAAGTCATATAATAAAGCTATTTATTTTATATGAAGTACATAGTGATATTTTAGAGATAAAAAATAAAATCTGGGGTTGTATATACATACATATAGGCGCGGGCGATGAGATACTTTATGCAAGAGCATGCGGTCAGCATGCCCTTATCTTTCATTCACTCTCGTCACTTAGCACGCGAGCGACCGAGAGGGAAAGTATCGTACCGCCCGCCCCTGATACATATATAAAATAATATTTCAATAAGATTAAGAAACATAATCTTACATATACAAAATATAACTGAGTTTTTTTTGTAAATGAACATTAATAAAGCTTACCGCTAATGTGTCTCGTACATAAAAATTCAATTATAGTTATAAGATACACATATTTATAGAAAAACACGTAGGTGGATTTTAATAGCAATAAACCTTATAGTAGCAAAGCCTTCTCTTTCACCACATTTAATTATTATAAGAGCACTTCAATTATTATAAGAAATACATTTATGCGACTATTTCCAATCGAATAATGTAATATTTTTTATCCCAATTATTATTATTTTATTGATAAAATGAAAAATAAAAATTAATTGTATTTACATACATCGGATTTATGTACTTATGGTATAAAATATTAAGTATGTTATAAAGACACAAAAAATGTTTATAATATTATTATATAAATTTGATGTATAAAAAATAACTTATCTAAGCTTTCATTATTAAGGAACAAATTTATCTATTTTGTCAAGGAAGATTATTTTTGTGAATATTAAGTTTTTAGACGAGTCTATACATATTTGAATTTTACCATTATTTAATTTTTAACATTTAAATTTTTTGAACAAAGCTTTTTTTTCTTAAATATAGGTGAAATTATATTAAGGATTACTAATGCAAAAACTACTATTTTAATTTATGAACGTATCAAAAAATGATATAAATATATCAATAATTGTAAATAAATTTGGCATCCATCGTTCTTAAAATATTAAAAAATGGTCAAAAAATACCATATTTAATATTTTTATTAAATAAAATTAATCTATTTTATTTTGGATTACGCGCTTATAAATTAGTGGCTAGCTGGTGGAGCCAGAATAAATAAAATAGTTAATCTCAGATCACTCTTTGCGTGGCGTGCGATCTTCTTATAGTGATATTTTTCGCAATTTTTTCAAATATAATTGATATATAGATATGTATATATATTGCTGAATAAATTTTAAGGACTGATATAACGGTGATTCTTTTAGATAAATATCTGGAATAAGAAAATTATAATTTATTTAGGTATATTTATAGAAAAATCATATAAAATTAAAATGTTCTAAAATACTGTTGATATATGAATATTTTGAATATATGTATCTATTTCGTAACAATAATAAATATATTGATTATAAAAGTAATTTTGAATAATCCAGAATAATAAAATATTCTTTAAAATAAAAAAAAGATTAACACATTTTTTATTGCTTATTATTTACACGCTGAATTTAAAAATTCTAGAAAGTAATAAAAACCTGATTTGAGAAGTTTTCTAGTTAAACTTTCATCTTTATTTCACAATCATGCATATATACAACGGAAAGTTTTGTAGAACACTTGATTAAACTGAAAGTATTATTATGTTTTAATCGTTAGTAGAAGTAATAGTTAAAATATTTCAATTCATACAATTGTTTCTTATTAATCTTTTTAATTTTCAGGAGATTTTTTTATTTATTATTAAACATAATTTTAGGTCTAATAATAACTTATAAAAAAAATATTAGGCTTCCTATTTAATTTTGTGATGCTGTGTTTTAAAGAATGTCTTAATAAAGTATCGAGTTCGCATTTGATATTTTAACATCTTGCGCATCTTAAACAAACACGACTAAAAAGGCTATTTTTTATTTTAAAATTTAAAGTGAAATTTTAATTTCTATAAAGCTTTATCTGTTTTTTACACGAACTTCCGAGAATAACAAAACGTGAAACGTAGTATTAAATTAGCGACGAATTTATTTTTGAAGACGTGATCATCTTTATGTGTACATCGCATGTGAATAACGTAGGAGTCATAAAAAAGGCGATGCTTTTATTATTATTTTTTTAAAGTGACAAAATATGCTTTCAAGGTGTCAAGTAGTATTTTACACGTGAGCTAAATACAAAAATTGTTTATATATGTACTAATATACATGATAAAATATTTATAGAACTCTCACGTTTCTACTATTGTAATTTACAAGATCGACCTTTAAATGTCACGATACAATATAATAGTGTTATCAATTTTAAGACCCTATTATGTTTGTAAATTATAAGCTTAAATCAACCTATATATTGTGGTTTCCTTATTATGTCACTTTATGAGGAAGGCGCTTCAGAATTAGGAAGGTAGTGTTTCGATCAGAGAACAAATAATCTCTGATCTATGTTATGTATGTGACATGTTGTTAATCGGTGAATATCCAACAAAGCTGGAAGAGCTACTTATTCAAGTCAAATGATATAGTACATCAATGGGTTTATATTTAATTAAGAAAATATGTACGCCATAATAAAATAAATGATTTAATTTTTTTATTTGCATTTTTATTAATTTATTTCCAATACTCACTTTGGGACATATTATATTTTCTGAATTATCAATTATCAATTGTGTCGTTAGGTATTAAACTAGCTCATCTAAATGTTACGTAAAAATAAATAAATCAAATGAAATATAAATATTTTACTGATTTTTTTGATTATTATTTTTGGCGATACATATATTTATTGCATTTAGTTCCCAAGTTGGTGATATTTTATTAAACAAAACAAAAAATACGATTTCTTAAAGAATATATGGCTACATAGAAAATACGCATTGACCGTGAGAATAAGGCTTGTCGCATATATGTATTAAAAGCGCAATGAAAAATGTTAATATTTTTTGTGTCGCTGATCACACTCAACTATGTGACGAAAAGAGATTATGAGGTATTTGCTTTCTTAAATACATAAAAAACGGCAATTCAAAAAAGTTTAATATTGCATTGACAGTGTGAATTGGACCTACAAGTGCATTATGTTCGGTTTGTCGTGAATTGGACCTACAAGTGCATTATGTTCGGTTTATATAAGTAATGCTTGCGCTACACTCTCTGGAAGTTGTCTGAACCGAAGTTTAACTGAAGTCGGCCAAGGTTGCCGACTTCCGTGTAGCGGCCACACTGCCACAAATTTCATATGCCGTCCGGACGGCGGGCGTTAATGACGTACGCACGGCGGCTGCTGTCATGTACAGCTGGCATATTTGCGCGCGATCGAAGAATGTGCCAAATAATCGCATTTTTCAATTGTCATATTGTCAAAATTACGCTACTGATAATTATAAAAGTTTGTGTGGGCACTCACCAATACAATATCAGTGAAAACTTTTCGGTCGTAAATATTCAATTTACGCAAAACCTTTGTCGGCTTTTGCAAAATGTCATAAAGCATAAAAATGATACTTTAGAATACAAACACCACATCTGAGACTATCCTAGAATTTGTCGCCATCGATTCTAAATAAGAATTCGTTATGGTGTGACATTTATATAAACCGATCTAGGAAAATACATAAGGATATTCGAAACGATTTTTTTTAACAGATTCAAGTACCACTAATTATTTTTTAATTATTTAATTTTAAATGAAAAAAAATATATTAACGATATATGTTAAAAGTATATAATATCAAAAATATAATTAATCCCTTTTGGTGCCCTAAAATATTCAAAGATATCAGTAGGACGCCTACGCGCATACTGAAATTGAACCGAGCTACTCGTTATATCTCAGTTTGCGAAAAACCATATCATTATCTCTCTCACTCCCGTCACTTAACACGCAAGAGAGCGAAAGGGGAAGTATCTCATCGCTCGCGCTCGGAAGAGTAGCTCCGACTTAACTGAACTACCTCCACTTTACCTCCCGTTCTCTGTAACCTTGGACAACTTCTGAGAGATTTTAGACCGAAATCGACCGAAGTAACCCACTATATTCTCCGTCCTTGGCCAACCTTGGCCAACTTCCAGGGAGTGTAGTGCAGGAATTAGACACAGTTAATAAATAAATCAACAAATTTATTCAACACTTAAAAAATATAATTTTTTATTGAGCATGGGATAAATCCGAATTTCACATTTAAGAGCCATACATAGTTTTATCAGCACCTAGCAAGTAAAGGGTTAATATTGTTTATTAGTTATAAACTACTGGCTTAGATTCTTTAGTCAAAATGTTATTTTTTAAATATTGCAATTAATGTATTTTTTATTGTTTTATTTTATTATAACCTGAATTATTTTTGGATTTTACTTCATCTAAGATATCACTCTTTTTTGCCTTTGTTCACTTCATTGATATTTAGATCCTTTTACTTAGTGTAGAAGAAAAAAACACACATTAATATTTATTAAAAACCAAGCAATTTACCAATGAAATAATTGAAAGATTTTTATCAAAAATAATGAGATGTATTCGTGCCAAACATTTTAAAGAGATGGTAAAAAATTTGATCCGAAAATCAACCCGTTTTGTAGTTAGGCTAAAAATAAAAATAAATATAAATATTAATTAAATAAATAAACACATTTTATAGAATAAACCTCACTATATATTAAAAACAGTTAATCAAGCTTAATGCTTAAACTTTATTTAAAACGATACCAAATCAAAACCAGAATTCAATATAATCTATTTTAGATTCAATTAATTATAATAAAAAAATTATTTAAAAGGGCAGATTGATACTTTAATAGCTTGAACAATTTTAATATTAATATACATATTTATGATTTATTATTTTAAATTTCATGACTTTTGTTGAATAAAACGCCTTTCATTAATACGATTGATTGAATGCTTTATTGTATTATCGTCAAAATGTTTGAATTATTCGCTTCGTTGATTTTGGATCATATTTGGTATATTAAAAAAATGTGTTTCGTTAGATATTTTTATTATTTATTTTAAAACATAATTGCATTTAAAAAATGGCAAACACATCGACATTCTGATTTATGTATTTTAAATATTCCAGTTAGTAACAACATCTAAAGAATACGGTTAAATTTAACCGTCTAGACGGCATTTATTTGGCTCACTTGTATTTAGTATAATATAAAAAGGACTGTTCAAGCATTTCAGGTAAACATATGTTAGATTTTAAACTTGATTTAAAATAAAATATTGCTATATTTATGCATTAAAAGATTTGTAAAATATAAGTGCATAATGAAACTTTTTATAGTCATCATTATTTATGAAACAGATTATATTTAAGATTGATTACCGAGATAATTCTCAGTATTGGCAATCAGGCTTTACCTAGAGGCACCAGATTATGGCATGAAGATAACGCTGTTAAGTTTCGAGAAAGTTAAACCTAAGCACAGACTTTGCAGCGACTTGAAAAGTTGTTTTTGTTGCTGATATGAATGTTAACGATCGATATTTTATATGAGTCTGTTTTATTTGCTTAAAATTGTTTTGTACAGCAATGCTTTAAGAAGCAGTCGATATATATTAGCATACAAATACGGATATTTTTGTATTGGCAAATAAAATATATACCTATGTATATAAATACGATGAAAAATTAAAATTCTGCACGTACACGAGTTACGTCGATCAAACGGAATTGAGTGAGAATTCAGAGTTGGCGATTTTCCAACGAAAATTTCATTCCATAAAAGGTGGGTACTTTTGTAAAGAAACTTTGTGAAAAATTTAATGCCAGCTATTATAATTAAAGCGAGATGAAAAATAAGCGGAAATTTGTTAAGCGTTTCGGTTGATTAAAGCTGAAAAAAATATAAATCGTTTCAATGTACAATTAATAATATTATGTACAATTAAACATTACAATGTTCATTAGATATTTTCGTAAAACTTGCTGTGATCATTAAGCTTCTAGACACATTTTAATAGAAATATGTACTATATTAATAAGTCTAATAATAAATTTGTTATTTTTTCAAAACGTAAAAAAAGCGTTGACTAACCTCTCAACCTTTTCCTGGTTAGTGTTAGCTTTATTTTATTCGATTTTTAGCAGTGGTGTATCAGTTTTTATTGCGTTTTTTTTATATATTTCTTTAAGAACTGACATTCGGAATTGCGGACTTGATATTTCTACTTTATATTGTAAGTCATTGTATTAATTAAAATTTTAAATTGCAGTCTCTCACTTTTGGTTTTTAAAATTTTAATTTGCAGTCTCTCAATTTATTTTAAATTTTGTATTGTTAAATTTTGTTAATTCATTTTACATATTTATTTGGATTTTTTATGTATAAATACAAAGGCTTTCAATATCTTTTACAAAATCAATATAACATATTTTTGGTATTATTTTGTATTATATAAAAATAATGTATTTTATTTATAATTTACTCAGTTATTTATGTAAATATATTACAATTATATTATATAGCTGTCGCTACTTCGCTGCCGTGAGGTACCGAAGCTAGCGAGTGTGCGAATACCGGACTCACAACATTTTGGGTTTTAATTATTATTTTTGCTTCGTTCTGATTTTTTTATTGTTAACTATTTTTAAATTTAATGGTTAAAATTAAACTGTAATATTTGAGATTTTCAATTAGTCAAAATAGTTCAATCTATAAAAAAACTACTTTCCATTTTCAAATCATTTCAAAATAGGTTTACAATTTAATATTGAACTAAATATTGTATATAATTTAAGATTAGGTTTAAAACTTAGCTAGATAATAATAAAACTAAACACTGTACAGTAAAATCTCAGTATCGAAGCTCACGTTACCAATGAAAAAAACTTCGTTATACTGAAAATTCACTATATTGAATGTAAGCGAAGATGATATATTTTTATTTTATTTTTAATTACTATATTACTACAGCATCAAAATAACTTCTTACAATATTGACATATCGTGTTTTGTCTATTTTTAAGGATACTGTAATGAACACAATAAATTTGTTTAAAAATGTTTTATTAAAAAAAATTTTGGGTCGGCGAGACACCTGTGAATATATCAGGCATAAGAACTAAATTCGGAGAAATATTTTGTTAAGTTGTAACGTCATTTTTAAATTCAGATCAAAATATTTCGTTATACTGAGATCAGTCTTCGTTACAATGAAAACATTTTGTATGTAAGATTTTTGTGGAAATATTAAAAATTCGTTATATTGAGTATTCGTTATAAAGATCCTTACATAAAAAAAAAAAAAAAAATGAGTATATACAATATTGAGAATCTAGTAGAGATTATGAATTCAAAACCGCAGTTAAATAATTAAGTACAATACAATAATAAAGCATTGAATGTAAGATTTAGTGAATTTGAATCACTATCTTTAAAAAAAATCACAATATAATTTGTAAATTTAAGAAATGAACCAGTACTGATGAATTAGATGTAATATAATAAAATTAATATAATTTGAAGTTTGCTAATATGCCTAAAACTAAAATAAAATTTAGTAAAAAGTTTGAGGAAATGGTACCAATTAGCATATTGCCTTGTATAAAAATTGCGATGGAAAAAGTTATAATTAAAAAAATAAGAAATTTAAGAATTTTATTATTTCACAAAACATTTTATGTGAACAACAATCGGGATTCAAAGAAAAACATTTCGCTGAGATTGCATTACAAGTAATTATAAATGATTGGTTGTTAGCCAAGGATATAACAAAATTATTGGAGCAGTTTTATTGGATTTCAAGAGAGCCTTCGAAGCAATAGATATAATAATAATGTTGAAGAAATTAGAGAATATCGGTTAAAGATAGTTAATAGTAATTATTTAAAAAAGAGAAAATAAAGAGTTAAATAAAATTATGCGTATTCCGAAAAAAAAAAATTTCACGGTGTACCACAGGGGTCTAAATTGGGACCATTGCTGTTTATATTGTATTATATATTAATATAAGAAAATGTAAAATACATCTGTTTGCTGACGCCACTTTAATATATTGCATAGGTAATTATATTAAAAAAGTTGTAGAAATAAATATAATAGAAATATGGTTAAAAAATAATGGACTTAAAACTTTATATGTTTATTAATTTAAAAAAATTGTGAGATACAAGAATAGCTATAAATAACTATTATAGAAATAGTATAATTGTAGATAAAAAAATATATTTTAAGAAAAATTGTAATTACATATTAAACACAATTTTTTTTATACAATTGTATTATTTTGCATCAATATTAATTGTTGTTTAGAAATATTAGATATGTTTAATAAATTAGATAAAATGGTGTTGCAAAAATTACAAAATAAGGCAATGAGATTTGTTTTAAATAACAATATATAATTTACGACTTAAATGATTAAAAATCAATATGTCGCTTACACATATATTATGTATGATACATTTATTAGAAATATAACATTCAAATTAACTTTCAAGCAATTAAGCGCTGATTGTTTGAAGTGTTAACAACCTCGAAAACTCGACAGACATTTTGAAGTTTTCTATATTATTTAATTATTTATATACGATTTAATCTTCTTAACGCAATCTTTCAGATCGTTAAGCTTAATAGTTGTTATTTAAATGAGCGTGAAAGATTAAATGAATTTAAATAAGATGTTTGCCTCAAATATATATATATGCTCATACATATATACGTAGTATCTATTTGCGTTGAATTTGAAATATTCAGGTATAATTTTACTCGACAAAATTAAATAATGATTATGAGGTAAATAACGTATTATTATTTAATGACTTGAAAGCGCGGTTATTGATATATTAAAGCTTTCTATATTTAGAATATAAATATTATATTAGCTACTTTTCAGCGTAAAAGTTTCAACATCGCACAGATATTATAAGTAATAACGATTTGAAGTTTAAAAGTAATTTAGCAAAGCGTCACTATTTATATTACAAATTTATCAAGTTTAAAGCTATATTTAATTATTAATATTATAGTTAATTTAAATACTAAGAAAAAAATTAAATTAAGAAATAAAATTATTCTATAAATAATAAATATAAAATGTGTAGTTCATTGAACATTTATCGATTTTAATGTAATTTATTTAAGGCAATGAAATATTGTTGAAGATTTCAATCTTTAATTTGCATAGAGAGTTTCTCTGTGCTTAGTAATTAACAATGAATGATAGGAATTAAAACCGTGAATCATACATCAATGGATACATGCGACTTGAAAGTTTGTTCTGTGGTTTACTTGAAAGTGGTTAACCACTGGCTGGCAGCTTAATCACTTGCGAAAGTTAATTTTGCAGTCGTTTAATTAAGAGGCATTACGAGCTTTATTTTGTATATATTCGTGAAAGCTATTAATTGATAAAAGCAATACATGCTAAAATAAAGATAATATTAAAATAAAATTTACAGATTAAGGGTAGTAAAAAATAATTCATTCGCAGCAAAATTCATTATTTCGAAACTTTAATTTAAAATATACTTAGGATAAAATAAAATTATTAATTAACCAATGGATAATTTCAATAGTTCATTTACCTTTGTAATCGACGTTAAAGACCGACCATACGAAAGCATTTAGCGTAATGTTTATTTTAGAAGAAGGTATCGATCTGTTGGAATAACCAATTAAAACATAGAAAGGGTACAACAGTTCGAGACTTACGCCTAGTAGATAAAAGTAAAAAAAACAAAGAGAAAGATTCGCAATAATGAAAAATTTCGAGGACGATTTTCTGCTCAATGGACAGAATCATCGTTGGATGTTTTGTAGTATTTGCCTTTAACTGAAAAGGGTTTCGAGGTATATATTTTATTTTTCACTACAATTATTCGATGCTCTTTTGCTATTTACTCCAACAATATAAATTAAATTAGTCCGTTTAATTCAAGCTCTTATACACTTCCTTCGCTTTGTAAATTATATCAAAATAATAGCTCAGAGGCTTATCGCAGTACCGGATTTTGATATAGTGTTTTGTGTGTAATTTGCTTGAATTATCTTGTATGTGTTGAATTGTACTGATTTTCTTTAGAAAACACATTTATTCATTGAAGTGAAATTCGGTAAGTATGTATAATATATGAGCTCAAGTTACAATTCTATCGATTGCTCACGATGAGCGTATCATGTCAAATGAAGTATAATATATTACCAGGAATATAATAATATCAAATATACTTTTTTAAGACACTTCGGTAAGAATATGTCACTTCCACTACCTGAAATAAACAAGAGTTCATCTAGACAAGATCAAAACAAGCATCCAATTTTAACGCGAATCCAAAGAGTTGTACCTGATCTTCAAGACGACTTGGAAACTACTGCGACACAGCTCCACGAAAGAACAATATATAATGTAATATAGAGAACTCTGTATATATGATGTATTTAAGTCGTTTATATTTTATCATAAAAATATAATTACAATTGTTTATCAAAGCGCAATTATTTATTTACGATTTTTGGCATAGAAAAAAATAATGATATATTTAAAATAAATTAATTTTTATTATTTTGTATATTATAATTTACAAATAAATTAATAAAACTATCGCATCATTGACATGGTTGTTTAATTACTACAATTAACAATATGTCAGTTAAAACAATGCATATAATGGATGTACTTTCACGCTCGTATAGGCAAGTTTCATCACTAGGTTACACGTTTCCGGTATAGCCTTTCACTTCCGCATTCGAGTGCCGAGCCTCTATCTTCTTCAGACGATTGCAATAGCACTTTATGTGAATCCCGGCACCAGAGAATATGCTTTCTTTGATGTCGGATGTTAGGGTGTATAGGAAAAGCATACTACATTGTTCATTTGTTGCAGCCGAGAAAAATACTCTATGTATGTGTTATATTTTTTTCGTTATTTGTATCCGCCAGATTCTGCTTCGTGTATTTCTTTCTCTTCTTCTTGCTCAAATCCGCAAGGCTGTGCAACCTAAAGTGTTTTGATCATAATATCCGCCTACAATACAAAACTACACACACGTTTATATATATATATATATGTTAAAATAATCGTCTTGACCTAAAAAAATATTTTCTTGAATCTTGGTTCACCATCCAAATTTATAAAAAAATATTTTTACATAAATTAAATACTATTTTAATTAACAAGATCTTAGCTATATTCATTAGCTACAGTATTTTATTAATTAAAAATAATTATATCAAAAAATTATAGAACTACTTTTAATATTTGCGGAGAAGCGTATCGCTTGAAAGAAAGATTTTGTTCGTTTCGAACCATTTTTTTAGAGAGCCTATCAAATTTAAGTGACTATCATTTAATTAAGATCAACAACTTATATGCATATACAGTGAAATTTCAGTATAGCGAAACTCATGGGACCGAAGAAAAAAATTCGTTATATTGAATGTAAGGAAGATGATATTTTTTTGTTTTATTTCTTATTACCATATTACTACAGAGTCAAAAAAAAAAACTCTTACAAGATTAATAGATCGTTTTTGTTTATTTTTAAAAATACTGTAATGAACACAATAAAATTTGTTAAAATTTTTTTTATTAAAAAAAGTTTGAGGGTCGGCGATGCACCTTGAATGACGCTTGTGAACACTAAGACGAATTGAATTCTGAAAAATATATGTCAAGTTGTAACGTCATTTTTAAATTCAGATCAAAATATTTCGTTATACTAAGATCATTCTTCGTTACAACGGAAACAGCTTGTATGAAAGTTTTTTGGGGACAAATTGAAGATTTGTTATACCGGGAATTTCGTATTCGTTACAAAGAGATTTAATTGTATAATTATATGTGATATTTTATGCAAATATACTACTGGATATATAAATTGCACCACTGTCCTATTTACAATTAGAGAAATCAACTCGATAAAGCGTTTTAACTATTAAATAAAAAACTGGTTTATTAGTTAAAATAACACGATATTCTAACAGCTTCAGTTATGCCATTAATAAATCAGGTTTAGAGTATCCGTCACATAACTAAAAAATATTGACGCACGCATTCGAGATTGCCTTTAAAACGGCCGTTTCTAATCTGCTCCAGTGGAAATTTGTTAAAAAATAAGTGAGCTATAAAATCCTCTATAAAGAGAACCCAAGTAACCAGGAATCACTTCCTCTTTGACAATTTGCCTGAGAACATTTTTTCAGACACGTCGGCAAGGAGTTCCTTTGAGACTTACTAGTATTCACACTATAGCAAACATTCTGGAGTTTGGACTACAACCAAAAAGAGATCGACTCAACTTCAGACCTGAAAAAGTCGCAAAAGCCGCCGCTTCTCTCTTCACATTCACTAATCCAACTCCACGCTTGAAATTCAAAAATCAATCCAACCTCAGCCTGCGGACACACACACAGAAAACATTTCTTAATTTTCTTTTTAAAAATAATAACAATTTAAATATGACCAACAAACATTGTACTCTCTGACTATAAAATCAGGACAATACATGCATCCTGACTTAAACTAATTAGGCTATTGTGTTTATAAATAATTTATTATTAATCATTATATGAAATACGTTGGGCTTTTTTAATAATAATATTGTGGTACACATGCTTATTAAGTATTTAATTTGTTTGTCGTAGAATTATGCGGTAGAATAAGTTAATGGTGTCTGGGCTAAAGTTAACTTCTATCCAAATTAAATCTGACGATTAAGGTGAGGAGTTGCTTGTCGTCGTACTAATAAACTTCACTAATGTTATATTCAACTTCTGAAATTCAGCGTAAAAGTCTTTATTTATACGAATACTTGCTTTTGAAAAGAAAGCGAAACTCCGTACACCCTTATTTTCCAACGTCGATGGAGCCAATTACGGTTTAAATAAGAAAATAGTTACTATATTATACAGAAAAATATTCTGGTGTCTTGACAAAGACGAGCCGACAAATCGGCGCGGAACAGCCCCGTCAAAACTGCGCAGACAAACTCGCGCTGACTATGCCGCGCGGAACAAAACCAAAAAAATAATTAAATTAAGTTAATTTTTTGAACTACTTATCGATACAAATTACATACTTACGATATTTATTCTACAAAAATTACGTAGATACAATTACTTTAAATAATAATTTGAGTCATTTGCATATGTTTTAACTTTTAAAATTATTTTTTTGTTCGCTAAACAAACGTTTGAATTCATTTTTTGTAACATTTTTAGCTACTTAGTATAATATATTAGTTTTGAAATTGATATTTATTATGCAAAACATAACTACAGTTGACTAAGTGAAATATTAAATGCAAGGATTTAGGTAATATTTATTAATTTTACGATACTCCCTTATCCATTTTATTTACAACTCAATTTAAGGCGCCCTAATTTACTCAAGACAATTCTATACGATCTCTCCTTTTTATATAAAAATAATTTTATTAAATTCTATTCTCGGTTTCTCTGCTCTCTCACGAAACCGGTATTTGACGGTTTGGAAAATGTTTTATTCTCGCTTTAATGTCATATATGAGTGATATTATGTAATAATATTACTCACTTTTTTTTGTAAATCATGAATACAGATTCAATTCACTCTAAGCTATGTACATACGTTTTCGTCGCGTTATCATTGCGCCAAAATCATATGTTTCTAGGAAGGTCTGAAATACGTATTAATTTAAAATATTATTAAATCATTAAAAATAATAATGTTAGTAATCTGTATATTAACTCTAATATGATGATTTAGTAACTCGGTTGTTTAATATTTAATAAATAATTCTTTTCATAAATTAAAAAAAATATTACTGAATAATGACAATGTTTATGATAATAAAACAATACTATTTTGCTAATATAAAATGTTATTACGAATAACATTGATTTATATATAATATATTTACGTGAATTAGTAAATAACATTTGACAAGCTACATAATTATTGTATACGGTGCTTAATATTAAATACTCTTTGCACGTCAATTATTTTATGTTAATAGTGATAAAGCTTTCATTATTCAGGACTGCAGAGCCTAAATATGCGTGTATCTGTTTTAAAACATTTGTATTTTATTTATGTATTATAAATGATTGATCAATGAAAACAACCCAAATGTATTTTTTATAGAATCTTACAATTACATTGAGCTTATCTTTGATTTATATATTTATTCAGGCTAAAAATATTTTAGACTGTAATCTAATAAATGTTTTCGCAACGGTCCATGATTAAATTTAGCATCTAGCCCCTTAAGAGGCGTAAAAAGGATAAGGGTGGCTGCTTTAGGGCTTTCTTTATGCTAGTGTTGCAGTTTAAAATTATAGGCCAGCGCTAGACGAACGTGTCAAATTATTTACATTAGAAACTCAATGAAATTATCAAAGAACGTGATGTTCACGCTTACATGTTTTATTGTGGATACTAAAATATAAATGTAACACATTATTATGTGTGGAAAATTTGTGATAATTTGACTTCTTTGAGTAAGTATATAATTTACATGTACAAGGTGCGTTAAAAAATATTATTTTATAGTCTAAAATTGCTCGTATTATTATTTTTATAAACTAAAATTTATCTTTTAT